>NC_139706.1:50430546-50810546 GCF_964188405.1 Protomyctophum parallelum | reverse complement strand
CATAATTTACATTAGCGTTCATAAAGTACATTGTAAATGTCTATAGCGTTCATAAGCAGCTACACATGTTATTATTATATTCCTAATGCTCTGGAAGCATTTCTGAAACTATAACATCAAATAAATGCTTATTGATGATAGAAGTGTCCGGATTGATTTCTATGTAGTTTTGGGGTGAGTTTGTCAAGGTGCACTGAGGTGGTGCTGGGGACCCTCAGGGGTCCTTCAGGGGGTTCCGGGGACCCTCAGGGGTCCTTCAGGGGGTCCGGGGACCCCCATGGGTCCTCCAGGGGGTTCCGGGGACCCTCAGGGGTCTCCAGTGTTTCTCTTTTCTGAATGACAGTTTAGTGGTAAGAGTTTAACCCATTCTGAACGGGAACCCATTTTGGTGTTAGCATCATGTTATGCTTTAGCTATTGAAAAATAGAAGATCTACAAGCTCATAGCGCGCCACCGAGTGGCGCGCTATGAGCTTGTAGGTCTGCTATTTTTTGAAAAATAGAAGAACGACTGACTTTCTTTTTTAGAATCTGATCTCGGGTCAGAATGGGTTAATCAGACCAGTGTGTGTGTGTCCAGCGGAAACCTCGTATGAATCTGATCTCAGGTCAGAATGGGTTTAAGGGAATTCCCTCTCAACTCATACCTGCTGTCCCAGAAATGGACACCGGGCTCGGCTGTAAAGTCATATATTATCTATCTGGTGAACAAAGACCTGGATCATATCTCCTCTGTGCCTCCTGTACACTAACGTTGGTAACTGTAAGTGTCTTAATGTATAGACCTGGATCATATCTCCTCTGTGTGTCCCTCCTGTACACTAACGTTGGTTTTTCAAAAATCTACAAGCTCTACAAGCTCATAGCGCGCCACTCGGTGGCGCGCTATGAGCTTGTAGATCTGCTATTTTTCAATAGCTAAAGCACGACATGATGCTAACATACTATGTACATACTAGGTACTATGTTTACCCAGGGTAACTGGACTAAGGAAAGGAAAGGTACTATGTTTACCCAGGGTAACTGGACTAAGGAAAGGAAAGGTACTATGTTTACCCAGGGTAACTGGACTAAGGAAAGGAAAGGTACTATGTTTACCCAGGGTAACTGGACTAAGGAAAGGAAAGGTACTATGTTTACCCAGGGTAACTGGACTAAGGAAAGGAAAGGTACTATGTTTACCCAGGGTAACTGGACTAAGGAAAGGAAAGGTAATATGTTTACGCAGGGTAACTGGACTAAGGAAAGGAAAGGTACTATGTTTACCCAGGGTAACTGGACTAAGGAAAGGAAAGGTACTATGTTTACCCAGGGTAACTGGACTAAGGAAAGGAAAGGTACTATGTTTACCCAGGGTAACTGGACTAAGGAAAGGAAAGGTACTATGTTTACCCAGGGTAACTGGACTAAGGAAAGGAAAGGTACTATGTTTACCCAGGGTAACTGGACTAAGGAAAGGAAAGGTACTATGTTTACGCAGGGTAACTGGACTAAGGAAAGGAAAGGTACTATGTTTACCCAGGGTAACTGGACTAAGGAAAGGAAAGGTACTATGTTTACCCAGGGTAACTGGACTAAGGAAAGGAAAGGTACTATATTTACCCAGGGTAACTGGACTAAGGAAAGGAAAGGTACTATGTTTACCCAGGGTAACTGGACTAAGGAAAGGAAAGGTACTATGTTTACCCAGGGTAACTGGACTAAGGAAAGGAAAGGTACTATGTTTACCCAGGGTAACTGGACTAAGGAAAGGAAAGGTACTATGTTTACCCAGGGTAACTGGACTAAGGAAAGGAAAGGTACTATGTTTACCCAGGGTAACTGGACTAAGGAAAGGAAAGGTACTATATTTACCCAGGGTAACTGGACTAAGGAAAGGAAAGGTACTATGTTTACCCAGGGTAACTGGACTAAGGAAAGGAAAGGTACTATATTTACCCAGGGTAACTGGACTAAGGAAAGAAAAGGTACTATATTTACCCAGGGTAACTGGACTAAGGAAAGGAAAGGTACTATGTTTACCCAGGGTAACTGGACTAAGGAAAGGAAAGGTACCATGTTTACCCAGGGTAACTGGACTAAGGAAAGGAAAGGTACCATGTTTACCCAGGGTAACTGGACTAAGGAAAGGAAAGGTACTATGTTTACCCAGGGTAACTGGACTAAGGAAAGGAAAGGTACCATGTTTACCCAGGGTAACTGGACTAAGGAAAGGAAAGGTACCATGTTTACCCAGGGTAACTGGACTAAGGAAAGGAAAGGTACTATGTTTACCCAGGGTAACTGGACTAAGGAAAGGAAAGGTACTATGTTTACCCAGGGTAACTGGACTAAGGAAAGGAAAGGTACTATGTTTACCCAGGGTAACTGGACTAAGGAAAGGAAAGGTACTATGTTTACCCAGGGTAACTGGACTAAGGAAAGGAAAGGTACTATGTTTACCCAGGGTAACTGGACTAAGGAAAGGAAAGGTACTATGTTTACCCAGGGTAACTGGACTAAGGAAAGGAAAGGTACTATGTTTACCCAGGGTAACTGGACTAAGGAAAGGAAAGGTACTATGTTTACCCAGGGTAACTGGACTAAGGTAAGGAAAGGTACTATGTTTACCCAGGGTAACTGGACTAAGGAAAGGAAAGGTACTATGTTTACCCAGGGTAACTGGACTAAGGAAAGGAAAGGTACTATGTTTACCCAGGGTAACTGGACTAAGGTAAGGAAAGGTACTATGTTTACCCAGGGTAACTGGACTAAGGAAAGGAAAGGTACTATGTTTACCCAGGGTAACTGAACTAAGGAAATGAAAGGTACTATGTTTACCCAGGGTAACTGGACTAAGGAAAGGAAAGGTACTATGTTTACCCAGGGTAACTGGACTAAGGAAAGGAAAGGTACTATGTTTACCCAGGGTAACTGGACTAAGGAAAGGAAAGGTACTATGTTTACCCAGGGTAACTGGACTAAGGAAAGGAAAGGTACTATGTTTACCCAGGGTAACTGGACTAAGGAAAGGAAAGGTACTATGTTTACCCAGGGTAACTGGACTAAGGAAAGGAAAGGTACCATGTTTACCCAGGGTAACTGGACTAAGGAAAGGAAAGGTACTATGTTTACCCAGGGTAACTGGACTAAGGAAAGGAAAGGTACCATGTTTACCCAGGGTAACTGGACTAAGGAAAGGAAAGGTACCATGTTTACCCAGGGTAACTGGACTAAGGAAAGGAAAGGTACTATGTTTACCCAGGGTAACTGGACTAAGGAAAGGAAAGGTACCATGTTTACCCAGGGTAACTGGACTAAGGAAAGGAAAGGTACCATGTTTACCCAGGGTAACTGGACTAAGGAAAGGAAAGGTACTATGTTTACCCAGGGTAACTGGACTAAGGAAAGGAAAGGTACTATGTTTACCCAGGGTAACTGGACTAAGGAAAGGAAAGGTACTATGTTTACCCAGGGTAACTGGACTAAGGAAAGGAAAGGTACTATGTTTACCCAGGGTAACTGGACTAAGGAAAGGAAAGGTACTATGTTTACCCAGGGTAACTGGACTAAGGAAAGGAAAGGTACTATGTTTACCCAGGGTAACTGGACTAAGGAAAGGAAAGGTACTATGTTTACCCAGGGTAACTGGACTAAGGTAAGGAAAGGTACTATGTTTACCCAGGGTAACTGGACTAAGGAAAGGAAAGGTACTATGTTTACCCAGGGTAACTGGACTAAGGTAAGGAAAGGTACTATGTTTACCCAGGGTAACTGGACTAAGGAAAGGAAAGGTACTATGTTTACCCAGGGTAACTGGACTAAGGAAATGAAAGGTACTATGTTTACCCAGGGTAACTGGACTAAGGAAAGGAAAGGTACTATGTTTACCCAGGGTAACTGGACTAAGGAAAGGAAAGGTACTATGTTTACCCAGGGTAACTGGACTAAGGAAAGGAAAGGTACTATGTTTACCCAGGGTAACTGGACTAAGGAAAGGAAAGGTACTATGTTTACCCAGGGTAACTGGACTAAGGAAAGGAAAGGTACCATGTTTACCCAGGGTAACTGGACTAAGGAAAGGAAAGGTACTATGTTTACCCAGGGTAACTGGACTAAGGAAAGGAAAGGTACTATGTTTACCCAGGGTAACTGGACTAAGGAAAGGAAAGGTACTATGTTTACCCAGGGTAACTGGACTAAGGAAAGGAAAGGTACTATGTTTACCCAGGGTAACTGGACTAAGGAAAGGAAATGTACTATGTTTACCCAGGGTAACTGGACTAAGGAAAGGAAAGGTACTATGTTTACCCAGGGTAACTGGACTAAGGAAAGGAAAGGTACTATGTTTACCCAGGGTAACTGGACTAAGGAAAGGAAAGGTACTATGTTTACCCAGGGTAACTGGACTAAGGAAAGGAAAGGTACTATGTTTACCCAGGGTAACTGGACTAAGGAAAGGAAAGGTACTATGTTTACCCAGGGTAACTGGACTAAGGAAAGGAAAGGTACTATGTTTACCCAGGGTAACTGGACTAAGGAAAGGAAAGGTACTATGTTTACCCAGGGTAACTGGACTAAGGAAAGGAAAGGTACTATTATGTTTACCCAGGGTAACTGGACTAAGGAAAGGAAAGGTACTATGTTTACCCTGCAGGGTAACTGGACTAAGGAAAGGAAAGGTACTATGTTTACCCAGGGTAACTGGACTAAGGAAAGGAAAGGTACTATGTTTACCCTGCAGGGTAACTGGACTAAGATCAAGAACTTGTTTACAGCCAGGCCCTGCTCATAGAACATTTCATGGTAGGGGTTCAATGCCTTGCTCAAAGGGCACTTCAGCGGTGGTAATTCCAACGTGCCGGTCCGGGGATACGAACTAGCGACCTTCACGATATCAAGACCGCTCCGCAAACCGTTCGGCCAGCCCTACAGTCCTGAGCACCGTCATGTGAACGAATATGGCTATCAGCGACGCTGCTGAGTGACATTCTTGCTGTTTCATTCATGGTTCCAAGACATGAGTCATAGGCTTGTGATTGTAACATAACTGCACCCATACTGTTTGTGTCCTTGTGCATTTTCCTTTGTGTGGACATAAATCAATTCTTAAAATGTGTGTGTGTGTGTGTGTGTGTGTGTGTGTGTGTGTGTGTGTGTGTGTGTGTGTGTGTGTGTGTGTGTGTGTGTGTGTGTGTGTGTGTGTGTGTGTGTGTGTGTGTGTGTGCGTGCGTGTGAGAAAGAGAGAGAGGAGACTATGTGTTTTCAGTGACAGTCTAGATCTTTGTGTAGAAATGGCATTGCTAGTCAGATCTTCTTATATTCTTATATTATGGTATTAGTCTATCTTTAGGCTCAATAAGTGCATGGTAGGCTACAGTTTAAACACTTTAGTTTATATTATGGTATTAGTCTATCTTTAGGCTACAATTTGAACACTTTATTTTAGAACAACTGCCCTCGTATAATCAACGTCTACTTCAGTTCTAGCCAGTGTTGTTTTCGTCGACTAAAACTAAGACGAAAAATGTTCGTCGACTACCTTTTTCCACTGACAAAAACTAATGGAAACTAAATGAGAACTAAGCTATGATGACTAAAACTAAGACTAAATATACTGACAATTTCGTCGACAAATAGAAACTAGACTAAAATGTTAGGAAGGGACTAGTGGACAAGAGATCCAGTATAAGTCATTTTACACTTGGTTGCATGCTGAAAATAGCAGATCTACAAGCTCACAACGCGTCGCAACGCAATGCGTTGTGAGCTTGTAGATCGGCTATTTTCAGCAAGTGTAAAAACACTCATTACGACGGCATCAAGTCCCGCCAAAATACATTTTAGTCGACTAAATCAACTGTAGATTTAGTCGACTAAAATCTCATGACATTTAGTCGACTAAAACTAGACCAACACTAAGACATTCCAGGTGACTAAAATGTGACTAAAACTAAATGAAATTTCAGTCCAAAGACTATGACTAAAACTAAAATAGAAATGACTAAAACAACACTGGTTCTAGCAAACGGAGCTGAGCGGGAGAACCTTGTCTATTAAGGATCTCTTCTTACAAACGGATACATTTAATATTTCATACAGTATATAGTTATGTTGGCAATTTCCCCAGTGCAGAGATATTTGCTTTATAAATCAATTGCAATCCTGGTCTCTATACTGCCTCCCCCTGGCCAGCCGGGGCGCCTGATGGAGGGGAAAGGAACTGGTCTCTATACTGCCTCCCCCTGGCCAGCCGGGGCGCCTGATGGAGGGGAAAGGAACTGGTCTCTATACTGCCTCCCCCTGGCCAGCCGGGGCACCTGATGGAGGGGAAAGGAACTGGTCTCTAAACTGCCTCCCCCTGGCCAGCCGGGGCGCCTGATGGAGGGGAAAGGAACTGGTTGGAATAACGTGTTCCTTCCACGCGCTACGTCCAACCAGGGAAACTCCCCCCTGTCAGGTGTAAAGGAGCAACTTGGACACTCAGGCATGAAGGAAGCATGAGTTCAAGTCCGTTGCTCTCCCCTTGTCCCCCATATATGGGGACTAGGTTGGTCTCCCCTTGTCCCCCATATATGGGGACTAGGTTGATCTCCCCTTGTCCCCCATATATGGGGACTAGGTTGGTCTCCCCTTGTCCCCCATATATGGGGACTAGGTTGGTCTCCCCTTGTCCCCCATATATGGGGACTAGGTTGGTGGAGGGTGTGTAGAGCCCAGGATCACATTAGATGATTGACACAGGGGTGAAAAATGGGTTACAAAATCGTGGGATAAAAAATACATAAAAAAAAAAAGGAGAAAACTAAATGGAATCTAAATGAAAAGTAAGCTATATGACGACTAAAACTAAGACTAAATATGCTGACAATTTCATCAACAAACAAAGAACACCTTATGTAAACCATACTGCAGTAACCCATGGGAAGATAATAATTCAAATGTATCATTTGTTGAAAGTGATTTTTTTTGCTATGTTTTTCTTTGTTTTTTATTTCTTATTTTATATTTTGTTTTACTATGTTTTATTTTGAGTTATAGTGTTTGTAAACAATTGTAAGTATTGCCTTTGTTAAATGTTAAATGTTTGTCTGTGTCGGACCCCAGGAAGACTAGCTTGTTTCAAGGCAAAAGCTATAATGGGGATCCTTATAATTTAAACAATAAACAAATTCAAACACTAAAATGTTAGGAAGGGACTATAGTGGACAAGAGATCCAGTATAAGTCATTTTACAATGTGTTGCATGCTGAACATAGCCAATCTACAAGCTCACAACGTGGCGCGCTGCGACGCGTTGTGGGCTTGTAGATCGGCTATTTTCAGCAAGTAAAAAAAACCCAGTCATTATAATCAGACCCAGTGTGTGTGTCCAGTGGAAACCTCGTATGAATCTGATCTCAGGTCAGAATGGGTTATAATCAGACCAGTGTGTGTCCAGTGGAAACCTCGTATGAATCTGATCTCAGGTCAGAATGGGTTCATCAGACCCAGTGTGTGTCCCAGTGGAAACCTCGTATGAATCTGATCTCAGGTCAGAATGGGTTCATCAGACCCAGTGTGTGTCCCAGTGGAAACCTCGTATGAATCTGATCTCAGGTCAGAATGGGTTAATCCCTGGCATTGAGCCAGCGGTGATTTGGACGGTGCGTTTTGAGTTGTATAATATAATAAATAAAGAAATAAAAACGTTATTTGTATATATAGTCATAGTCTTTTGACTATAGCATGTTCATTTAGTTTTAGTGAAACTAAATGAACATGACTATAGCATGTTCATTTAGTTTCACTAAAACTAAATGAACATGCTATAGTCATGTTCATTTAGTTTTAGTCACATTTCTGTCATCTGGGTCTATAAAGTTTCAGCCCACTAAATACTATTTTAACCCATTCTGACCTGAGATCAGATTCATACGAGGTTTCCACTGGACACACGATTTTTTTTCAAAAATAGCAGACCTACAAGCTCGTATCGTATCGATATGAGCTTGTAGATCTGCTATTTTTCAATAGCTAAAGCATAACATGATGCTGACACCAAAATGGGTGCCCAGTCAGAATGGGTTAAATGTTTGGTTTTTGTTGTGCCTTTTTTCGCCTTTCATTCTATATTTTTGAGCGGTGCAACCACTCCAAGGAACAGCAATGTCCGTCTACACACTCTACACCTATGTGTGTCCCTGTGACGTTAACCAGCACAAGAATGAGTACCAGTACACACTCTACACCTATGTGTGTCCCTGTGACGTTAACCAGCACAAGAATGAGTACCAGTACACACTCTACACCTATGTGTGTCCCTGTGACGTTAACCAGCACAAGAATGAGTACCAGTACACACTCTACACCTATGTGTGTCCCTGTGACGTTAACCAGCACAAGAATGAGTACCAGTACACACTCTACACCTATGTGTGTCCCTGTGACGTTAACGAGCACAAGAATGAGTACCAGTACACACTCTACACCTATGTGTGTCCCTGTGACGTTAACCAGCACAATAATGAGTACCAGTACACACTCTACACCTATGTGTGTCCCTGTGACGTTAACCAGCACAAGAATGAGTACCAGTACACACTCTACACCTATGTGTGTCCCTGTGACGTTAACCAGCACAAGAATGAGTACCAGTAGGGGCGCTGTTGTGATGTAAACATGGGGGGGGGGGGGGGTTGTTGCACCACTCAGTTCACACGGGTGTGATTTTTTTTTATAGAGGGACAGACAGTATCCACACTTTTCCTGGGCTGTGTGTGCTCCAGTTCCTTTCGATTTGATCCAATGAAAGCCAATGAAACTGGTCAGATGACCAATGATATCCAATGAAATCAACAGGAACTGGAGCACTGCACACAGCCCATGAAAAGTGTGGATAGGCTGTCAGGAAATGGGGGGGGGGGGGGGGGAGATGGGGGGGGGGGGGGGGCATGCAGCACACTGCTAGACTTGGGCTACCGGCCAAGGTGCCTGGACCGCTGAGCCACGGCCCAGGCCTATATTTTAATCGACTAATTGTACATTTTATTTTGTCGCCTCAAATGTATTTTGGCGTGCTGCGATGTTGTCGTAACGGCTGGTTTTTACACTTGGTCGCACGCTGAAAGAAGTGCAACCAAACATGAAATGACTCGACTAAATGTATTTTACTCCTACTAGATCTCCTCCCCACCATAACATGGTACTATAGTTTTTATTTGTTGACGGAATTGTCAATATATTTAGTCTTAGTTTTAGTCATCATAGCTTAGTTTGTATAAACCCGTTTATAAAATGGGTTATACAAATAACCCCGTGTACAAATGGAACCATAATATGGACCCTAACGGGTCTATTTGGTTCCATGTTTACACTCTCAGAGTTACAGACCTCAATCAATCAAAACGTTTGTTTAATCAGTGTATTTTCCCATTGAACTGACTCAAACGCCCAAACTGGTACGCCCGGTACTATTTGATATTTCCCTTATGTTTGATAAATTTTCTTATCACATCCATGGTATGAAGACAATGCTAAGGAGTTGCTTCAATGAAATATAATTGCTTTAAGCTGAAAACGATATGTTTAATGGTGGGTTTTTTTAGCGTTGTTACATTTATTTACAACTAATCCGATATGCGCTGCAAATGTAACACTGGAACAGCGTCCACGTTCGGTTTTTAATAACTCCCGACCTCCCGTTTTATCAATTAAAAAACTTGAAGTGGTTTATGGTAGCAGACATGTGTAGCCTAGGTCCGTTGCATGAAAATATTACATATGTAGATAAACGGATCTCTGAGTAAAAAAAATAAACGTGCAAAGTGTTACAACCACATGGCGGCTCTCCCCTACAGTAGGCCTATGTGTAAACTGTGTTTTATATTCTACATAGAAGTGTATTCTGAAATTGTGATAACCTTTTGTGTCCAAGTGAAAAGTGTGCCACCTGCTGGCGTGTTTTGAGTTTGCAACTCACTCACTCATTGTATCAGCAGCCTGATTGGTAGTTGGGTTCAGCTTGGTGTGTTTTCAGTGTGCTGATGCTCAGTGTGTGAAATGTTTGGTGCTGTGCAGAGCTCACTTTCTGCCTTTCCTTTGACTACAAGCCCTCAGAAGGCCACGTCTGTAAGTCTATTGTATAATGTTGTGTCAGGAAGTTTGCATGTGAATGCCATATCATTTATTGTATTTTTGTATTTCTGTTACTTAAGTAAAGTAAAGATGAATGACGACACACCTAGTTTTTTGTCTTCTTGAACTTTTGAATGGTTGATCTGTTCATGTTTGGTTTCATGGTCCGCTGTGTTGTCTGCTGCTAGTAATGCTAATAATACAACTTTATTTGTAGAGCACCTTTCATGACATGAAATGCAGCTCAAAGTGCTTTACAGAACAATGGAGAATAAAAGAAAAGCAAGGCATAAACATTAAAACACAAGAGCAGTAATGCAATACAGTCAGGACATGAATAAGAATTCTTTTTAAAGATCAATTAAAAGCAATGTTGTAGAAGTGGGTCTTAAGCTGTGCTTTAAAAATGTCTACAGAGGCTGCCTGTACGTCGAAGGTACAGTGGGAGCTTGTTCCATGCCGACGGCCCGTAGAAGCAAAAAGCTGCTTCCCCGTATTTTTTAGTTGCCATTTTTTTTAGACAAAGCGAGCAGGCCAGCAGTGGAAGACCTTAGGGGGCGGTTTGGGACATATTTAGGCAGGCAGTCAAGTATACAGGTAGGAAGGTGCGAGACCATTGAGAGCTTTATAGACAAGTAAAAGTAGTGAGTTGTGAAGTGTCCAGTATATGTGGCTCTTGGTCGGCATACTTTCTTTAATTCTAAATTACTTTCTTATTATCCACGTGTTTCCCCGCCAGGCCAGGCCAAGGCACTGTGTGTGTGTGTGTGTGTGTGTGTGTGTGTGTGTGTGTGTACATCATTTTTGTTTTGATTGTATTACTGTATTTTTGTATTCTTTCTGCTTTGGCAATGTAAACGTATGTTTTCTCATGCCAATAAAGCCCTTTGAATTGAATTGCCGTGTTGCCATGTCTGCTTAATATAAGCAACCTTTGACTTGTTGTTTCTCTGTAAAGTCACTTATAGTAAATCATTGGTAGTTGCTGGTTGATGGGTTTTTTTGTCTTGATTCTAAAGTGTACAGTAGTTGCTTATTATTTGGGCTTGCTTCCACATGTCTTCACATCAAGGAACCCCAGATGAATATGTAATTGTCCACAGACATCCATCTGCACATTATGTTGTGCCTTTTCTTATTGACATGTTTAATCAAAATATTTCTATTTATTCTCAATGTGTGTCTTTAAATAACAGACAGTATACACAACCTCACAATGAGCTTGTAGATCAGCTATTTTTCATTTGTGGTACATGTTTTCATAGACCTGGTCACTTGTTTTTTTTTTTCTTGCAAAACATGGCAACACGGCACGAGGAAGAGGAACTTATGCACACACACACGCAAAGACTTTATATGGGCCGTATGAAAAAGGCGGATGCTAAAAAGCGTATATGGTGTCTCTCTCAACCTGCTCCACAGGTAGATGACCCCAGAGCTGTAGCCCGGTGTATGGAGCATTGATACTGGGTGGAGAGTACTGGCCCAGCTGTAGCCCGGTGTATGGAGGATGGAGGAGAGTACTGGTCCAGCTGTGGCCCGGTGTATGGAGGATGGAGGAGAGAGTACTGGTCCAGCTGTAGCCCGGTGTATGGAGGATGGAGGAGAGTACTGGTCCAGCTGTGGCCCGGTGTATGGAGGATGGAGATGTCTGGAGACCAGTGTTGTTTTCGTCGACTAAAACTAAGACGAAAAATGTTCGTCGACTACCTTTTTCCACTGACAAAAAACGAATGGAAACTAAATGAAAACTAAGCTATGATGACTAAAACTATAAGACTAAATATACTGACAATTTCGTCGACAAATAAAAACTAGACTAAAATGTTAGGAAGGAGATCCACTATAAGTCATTTTACTCTTGGTTGCATGCTGAATGTGAGCTTGTAGATCGGCTATTTTCAGCAAGTGTAAATACACTCATTACGACGGCATCAAGACCCGCCAAAATACATTTTAGTCGACTAAATCAACTGTAGATTTAGTCGACTAAAATCTTATGACATTTAGTCGACTAAAACTAGACTAACACTAAGACATTCCAGGTGACTAAAATGTGACTAAAACTATAAATGAAGTTTCAGTCCAAAGACTATGACTAAAACTAAAATAGAAATTTGCTGCCAAAAACAACACTGGTGTCGAGACGATGCCGCTGGAGAGGGCTCATCAACAGTGGTGGAAAGTAACTAAGTACTTTTACTTAAGTACTGTACTTAAGTACAATTTTGAGGTATTTGTGCTTTACTTGAGTATTTCCAATTTCCAGTACTTTTACTTCTACTCCACTACATCTCAGAGCCAACGTTTGTACTTTTACTTCTCTACAATTATTTGAAAACTTTAGTTACTTTAGTTACTTTGGCGATTTTAATTTTGATTAGAAAACATAAATTAACCACTTCAACCCAATACATTTTGGCCATTTGAAAATAGCCGATCTACAACGCGACGCATTGTGAGCTTGTAGATCGGCTATTTTCAATAGACTTTGTACACATTTTGAACTTGTGAAGTGGGATATTCTGCAATATGAGTACTTTTACTTTTAGTACTTTAAGTACATTTTGATGCCGATACTTTTGCACTTTTACTAAAGTACATTTTCAATTCCATACTTTTACTTGTAAAGGAGTAGTTCTAAATTGCAGTATTGGTACTTTTACTTAAGTAAAACAATTGAGTACTTTTTCCACCACTGCTCATCAAGAACCATCCAGACAGACAGACAGACAGACGGAGGCTCTGTCTGATGAACTGATGAAGTCAAGCAGAAGACGGACAGACAGACAGACGGAGGCTCTCTCTGATGAACTGATGAAGTCAAGCAGAAGACGTCTCAAGGTAGGAATAATTGTGCTTTAGTTTTCTGCTGCTGCTGCTGTTTGTGGTGTCTGCTTATAGCCGCAATTTGCAACTCTAGATTTTTTTTATAATGGGATGAATCTAGAGTTGCAACACCCTCCATTGACTCCCCACTCATCCAATTTGGTTTGTGATCTGCTTGTCTTAAACAACGTTAAACTCACCAACATTGCAGCTGACGTCCAAGCTTGAATTATCCTCTTTCAATTGTTGTTTTTCATAAAAGTCCACCGTAGAGATGTTATGAGATACTTTCTGTCAAGACATCCTCTGCCAGTGATTATTCTTCTAAGTGCTGGAGTTTGGAAGCGCTCGTTTTTATTAACGGGTCGCGCTGCTGCCTCCTGCATTATGTGCAAATTCGAAACAGGTGGAACGCAGGGCCGTTCAGTGACTTACGACGAGTGCTTCCAAACTCCAGCACTTAGAAAAAATAATCGCTTGCAGAGGATGTCTTGACAGAAAGTAGCTCATAACATCTCTACGGTGGATTTTTATGGAAAAACAAGCTCGGCAGATTGAAAGAGGATAATTCAAGCTTGTACTACAGCTGCAATGTTGGTGAGTTTAACGTTGTTTAAGACAAGCAGATCACAAACCAAATTGGATGAGTGGGGAGTCAATGGAGGGTATTGCAACTCTAGATTCATCCCATTATAAAGAAATCTAGCGTTGCAAATTGCGGCTAGTGTCTGCTGTGTGTAGTTTGATTCTGCTGTGTGTAGTGTGATTATGCTGTGTGTAGTTTGATTCTGCTGTGTGTAGTGTGATTCTGCTGTGTGTAGTTTGATTCTGCTGTGTGTAGTTTGATTCTGCTGTGTGTAGTGTGATTATGCTGTGTGTAGTTTGATTCTGCTGTGTGTAGTTTGATTCTGCTGTGTGTAGTTTGATTCTGCTGTGTGTAGTTTGATTCTGCTGTGTGTAGTGTGATTCTGCTGTGTGTAGTTTGATTCTGCTGTGTGTAGTGTGATTCTGCTGTGTGTAGTTTGATTCTGCTGTGTGTAGTTTGATTCTGCTGTGTGTAGTTTGATTCTGCTGTGTGTAGTTTGATTCTGCTGCTTGCGGTGCGACGCGTTGTGAGCTTGTAGATCGGCTATTTTCAGCAAGTGTAAAATAAGTCATTACGACGGCAACACGGCCCGCAAAAATACATTTTAGTCGACTAAATCACCTGTAGATTTAGTCGACTAAAATCTTATGACATTTAGTCGACTAAAACTAATAATAAACTTTATTTATATAGCACGTTTCATACATAAATGTAGCTCAAAGTGCTTTACAGAGCAGAAAAGATAATAAAAACAAAGGCAAAACAAAACCGCATTAAAACAGGCATGCAGTTAAAACAATAGGACAATAGCGCAGTGTCAAATCAGGAGAAGGCAGTGGTACAAAGATAAGAACAGATAAAGCAAGGCAACGACATTAAAAGAAACAAGCAGTACTAAAATACAGTGAGAACATGAATAATAAAAAATAAAAGATCACTTAAAAGCAATGTTGTAGAGGTGGGTCATGAGCTGTGCTTTAAAAATGTCTACAGAGGCTGCCTGACGAAGGTACAGTGGGAGCTTGTTCCATGCCGACGGCCCGTAGAAGCAAAAAGCTGCTTCCCCGTATTTTTTTGTTGCCATTTTAGGCGGGTAAAAATATGGTTTGACCCTAAAAAAATTGCAACAAAAGGTTTCTCAACTTTTTTTTGTAGTATTAGGTGTCCTTAATAACATACTAAAAGTTTGCCAAAGTTTGACCACCCGAAAGGTGTTATTTTCAAGATGGCCGCCGCCAGTTCTTAAAATACCATTACTCCTCCATTATTCATCCTAGAAAAATATGTTTTGGTTATCTAGGAATCCAATTAGCATATATAAATGATATAAAAGTACAATGATATTAAAGCAATTGTTTATAAGGTTATAACCGTGTAATAGGACATTTCCCTTTTCTATAATGCCGTACTGCTGTATAGGTGAATTCATCACATATACACAATTCACATTCTGTTGAAGCTTTCAGGAGATTTATTTTGATACCATAACAATAAGGAATATATTCATTATTACTGGGTGGTACTGTCATGTGACATTTGTAAAAGCATGGCTGCCAAGTGATAGACTGCATGGGAATATTACACAAATCATGGAATAAATTTACAGAGAAATGTCTGCCCTTTTTTTTGTAAAGGTGTCTGGCAATAATAATAAAAATAAGTCCCCTATAAGGGTAGTGGTTCCCAAACTGTGGGCCGGGACAAACATTGTGAAAATAGGCAATCTATAAAAGCTCACAACGCTGAGTGTCTTTGCAGCAAACACACTCAGTCAGTAGAACCAAATGGCCACTTGTCTGGTCTATGGGGAAGATGGACTCCTCAGTGGGGATACAGTGGAGAGAAATGGCCCCTCATGGGCCTAGAGCAGGGGTGTCGAACTCAACTTGGGGCGAGGGCCGCATTGGTCAAAAGATCACTTGATGGGGGCCACAACCAGTTACGGACGCACGCTTGATGTCTCAGTCAGTCACTGCTATAATATCTATATCTATAGCTATAGGCTATAGGTCGATAGGCTTTCTAGTTTATTGTGCAAAATAATTGAATTGGCACTATCCAGTTACATATAGTGACATTGAAGGCTCTAAAACGGCTATTGCCTTCATCAACCATAAACATTTGCGTTGGTTGTATCTTGTACTGACACTACCGCCTGCACTAGTTTGTTTGGAAAATCTCATTAGGTCAATACATCATTTTTTACTGTTGGCCCTATAGTTTATTTATGTTCTAAACATTATGTCTTTGATGATGCCATCAGTTTATTAAACCTTGCACGCTATCTATCTATCTATCTATCTATCTATCTATCTATCTATCTATCTATCTATCTATCTATCTATCTATCTATCTATCTATCTATCTATCTATCTATCTATCTATCTATCTATCTATCTATCTATCTATCTATCTACCTACCTACCTACCTACCTATTAGGGCTGTCACGATTCGCCTAGTCCACGATTCGATTCGATTTTCGATTTGAAGCTCACGATTCGATTCGATGTTCGATTCGCTATCACGATTCGCCTAGTCCACGATTCGATTCAATTTTCGATTTGAAGCTCACGATTTGCTTCGATGTTCGATTCAATTTTTTCAATCAATTTTTTAAAAACCTCCTTTTTCAGCATTGAGGGCTATATAATTATAATTTAGGCCAATATCTTGGTTTTTAAAGAAAAACACTTGTTTCCCAATAAGTCACTTTTATTTTCTACAAAATCAGAATGAGAACTAGAAAAAGTGCCCTTCCGGGCACAGGTCTCCACCAGGTTATCCACAGATCCGTGCAGTTAGAGGTAAAAACACTTTTCGGCCAGTTATAGCGCCACCTTGAGGCTGAGTTGAAATTGTTCATGTGGCATTTCGTCCTCGGCCTAGTGGGAATGTGGGTGCACAATTTCACGGAAATCACGTGATGTGTTCATGATTTGCAGCATTTTGTTTGAAACTGAGCACTCCTGTGAAGTTTGGAAGCCAATCTTAACCAATCAGGATGGAGTCTGATAAATCTGAAAGACGAGTTTCGTTGAATGGCTCTAGAGAGACTGTGTACCAATTTGCGTGATGTTTGGACAAAATCTGTAGGTGTACTGTGCAAAAACTTGTTTTGCACAAAGCGGCCTCCTGGTGGCGCTATAACAGGCCGTTCTGGAAAGTTTGGGGCAGAGGTTCATGGTTGGCATCCAGGGAGTGTGTGTGCAAAATATGGCATCGACCGGGTTAACGGTGGCCGAGATTTGCTGTTCACGGACACACACACGGACACACACACACACGGACACACACACGGACGGACGGAGTGCAAAACATACTCTCCCCACATGCCTTCGGCCTGGTGGAGACAATAATAAAAGGTTTAACAACTTTTTTTAAATGTTTCTTTAAGATGAGATGACTTGTAACATTCGTGTTAAGCTCTAAGTAAGTAAAAAGAAAATAAAGACAAATAGTAAATACAAAGTTCAACCAAACAATTACGTTATTTTGCTGTTACAAATTCTTCTACTTTGTAGAATGTTCACATTGTTTGAACAGGTAAGACTAAGAGCTCTAACAAACAAGAAGTGAATACTAAGTCATACTAGTATTATTCATTCACTAATTTTCAAATTCTTCTTTAAGAAGATGAGCATGTTCACATTTTCAGGATCGAGGGCATTCCTTTGAGCTGACACAATGTCCCCTGCTGTTGAGAACACTCTTTCACTGGGAACACTCGTTGCTTGAACAGCAAGATAACGCTTGGCTAGCTTTGCTAAATGTGGGTAAGACTGCTCTTTAGCTTTCCACCATTCTAGGGGATTTTCATCAATATCGATGACTGGGGCCATCTTGTAGAGCTGAATCTCCTCTTCCACAACTTGAGGCCATGGTGTGGGGGCACCAGTATCACTTCCACTGGTGTGTGAGGGTGTGCTGAAGAATTTGCCAAACAGTTCACCAAGTGCTGACTTCTTGGCTGGGGGAGCTGCCGCTCCAGTCTCCTCTTCTTCATCGCTCTGGCTGGTCTCTTCTCCAGAGGCCTGGGTCAACAAGGTCACACAAAACACAGAGAAAATAAATGAGAGGCTGCCATCCTGAGGGCCATTTGTGTTTTGTTGTGTTACTGCTGCTGTTAAAATGTTCTTAATTTATTTCTTAAAATGAATTATATCACTTCAAATGGTCAACATTTTTGGTGTGCTGTCGAGAAATATTAAAAGGTTTTCTTCCCTAAATTAATTCTATCTAAGCAATAAGCATTATTACTTTAAAATATTTCAAAGGGTCAATATCTTTGGTGTATCATGAAATATTAAAATCTTCTTGAATGAATTATTGTTACATTAATTGATCACATACCTGTCTGGGATGCTGTTCCAAGATTTTCTCAGTCAGACTCTTGAAGATCTCACGCCGAGAGAAGTCATCTAGGTGGGCTAGTGACTTGAACCTGGGATCTAGTGCAGTGCTCTCATTCAGGAACTGTTGAAGTGTTGGGTCGGAATACCTCTCCTTAAAGTTACCTGCTATAGCAGATTTAACCTCCCTCACAGTTGCTTTATCTGTGCGATTGATTGTCATAGATGTCAGGACTTTGTGATGGAGGGGAAGGACCATAGAGACAGTGGGCAGCTGTGCAGAACTCAGTGTTTTGGTGATTATTGACAGGGGCCTCAGTACTGGAATCACCGCATCTATGATTTTAATATCTTCATCAGTGAGGGTGATGAGGTCCTTTGCATTCTTCTTCACGCTGTCCTCTGTGAGTGCAGCATAAACTGCAGCTTGCTGCTCTATGTAGCGCTCTAACATTTCGTAGCTAGAGTTCCACCTTGTCACTACATCTTGAATTAGCTTGTGAGGTGGAAGATTGAGACCCTTTTGTTTGACTTCAAAGGCAGCTGCTGCAGTTGTACTGCGGTGGAAAAAGCCTACTATCCTCCTGACTTTGCCCAGAATAGAGGCCATGTCTTTCACTGCCATCCCCTTCTGTGTAGCCAGATTCACTGTGTGTGCAACACATCCTATACATGGTGACATTCCAGCCGCCTTTGTGGCATTGGTTATGTTTTTTGCATTATCTGTTGTGATAGGGATCTTGACATTGGGTCTGTCTAATTTCCATTCAAATGCAGCTTTCTTCAGGATATTAGACAAATTGTCACTTGTGTGGGATTCATACATTGGGAGTGTTTGAAGTACAACATTTTCCATCTCCCACATGTCACTGATGTAGTGTGCTGTTATGGTGATGTAACTCTGTGTTGCTCTCGAGGTCCACCCATCTGTTGTTAGTGCAATTTGATCTGCATGGCTCAGCCCTTCAGTGATTTGTGCCCTCACTTTATCATACATGCCAGGCAACACACGTGTGGTCATATGCGACCTGCATGGAATTCTGTAACGTGGTTCTGCAACTCTCATTAAATATTGAAAGCCAGCGTTTTCCACCATTGAAAGTGGTCGCATGTCTGCAGCTATGCAGACCGCGATTCCGTGCGTTAATTGTTTAGCACGGACCGAATTAGCTGGGAGCTTTTCTCTATAAGAATCTAGAATAGCTGGCTGTGTTGTTGTCTTTGTACCATCTTTGGACAGATCGATTTCTTTGTGACGTCTGCTAAGATGCTGGCCCATATTTGACGTGTTGCCTGTGGGATACGGCACTCGTTTGGAGCATAAACGACAAACTGAAGCCGTTTTGTCAACGATGCGTCGTGTGCCATTATAACTCACTGGGAAGCCAAAATATTTCCACACTTTTGACTTGAAGGAAGGTGGGGGGTTTTCCAATTCTTCTTTCCGTGTTTCATCGTCGGACTCGTCGCTAGTGTCTACAACAGCACTAGTAGCCATGGTGAAACGCAACAGCGGTCTCGTTCTCTCACTTTTCTGTCAACTCCTCTCTCCTCTCTCTCTCTCTCTCTCTGTGTGTGTGTGTGAGACTGACTGACTGTGTTTGTGTGGCACGGCTCCGCCTCCAATACAGCTGGTTTTTCGTCTCTTTTTTTTCTCTCCCAGCGGAAGCACGCATGCGCGGAATGGCCCGGCCGCTCGCGGAAGTAAAAACATAAAACATCGCGATTCGGTGCGTCATTTCGATACACTGAATCGAACGTCAATTTCGATTCAATTTCGATTCGTATCGAGAATCGTGACAGCCTTACTACCTATCTATTTATCTATGCTCAGACCCAGCCAGCAAGCCACACAAATAGTGCTCAGACCCAGGCAGCCACACACATAGTTCTCAGACCCAGCCAGCCACACACATAGCTCCGTAAGGGAGTGGTTGCACCACTCAAAAAATCTTCAAAAAACTGAAGAGGCTACTGGAGATTGGAGAACCTGATTTGGACATGATCTGATGCAGGACAATATTATGTCACTATGACAGAAAGAGAAGATGGGTCTGGCCACATGCATTCACCCCATAATCTCAGAGGAAATTGGGGAATATGTTGACAATAGTCGACAGCTCTGCCGATTAATAATCGATTAATTGAACCCACCCCCCATATTAATCAATATCACAACATGGAGGTCTTAGAACTACCACCACAGGGACAGACAAGCCCCAATCTCTCAAGCTCTCAAGTGCCCCATAGCTTTAATGGAACATGTACTGTATGCGCCACCTCAGACATGCATAGAGGAGAAGACCATGAGGGTCTTCTTAACTTTGCTCTTCTGTGCTCCAAGTCCCCAGGGAGAAATCCAGTGACCCCCACTCCCCATACTCCCCTGTACCCACCTGAGGGGAACCCTAGGCCCACTAAACTCTAGACCGGACCCCCCTTTACCTTCTCACCCAACCCCACCTATCATACTCCCCTCTGCACCCGGTAGAGACTATAGGTTCTGACTACTCTGCACTAAGAGTAAGTAGAGCGTCGCAGTCCCGCCCCCTCGAGAGAGACGGAGAAGAAATCACCGTTCATTTCCCTCATAGACTTTTCAAAAAGTATTTATTTAAAGACGTTTACGCCGCGGACAAAGCCAACTCTTGTCGCAACAATTCATGACAATAAACACAATGTTTTGGGCCAAACAAAGAATTAGAAAGTAGAAAAAACAGCAGATTACAACACTTGTTGTTTTTCTTCTTTGTAATTATTTGTTTGGTCCAAAATATTGTGTTTGTTGTCATGATTTGTCACGACAAGAGTTGGCTTTGTACGACGCTTAAAATGTCTTTCAATAAATACGTTTCGAAATGTCTATGGGAAAAATGCCTGGCGTCGTCATGAAAGGGGGCGGGACTGCGACGTTCTATAATGCAAGAAATTAGTTTTGGGTGGGGTGTATAATGATGAACAGTAGTTTGAGCCAAAGTTTATCCACCAACCACCAAGCTATCCAAAACGTTTCAATATTGCAATCATGTAGGCTATTATCTATCAACTGACAATATTCTCTGCCACAACCTTCTGAATTACTGAAAATTGTGACTATTAGTTTTGTTGTGTTTTGAGGATATCTTGAAACCTTATTCCAAAAAATATATAAATATTCAGACATTTATTAAATATTTAGTTTAGTTAACTTGAAACTGGTGACTATTTCAGAGGGTTTTAACAGAGTCACAAACACAATATTGGATTTCACAATTATCTAATTGTATCTCTGCAATTTGAACAAGTTCAATGGACTCCTAGACCCCAAAAACAGGGTTAGACACAAAAAGTACTTGTCTAGGATGAATAATGAAGGAGTTAGGCTATTTTAATGGTTTTTAGGCCATCTTGGACGCCATCTTGAAAATAACACCTTTCGGGTGGTCAAACTTTGGTAAACTTTTAGTATGTTATTAGGGACACCTAATACTACAAAAAACTGTTGAGAAACCTTTTGTTGCAATTTTTTTAGGGTAAGGTGCTTTTTTTTCATAGATTTACTCGCCTATTTGTTTTTAGGCAAAGCGAGCAGGCCAGCAGTGGAAGACCTTAGGGGGCGGTTTGGGACATATTTAGGCAGGAGTCCCGCCTCGTTGTCTGGGCCAGCCATCTTACGTCCATATCAGACCCGGAGAACGCTTTGTCCATATTTCTTTTACAGTCTATGGTTTCAACAGTCTATTGTATTTGAAGCTGCCTATACTGTAGGCCTATATTGTATGTGAAGCTGCCTATACTGTAGGCCTATATTGTATGTGAAGCTGCCTATACTGTAGGCCTATATTGTATGTGAAGCTGCCTATACTGTAGGCCTATATTGTATGTGAAGCTGCCTATACTGTAGGCCTATATTGTATGTGAAGCTGCCTATACTGTAGGCCTATATTGTATGTGAAGCTGCCTATACTGTAGGCCTATATTGTATGTGAAGCTGCCTATACTGTAGGCCTATATTGTATGTGAAGCTGCCTATACTGTAGGCCTATATTGTACGTGAAGCTGCCTATACTGTAGGCCTATATTGTATGTGAAGCTGCCTATACTGTAGGCCTATATTGTATGTGAAGCTGCCTATACTGTAGGCCTATATTGTATGTGAAGCTGCCTATACTGTAGGCCTATATTGTATTTGAAGCTGCCTATACTGTAGGCCTATATTGTATGTGAAGCTGCCTATACTGTAGGCCTATATTGTATGTGAAGCTGCCTATACTGTAGGCCTATATTGTATGTGAAGCTGCCTATACTGTAGGCCTATATTGTATTTGAAGCTGCCTATACTGTAGGCCTATATTGTATGTGAAGCTGCCTATACTGTAGGCCTATATTGTATGTGAAGCTGCCTATACTGTAGGCCTATATTGTATGTGAAGCTGTCTATACTGTAGGCCTATATTGTATGTGAAGCTGCCTATACTGTAGGCCTATATTGTATGTGAAGCTGTCTATACTGTAGGCCTATATTGTATGTGAAGCTGCCTATACTGTAGGCCTATATTGTATTTGAAGCTGCCTATACTGTAGGCCTATATTGTATGTGAAGCTGTCTATACTGTAGGCCTATATTGTATGTGAAGCTGTCTATACTGTAGGCCTATATTGTATGTGAAGCTGTCTATACTGTAGGCCTATATTGTATGTGAAGCTGCCTATACTGTAGGTCTATATTGTATTTGAAGCTGCCTATACTGTAGGCCTATATTGTATGTGAAGCTGCCTATACTGTAGGCCTATATTGTATTTGAAGCTGCCTATACTGTAGGCCTATATTGTATGTGAAGCTGCCTATACTGTAGGCCTATATTGTATTTGAAGCTGCCTATACTGTAGGCCTATATTGTATGTGAAGCTGCCTATACTGTAGGCCTATATTGTATGTGAAGCTGCCTATACTGTATAGGCCTATATTGTATGTGAAGCTGCCTATACTGTAGGCCTATATTGTATTTGAAGCTGCCTATACTGTAGGCCTATATTGTATGTGAAGCTGCCTATACTGTAGGCCTATATTGTATTTGAAGCTGCCTATACTGTAGGTCTATATTGTATTTGAAGCTGCCTATAATGTAGGCCTATATTGTATTTGAAGCTGCCTATACTGTAGGCCTATATTGTATGTGAAGCTGCCTATACTGTAGGCCTATATTGTATGTGAAGCTGCCTATACTGTAGGCCTATATTGTATGTGAAGCTGCCTATATTGTAGGCCTATATTGTATGTGAAGCTGCCTATACTGTAGGTCTATATTGTATGTGAAGCTGCCTATACTGTAGGCCTATATTGTATTTGAAGCTGCCTATACTGTAGGCCTATATTGTATTTGAAGCTGCCTATACTGTAGGCCTATATTGTATTTGAAGCTGCCTATACTGTATAGGCCTATATTGTATGTGAAGCTGCCTATACTGTAGGACTATATTGTATGTGAAGCTGCCTATACTGTAGGCCTATATTGTATGTGAAGCTGCCTATACTGTAGGCCTATATTGTATGTGAAGCTGCCTATACTGTAGGCCTATATTGTATGTGAAGCTGCCTATACTGTAGGTCTATATTGTATGTGAAGCTGCCTATACTGTAGGTATATATTGTATGTGAAGCTGCCTATACTGTAGGCCTATATTGTATGTGAAGCTGCCTATACTGTAGGCCTATATTGTATGTGAAGCTGCCTATACTGTAGGCCTATATTGTATGTGAAGCTGCCTATACTGTAGGCCTATATTGTATGTGAAGCTGCCTATACTGTAGACCTATATTGTATGTGAAGCTGCCTATACTGTAGGCCTATATTGTATGTGAAGCTGCCTATACTGTAGGCCTATATTGTATGTGAAGCTGCCTATACTGTAGGCCTATATTGTATGTGAAGCTGCCTATACTGTAGGCCTATATTGTATGTGAAGCTTCCTATACTGTAGGTCTATATTGTATGTGAAGCTGCCTATACTGTATAGGCCTATATTGTATTTGAAGCTGCCTATAATGTAGGTCTATATTGTATGTGAAGCTGCCTATACTGTAGGCCTATATTGTATTTGAAGCTGCCTATACTGTAGGCCTATATTGTATTTGAAGCTGCCTATACTGTAGGCCTATATTGTATTTGAAGCTGCCTATACTGTATAGGCCTATATTGTATGTGAAGCTGCCTATACTGTAGGACTATATTGTATGTGAAGCTGCCTATACTGTAGGCCTATATTGTATGTGAAGCTGCCTATACTGTAGGCCTATATTGTATTTGAAGCTGTCTATACTGTAGGCCTATATTGTATGTGAAGCTGCCTATACTGTAGGTATATATTGTATGTGAAGCTGCCTATACTGTAGGCCTATAGTGTATGTGAAGCTGCCTATACTGTAGGCCTATATTGTATGTGAAGCTGCCTATACTGTAGGCCTATATTGTATGTGAAGCTGCCTATACTGTAGGCCTATATTGTATGTGAAGCTGCCTATACTGTAGGCCTATATTGTATGTGAAGCTGCCTATACTGTAGGTCTATATTGTATGTGAAGCTGCCTATACTGTAGGCCTATATTGTATTTGAAGCTGCCTATACTGTATATGCCTATATTGTATGTGAAGCTGCCTATACTGTATAGGCCTATATTGTATGTGAAGCTGCCTATACTGTAGGCCTATATTGTATTTGAAGCTGCCTATACTGTAGGCCTATATTGTATTTGAAGCTGCCTATACTGTAGGTCTATATTGTATGTGAAGCTGCCTATACTGTAGGCCTATATTGTATTTGAAGCTGCCTATACTGTATAGGCCTATATTGTATGTGAAGCTGCCTATACTGTAGGCCTATATTGTATTTGAAGCTGCCTATACTGTAGGCCTATATTGTATGTGAAGCTGCCTATACTGTAGGCCTATATTGTATGTGAAGCTGCCTATACTGTAGGCCTATATTGTATGTGAAGCTGCCTATACTGTAGGCCTGTATTGTATGTGAAGCTGCCTATACTGTAGGCCTATATTGTATGTGAAGCTGCCTATACTGTAGGTCTATATTGTATGTGAAGCTGCCTATACTGTAGGCCTATATTGTATGTGAAGCTGCCTATACTGTAGGCCTATATTGTATGTGAAGCTGCCTATACTGTAGGCCTATATTGTATGTGAAGCTGCCTATACTGTAGGTCTATATTGTATGTGAAGCTGCCTATACTGTAGGTATATATTGTATGTGAAGCTGCCTATACTGTAGGCCTATATTGTATGTGAAGCTGCCTATACTGTAGGCCTATATTGTATGTGAAGCTGCCTATACTGTAGGCCTATATTGTATGTGAAGCTGCCTATACTGTAGGTCTATATTGTATGTGAAGCTGCCTATACTGTAGGCCTGTATTGTATGTGAAGCTGCCTATACTGTAGGCCTATATTGTATGTGAAGCTGCCTATACTGTAGGCCTATATTGTATGTGAAGCTGCCTATACTGTAGGCCTATATTGTATGTGAAGCTGCCTATACTGTAGGCCTATATTGTATGTGAAGCTGCCTATACTGTAGGCCTATATTGTATGTGAAGCTGCCTATACTGTAGGCCTATATTGTATGTGAAGATGCCTATACTGTAGGCCTATATTGTGTGAAGCTGCCTATACTGTAGGCCTATATTGTATGTGAAGCTGCCTATACTGTAGGCCTGTATTGTATGTGAAGCTGCCTATACTGTAGGCCTATATTGTATGTGAAGCTGCCTATACTGTAGGTCTATATTGTATGTGAAGCTGCCTATACTGTAGGCCTATATTGTATGTGAAGCTGCCTATACTGTAGGCCTATATTGTATTTGAAGCTGCCTATACTGTATGGGCCTATATTGTATGTGAAGCTGCCTATACTGTAGGCCTATATTGTATGTGAAGCTGCCTATACTGTAGGTATATATTGTATGTGAAGCTGCCTATACTGTAGGCCTATATTGTATGTGAAGCTGCCTATACTGTAGGCCTATATTGTATGTGAAGCTGCCTATACTGTAGGCCTATATTGTATTTGAAGCTGCCTATACTGTAGGTCTATATTGTATTTGAAGCTGCCTATACTGTAGGCCTATATTGTATTTGAAGCTGCCTATACTGTAGGCCTATATTGTATTTGAAGCTGCCTATACTGTAGGCCTATATTGTATGTGAAGCTGCCTATACTGTAGGCCTATATTGTATTTGAAGCTGCCTATACTGTAGGCCTATATTGTATTTTAAGCTGCCTATACTGTAGGTCTATATTGTATTTGAAGCTGCCTATACTGTAGGCCTATATTGTATGTGAAGCTGCCTATACTGTAGGCCTATATTGTATGTGAAGCTGCCTATACTGTAGGCCTATATTGTATTTGAAGCTGCCTATACTGTAGGCCTATATTGTATGTGAAGCTGCCTATATTGTAGGCCTATATTGTATGTGAAGCTGCCTATACTGTAGGCCTATATTGTATTTGAAGCTGCCTATACTGTAGGCCTATATTGTATGTGAAGCTGTCTATACTGTAGGCCTATATTGTATGTGAAGCTGCCTATACTGTAGGCCTATATTGTATGTGAAGCTGCCTATACTGTAGGCCTATATTGTATGTGAAGCTGCCTATACTGTAGGCCTATATTGTATTTGAAGCTGCCTATACTGTAGACCTATATTGTATTTGAAGCTGCCTATACTGTAGACCTATATTGTATTTGAAGCTGCCTATACTGTAGGCCTATATTGTATGTGAAGCTGCCTATACTGTAGGCCTATATTGTATGTGAAGCTGCCTATACTGTAGGTCTATATTGTATGTGAAGCTGCCTATACTGTAGGCCTATATTGTATTTGAAGCTGCCTATACTGTAGGCCTGTATTGTATTTGAAGCTGCCTATACTGTAGGCCTATATTGTATGTGAAGCTGCCTATACTGTAGGCCTATATTGTATGTGAAGCTGCCTATACTGTAGGCCTATATTGTATGTGAAGCTGCCTATACTGTAGGTCTATATTGTATGTGAAGCTGCCTATACTGTAGGTATATATTGTATGTGAAGCTGCCTATACTGTAGGCCTATATTGTATGTGAAGCTGCCTATACTGTAGGCCTATATTGTATGTGAAGCTGCCTATACTGTAGGCCTATATTGTATGTGAAGCTGCCTATACTGTAGGTCTATATTGTATGTGAAGCTGCCTATACTGTAGGCCTGTATTGTATGTGAAGCTGCCTATACTGTAGGCCTATATTGTATGTGAAGCTGCCTATACTGTAGGCCTATATTGTATGTGAAGCTGCCTATACTGTAGGCCTATATTGTATGTGAAGCTGCCTATACTGTAGGTCTATATTGTATGTGAAGCTGCCTATACTGTAGGCCTATATTGTATTTGAAGCTGCCTATACTGTAGGCCTGTATTGTATTTGAAGCTGCCTATACTGTAGGCCTATATTGTATGTGAAGCTGCCTATACTGTAGGCCTATATTGTATGTGAAGCTGCCTATACTGTAGGCCTATATTGTATGTGAAGCTGCCTATACTGTAGACCTATATTGTATTTGAAGCTGCCTATACTGTAGACCTATATTGTATTTGAAGCTGCCTATACTGTAGGCCTATATTGTATGTGAAGCTGCCTATACTGTAGGCCTATATTGTATGTGAAGCTGCCTATACTGTAGGCCTATATTGTATGTGAAGCTGCCTATACTGTAGGCCTATATTGTATGTGAAGCTGCCTATACTGTAGGTCTATATTGTATGTGAAGCTGCCTATACTGTAGGCCTATATTGTATGTGAACTTGTGAAGCTGCCTATACTGTAGGCCTATATTGTATTTGAAGCTGCCTATACTGTAGGCCTATATTGTATGTGAAGCTGTCTATACTGTAGGTTTATATTGTATGTGAAGCTGCCTATACTGTAGGTCTATATTGTATGTGAAGCTGTCTATACTGTAGGCCTATATTGTATGTGAAGCTGTCTATACTGTAGGCCTATATTGTATTTGAAGCTGCCTATACTGTAGGTTTATATTGTATGTGAAGCTGCCTATACTGTAGGTCTATATTGTATGTGAAGCTGTCTATACTGTAGGTCTATATTGTATTTGAAGCTGCCTATACTGTAGGCCTATATTGTATGTGAAGCTGTCTATACTGTAGGCCTATATTGTATGTGAAGCTGTCTATACTGTAGGCCTATATTGTATTTGAAGCTGCCTATACTGTAGGTTTATATTGTATGTGAAGCTGCCTATACTGTAGGCCTATATTGTATGTGAAGCTGTCTATACTGTAGGCCTATATTGTATTTGAAGCTGCCTATACTGTAGGCCTATATTGTATTTGAAGCTGCCTATACTGTAGGCCTATATTGTATGTGAAGCTGCCTATACTGTAGGTCTATATTGTATGTGAAGCTGCCTATACTGTAGGCCTATATTGTATGTGAAGCTGCCTATACTGTAGGTCTATATTGTATGTGAAGCTGCCTATACTGTAGGCCTATATTGTATGTGAAGCTGCCTATACTGTAGGCCTATATTGTATGTGAAGCTGCCTATACTGTAGGCCTATATTGTATGTGAAGCTGCCTATACTGTAGGCCTATATTGTATGTGAAGCTGCCTATACTGTAGGCCTATATTGTATTTGAAGCTGCCTATACTGTAGGCCTATATTGTATGTGAAGCTGTCTATACTGTAGGCCTATATTGTATTTGAAGCTGCCTATACTGTAGGCCTGTATTGTATGTGAAGCTGCCTATACTGTAGGCCTATATTGTATGTGAAGCTGCCTATACTGTAGGTCTATATTGTATGTGAAGCTGCCTATACTGTAGGCCTATATTGTATGTGAAGCTGCCTATACTGTAGGCCTATATTGTATTTGAAGCTTCCTATACTGTAGGCCTATATACGTGTTTTTCCTTCTTTTTGACAGTCTTGTTTTAAAAGCTTAATTATTATATATCATAATGTCTTCAGAGAGAGTCATTAAGTTATGCCTTCAATCCTGTACTTATATTCTTCCCCATGGAACCAGTTGTCAGCTGTGAGCTTGTAGATCGGCTATTTTCAGCAAGTGTAAAATCAGTCATTACGACGGCATCAAGGCCCGCCAAAACACATTTTAGTCGACTAAATCAACTGTAGATATAGTGGACTAAAATCTTATGACATTTAGTCGACTAAAACTAGACTATAGCACTAAAACATTACAGGTGACTAAAATGTGACTAAAACTAAATAAAACTATTCAAGAGACTATGGGCTCCATTTTCCTCACCGCTAAACTTCTTTGCCTTTTTTTTTTACTATTTTGCAAAACATTTTTGAATAGTTCAACTAGCCAATAAACATAGACACATTGTGAGCTTGTAGCCATTTTAACTATTCAAAAATGTTTTGCAAAATAGTAAAAAGAAAAAAAAAGAAAGGCAAAGGAGTTTAGGGATAAGGGGTTTAGCGGTGACAAAAATTGAGCCCTATATGACTAAAACTAAAATCAAAACATTCTGCCAAAAACACAGGCTGTATTCCCTTGTTGCTAGATGGACTCTTAAAGGCCAAAAGCCAATATCTATTTTCCGACCGCTGCACCTCCATATTTACTGGTGTGGTTCATTGATTGTTGGCGGTGAGAGGAGAGCCTCTGAGCCTCTGAGCTTGTAGGTCTGCTATTTTTAAATCGTGAAAATGTGCCTGAAATCTTTGAATATATATATTATTCTTTCAGAGTGAACGTTTTTAACTCAAATCTTTGCTTCTGAGAGGTCTCTGGAACAACATATTTTCAGATGGGGGTCGACGGCCAAATACATCTATACTGTAGTTTTGGGGGTCTTTGACATGAAAATGTTTAAACGACCGACACAGAAACATGAGGTTTTTCAGAGAACTTGTCAGGAATTAGAAGGCATTTGTAGAATGGTCCTCAGGTCTACCACTTTGTTCAAGTCTTCTCCTATATAGCGGTCCTCAGGTCTACCACTTTGTTCAAGTCTTCTCCTATATAGCGGTCCCTGGTCCCTGGTCCCTGGTCCCTGGTCCCTGGTCCCTGGTCCCTGGTCCCTGGTCCCTGGTCCTCTCAGGTCTACCACTTTGTTCAAGTCTTCTCCTATATAGCGGTCCCTGGTCCTGGTCCCTGGTCCTGGTCCCTGGTCCCTGGTCCTGGTCCTCAGGTCTACCACTTTGTTCAAGTCTTCTCCTATATAGCGGTCCCTGGTCCCTGGTCCCTGGTCCCTGGTCCCTGGTCCTCAGGTCTACCACTTTGTTCAAGTCTTCTCCTATATAGCGGTCCCTGGCACAAACACATCTCCAGATGATGATGTGCGTCAGCTTTTATTTCATATAGCCTGTGATGTCTTGTTAAAAAGCAGCTCTGGGTGTTTGCAGAGGAATCTATTCATTGTTCCTTCCGAGGTGTGTATATGAATGTCTTTCATACGCGTGATTCACACACTCTTAGATGTGTGTGTGTGTGTGTGTCTGTGTGTGTGTGTGTGTGTGTGTGTGTGTGTGTGTGTGTGTGTGTGTGTGTGTGTGTGTGTGTGAAAAGGAGGGGGTGGTTCTCAGATGTTACAGTGATAATGGAGACGGTATAGTAGCCTACATGCCCCCCAGCATGTAAACAAATGCCACCTACGTTCTCTCTCTCTCTCTCTCTCTCTCTCTCTCTCTAGCGATCCTGAGCGATTTACAACGAGCAAGGACGACAACACAAGGTTAATTACATTAAAATGCATAGAGATATTTGTCTTCTCATATCATAAGTAAACCGGCGTCCATCGAATATCCAAAGAAAATCAATTGACATCCATTAACCCATTCTGAACGGGAACCCATTTTGGTGTTAGCATCATGTCATGCTTTAGCTATTGAAAAAATAGCAGATCCACAAGCTCTTAGCGCGCCACAGAGTGGCCCGCTACGAGCTTGTAGGTCTTGAAAAAGGTTTTGAAAAATCGAAGAACGACTGACATTTTTAGAATCTGATCTCAGGTCAGAATGGGTTATAATCAGACCAGTGTGTGTCCGGTGGAATGTATAGGGTTGAAGTGGTTAATGTATGTTTGCTAATCAAAATTAAAATCTCCAAAGTAACTAAAGTAACTAAAGTTTACTTAGTAACTAGTAACTAAAGTTTTCAAATAATTGTAGTGGAGTAAAAGTACAAATTGTCGCTCTGAGATGTAGTGGTGTAGAAGTAAAAGTATTGGGAATTGGAAATACTCAAGTAAAGTACAAATACCTCAAAAGTGTACTTAAGTAACAGTACTTAAGTAAAAGTACTTACGTCTGGACTGGTCAGGTGTGCATATAGTGTATTTTCAGTGTGGAACACTAGCAGCAATAATATTATGAAGTATAAACCATCTTTAACCCATTCTGAACGGGAACCCCTTTTGGTGTTATAGCATCATGTTATGCTTTAGCTATTGAAAAATAGCAGACCTACAAACTCATAGCGCGCCACCGAGTGGCGCGCTACGAGCTTGTAGGTCTGCTATTTTTGAAAAATCGAAGAACGACTGACATATAAACATCGCTTTTTCAGAAAACTGTCAGGATGTAGAAGACATTTTATAGAATCTGATCTCAGGTCAGAATGGAAAACTGTCAGGATGTAGAAGACATTTTATAGAATCTGATCTCAGTTCAGAATGAAAACTGTCAGGATGTAGAAGACATTTTATAGAATCTGATCTCAGGTCAGAATGGAAAACTGTCAGGATGTAGAAGACATTTTATAGAATCTGATCTCAGGTCAGAATGGGTTGAGATGGGTGTGTTTCATCGTTGCGTCCAGCAGGTGGCGCCCACTGACCAGGGATTGGCCTCAGGATCAGCAGGCCGAGGTGGATGCTGTGCACACACTATTATAATAATAATAATAAGAAGAAGAAGAAGAAGAAGAATACTTTATTTGTATAGCACCTTTCATGACATGAAATGCAGCTCAAAGTGCTTTACAGAACAATGGAGAAAAAAGAGAAAAGCAAGGCATAAACATTAAAAAAAACAAGAGCAGTAATGCAATACAGTGAGGACATGAATAACAAAAAAATATCAATTAAAAGCAAGGTGTGTGGAGTTTGCAATGTAACAATATCAACAATATAATATCGTAAAACCCACTGTTAACAGGTCCATTTGGTTCCATTCGTATAGACTATAATAATAATAATAATAATAAAACTTTATTTGTATAGCACCTTTCATGACATCAAATGCAGCTCAAAGTGCTTTACAGAACAATGGAGAATAAAATAAAAGAAAAGCATAAAAGAAAAGCAAGGCAACGACATTAAAAAACAAGCAGTAATGCAATACAGTGAGGACATGAATAACAAAAAATATAAGATCACTTAAAGGCAATGTTGTAGAAGTGGGTCTTGAGCTGAGCTTTAAAAATGTCTACAGAGGCTGCCTGACGAAGGTACAGAGGGAGCTTGTTCCATGCCGATGGCCCGTAGAAGCAAAAAGCTGCTTCCCCGTATTTTTTAGTTGCCATTTTTTTAGGCAAAGCGAGCAGGCCAGCAGTGGAAGACCTTAGCGGGCGGTTTGGGACATATTTAGGCAAGCAGTCATATAGGTAGGAAGGTGCGAGACCATTGAGGGCTTTATAGACTAAAATAATTTTAAAATCAATCCTAAAAACAACCGGAAGCCAGTGCAGTGATGCCAAAACTGGAGTAATATGTTCTCTCATCTTAGTTCTAGTTAAAACTCTGGCTGCTGCATTTTGGACAAGTTGTAATCTGTCAGTTGTTTTCTTAGGCAGTCCTGAAAAAAGTGCATTGCAGTAATCAAGCCGAGAGAAAACAAAGGCGTGGATTAGCGTTTTCTATAGAGTTACAGACCCATAAGGGTCCATTTGGTTCCATTCATATAGAGTTACAGACCCACAAGGGTCCATTTGGTTCCCCGGACTCCACTTTGGGAACCCGTGCTGTAAAGCTGACCCAGCCTTTATTTGCCCTGTGGGGTGATAACGAATGACTGAGAGGGTGACATCATCCTTGAGTTGATAAGTGATAAGTATGAGGGCTGGTGCAACAACTCCATAGATAGATGACCAATCCATGCACTCAAATGTGACCAGATTTGACGGAGAGCCTTCCATCGCACTAACTTAATACCACAGGCAGACTCTTCACATGCTAGAGCATGTCTGACATAAGTGTCGGAGCTGAAATCAACATGTAAATATGAAATAAATGCATAAACATGTAACTAGGTGTAATGTTAGAAACCACAGAAGACATGTAAATATGAAATAAATGTTTAAACATGTAGCTAGGTGTAATGTTAGAGACCACAGAAGACATGTAAATATGAAATAAATACTTAAACATGTAGCTAGTAGGTTTAATGTTAGAGACCACAGAAGACATGTAAATATGAAATAAATGCTTAAACATGTAGCTATAGGTGTAATGTTTAGAGACCACAGAAGACATGTAAATATGAAATAAATACTTAAACATGTAGCTATAGGTGTAATGTTAGAGACCACAGAAGACATGTAAATATGAAATAAATGCTTAAACATGTAGCTATAGGTGTAATGTTTAGAGACCACAGAAGACATGTAAATATGAAATAAATGCTTAAACATGTAGCTATAGGTGTAATGTTAGAGACCACAGAAGACATGTAAATATGAAATAAATGCTTAAACATGTAGCTAGTAGGTGTAATGTTAGAGACCACAGAAGACATGTAAATATGAAATAAATGCTTAAACATGTAGCTAGTAGGTGTAATGTTAGAGACCACAGAAGACATGTAAATATGAAATAAATGCTTAAACATGTAGCTAGATGTAATGTTAGAGACCACAGAAGACATGTAAATATGAAATAAATGCTTAAACATGTAGCTATAGGTGTAATGTTAGAGACCACAGAAGACATGTAAATATGAAATAAATGCTTAAACATGTAGCTAGTAGGTGTAATGTTTAGAGACCACAGAAGACATGTAAATATGACATAAATGCTTAAACATGTAGCTATAGGTGTAATGTTAGAGACCACAGAAGACATGTAAATATGAAATAAATGCTTAACACTAGCAAGGCTGAAAAAAAATCACTCCTACTCAGTCTGACTATATCGGCCCATTCGACCGCTCTCCCCCTTTATCCCCCCCACCCCCGCACCACTCGTTCACACCTCTGGAGCTGGAGACGTCATTGTTGCCTACACGCACTCACTTTTATTTTTTATTTTCTTCCCTCTCTTATGAATACATTATTATACACCCAATGAAAATGTACATGCACTTCACGGATTATATATTTGGAATTAGGACAATCGGTAGAAAATTGGCCGAGAATTACTTACTTACTTGCAGTATAATATTAATAAATACTACATCCTATATATATTGTTTGTCTGTCTAATCATTCAAATGTTTTTCTGCATGCATATTGCATAGTTTATGTAAGCCTGAATTAAAGTCTGATTACGGAGGCTTTTTCCCCGTCTCACAAACAACGAAGCCTATAAATATTGTCTGAGAAGTTGAGAATTGGTGTCATGCACATATATATGCACCACACATTCCTGCTGTTGTCACCACGCGGTAAATAATGAATACTTTGTGTTAATTCAACCATGTTTATTTTTTCTTATTGTTCACAATATCAGAAAGCATGAAAGAAAGCAAATATAAAGCGGAATAAAATCAGGGAAAACACAAATCCTACGCATTAGTTTCTGTTGCTATACTTAGAGACACTTGACACATGTCATTGTAAATGTTCCCGTACATGTACCACATTGGCCATGTATTGCGTAAATCCACATCTTGCCTTGGATGGGAAGAGTTGCTCATCGACCGTGATGTTTCCTCCAGGCACATAGCAAGATATGCAGTTATCTGTGAACTGATTCCAAATGTCCGTTATTGCAGCAAACTTGTCTGTTTCTTTGCGTGCTTCTCTGGTGTCCTTGTCGTCAAATCGCAGGTATCGCATTATGGATTTGAAACGGTCACGAGACATTGTTTCTCTCACCGTCTCATTCCCCCATGCCCCTTTCGCCCACAGTTGATTCAATGGATAACCAGATGTCGACATCGCACGAATGAAAAACACGCTGATGAATGCTTTCAGTTCAGTAACAGACAGATCCCATTCTTGATTCTGTCCATCACTGCGGGCAAACTTCACTGTGCAGTCTTTGACGTTTTCCAACATGTCGGGGTCAAACATACACAAAAAACTGCTCAACTCGTCGTGGATTCTGACTTTGGCAAAAGCAGTAGGACCTGGCCTGGCATTTCCCCTCACTGTATATGTATCTTTATTCTTTTCCCTTTTTGCTTCCTATATGATGAATTCCTGTTCTACTGGCTGGTAGCCTATGTCTTGTATAGGGCCTTGTATATCTGTTTATTTTAAGCATGCCGCCGCATTCTGTCAGAGCAGAGACATATTTATTTAAAATAATCCTGTCTCGCACGGCACAGCGGCACGCCATCACTATATATACAAATGACAGGGAGAAGGTGTAATGGTTATTACAACGCAAAAATATATACATAATAGGCTTTGATGTAAAGACATTTTAAATGATTATTGATTATTAGAAAAGGAAAATAAATCACCTGCTGCGGTAGGCCTACTGGCCCTTTCCAAGGTATGGAAATCCATTCAGGAAGTATTTGCTGTCCAGGTCGGCAGCAATCCAGAACTTAATTCCAACAGCATGCAGGATGCATAATTCTCAACTTCTCAATATTTGCCTATATTTTACAGAACATAACTTAACATTAAATGCAGTCTATTAGTATTGACTATGCATAGTATATAACTTATAACGTAAGCCTAAAACGAATCTATAAACGAAAAATAAAATAAAGAAAGAAAACCTGCACTCTCAATGGGCACTATTTGGTCACATTCGATCATAAAAACATTTAGGCCTACATGGGACAAGCTATATATATATATATATATTTCCCTATTTGTCTATTGGTATGTCTCTAAATGTTTTGATGAATTGAACAATGTGGACCCTGTTGTAAACAAGTGTAATGCTTCATTGGGTTAATATAGTATGTTTTTGAACGAATATTTGGGCCTAAGCAGTTTTTTGTGTGTGTGTGTGACCAGTGTTAGTCGACTCGGAATTGCAGCCATCCGTAGGTGCCCTTTGTGTCAGTGTGCGCCTGCCCAACCCCCCCAACCCCTGATGTGTGGCACCTATACGGATGGCTGCAATTCGAAGTGGCCTCTGTAAAACCTGAATCCCCCCCCCCCCACCCCATTTCCCGAGTCGACGAGCAACACTGGTCACACACACACACACACAAAAAACTGCTTAGGCCCAAATATTCGTTCAAAAACATACTATATTAACCCAATGAAGCATTACACTTGTTTACAACAGGGTCCACATTGTTCAATTCATCAAAACATTTAGAGACATACCAATAGACAAATAGGGAAATATATATATATATATATATATATATATAGCTTGTCCCATGTAGGCCTAAATGTAGGCCCCCCCCCCACCCCATTTCCCCTCACTGTATATGTATCTTTTCCCTTTTTGCTTCCTATATGATGAATTCCTGTTCTGTTATAGCGCATCATTATATCAAAACCAGGCCTATACTGAATGTATTACTTTTGTTTAAATCAACTGAACTAGACCAATAAAATAGTAGGCTAGTATTTATGTTTTTCGTTAATAATAATACATGCTGAGGGAATGTGCTCCGTTCATTGGCTCTATATAGGCCGTGCGAGACAGGATTATTTTAAATAAATATGTCTCTGCTCTGACAGAATGCGGCGGCATGCTTAAAATAAACAGATATACAAGGCCCTATACAAGACATAGGCTACCAGCCAGTAGAACAGGAATTCATCATATAGGAAGCAAAAAGGGAAAAGAATAAAGATACATATACAGTGAGGGGAAATGCCAGGCCAGGTCCTACTGCTTTTGCCAAAGTCAGAATCCACGACGAGTTGAGCAGTTTTTTGTGTATGTTTGACCCCGACATGTTGGAAAACGTCAAAGACTGCACAGTGAAGTTTGCCCGCAGTGATGGACAGAATCAAGAATGGGATCTGTCTGTTACTGAACTGAAAGCATTCATCAGCGTGTTTTTCATTCGTGCGATGTCGACATCTGGTTATCCATTGAATCAACTGTGGGCGAAAGGGGCATGGGGGAATGAGACGGTGAGAGAAACAATGTCTCGTGACCGTTTCAAATCCATAATGCGATACCTGCGATTTGACGACAAGGACACCAGAGAAGCACGCAAAGAAACAGACAAGTTTGCTGCAATAACGGACATTTGGAATCAGTTCACAGATAACTGCATATCTTGCTATGTGCCTGGAGGAAACATCACGGTCGATGAGCAACTCTTCCCATCCAAGGCAAGATGTGGATTTACGCAATACATGGCCAATGTGGTACATGTACGGGAACATTTACAATGACATGTGTCAAGTGTCTCTAAGTATAGCAACAGAAACTAATGCGTAGGATTTGTGTTTTCCCTGATTTTATTCCGCTTTATATTTGCTTTCTTTCATGCTTTCTGATATTGTGAACAATAAGAAAAAATAAACATGGTTGAATTAACACAAAGTATTCATTATTTACCGCGTGGTGACAACAGCAGGAATGTGTGGTGCATATATATGTGCATGACACCAATTCTCAACTTCTCAGACAATATTTATAGGCTTCGTTGTTTGTGAGACGGGGAAAAAGCCTCCGTAATCAGACTTTAATTCAGGCTTACATAAACTATGCAATATGCATGCAGAAAAACATTTGAATGATTAGACAGACAAACAATATATATAGGATGTAGTATTTATTAATATTATACTGCAAGTAATTTAATTGAAAACAGCACGGCTGTCGCAGAGCTAGCTCATCTCGATGCGGGTGAGCCTGGAGAAAAGAGAACAAAAAGCATTTAGCTGAAAACGGGCTTATAGCCTACTATTATATTTAGCCTGTCCAACTACTAGTTACTTTGACCAACAGTATTACAAGCAGCATATAGTTCACATACATGACGAAATACGACATTAGAGTTATATATTGTCCCCCTCTATTATATAGAGGGGGAAACATTATAGGCTACGCGATGTAATTAATATATATTTGATTGATTGTGCCAAATAATCGCCTTTTTCCCTCCACCCCTCTTTACATAACTCGCTTATTTTTTGCTCATGTAAACCACGGAATTCTGGCTTGTGTATGCCCTCTCTACGAAACATATCAAGTTGAAAAGGAAATGGGGCAGCTTGCAGATTAACCATTTTCAGAAAAGTGCGTATACATTTAGGCAACAATTAATGTGCTATTGTGCTATTCTCGGCCAATTTTCTACCGATTGTCCTAATTCCAAATATATAATCCGTGAAGTGTACATTTTCATTGGGTGTATAATAATGTATTCATAAGAGAGGGAAGAAAATAAAAAATAAAAGTGAGTGCGTGTAGGCAACAATGACGTCTCCAGCTCCAGAGGTGTGAACGAGTGGTGCGGGGGTGGAGGGATAAAGGGGGAGAGCGGTCGAATGGGCCGATATAGTCAGACTGAGTAAGAGATATATGCCTAAAATCATATTTACAAAACGTTTCAAATGGGGAAAAAAACAGAGATGATTTCAATCGAATATTTAGACAAAGTCATGCAAGGGGAACTTTCTCTGGACTCCATGGGCTGAGAAAATAAACATTGAAATCTCAAATTCGGTCAGAACGGCTGCTCAGACTTCCTAGTGTTAAACATGCAGTAGGTGTAATGTTGGAGACCACAGAAGACATGTAAATATGAAATAAATGCTTAAACATGTAGCTAGTAGGTGTAATGTTAGAGACCACAGAAGACATGTACATATGAAATAAATGCTTAAACATGTAGCTATAGGTATAATGTTAGAGTCCACAGAAGACATGTAAATATGAAATAAATGCTTAAACATGTAGCTATAGGTGTAATGTTAGAGAACACAGAAGACATGTAAATATGACATAAATGCTTAAACATGTAGCTATAGGTGTAATGTTAGAGACCACAGAAGACATGTAAATATGAAATAAATACTTAAACATGTAGCTAGTAGGTGTAATGTTAGAGACCACAGAAGACATGTAAATTTGAAATAAATGTTTAAACATGTAGCTAGATGTAATGTTAGAGACCACAGAAGACATGTAAATATGAAATAAATGCTTAAACATGTAGCTATAGGTGTAATGTTAGAGACCACAGAAGACATGTAAATATGAAATAAATGCTTAAACATGTAGCTATACGTGTAATGTTTAGAGACCACAGAAGACATGTAAATATGAAATAAATGCTTAAACATGTAGCTAGGTGTAATGTTAGAGACCACAGAAGACATGTAAATATGAAATAAATGCTTAAACATGTAACTAGGTGTAATGTTAGAGACCACAGAAGACATGTAAATATGAAATAAATGCTTAAACATGTAGCTAGTAGGTGTAATGTTAGAGACCACAGAAGACATGTAAATATGAAATAAATGCTTAAACATGTAGCTATAGGTGTAATGTTAGAGACCACAGAAGACATGTAAATATGAAATAAATGCTGAAACATGTAGCTATAGGTGTAATGTTAGAGACCACAGAAGACATGTAAATATGAAATAAATGCTTAAACATGTAGCTATAGGTGTAATGTTAGAGACCACAGAAGACATGTAAATATGACATAAATGCTTAAACATGTAGCTATAGGTGTAATGTTAGAGACCACAGAAGTGAACCTTTTTCAAGCCTGTTTTCTCAACTCTCTGTTTCTCTGCCAGACATTACTCTATAAGTCATATCTCCAACACTGGTGGGTCAAACTGAACAACCAATATGTCAATTTGAAGCTATGATTCCCTGCTTTCATATGACATGAAAAAATGAAAATTCAAAATAATCCAAATAAGTCAAATTTTGTCACGTAAATGTTTTATTTTTATTTTTATGTAGGCCTGAGTAAAAGTACGAATAGTATCGGCATCAAATTGACATGGCAATCAATTGGCAGAGGCAGAGGCTTGGGAAATTGTACAGGGGAGGGGACTTTGGCTCATTACTGTATATACGTCCATTGGCAGAGCCTGACCGGAGCCTTTTGTGGTGTTTCTGGACAACGGCGTATCCCACCGACTCGAGGCCGGGCACTGCACTCCCTGTGGGGGTGTGGAACGCGTGTGTCGAATGTGAAGTCGGTGGGGCGGACGGTTCTCGAGTTACGCACATTACAACCGTACACGCACGCACGCACACACGCACACACACACACACACACACACACACACACACACACACACACACACACACACACACACACACACACGCAGAATGCATTTATAGTAGGATGGATTGATCAGGTATAAATATATATATATATATATAGAGAGAACTCTGATTATAAATGTGGTTTATGTGAATTGTGGATAATGTGTAATGATTTAAAAGTGAATTATACAAGTGTTAAAGTATTGTCTCTGGACACGGGGCTGTTATAATTGTGGAATCAATTAGGGTTGGTATGGTCCAGTGGGAGGGGCCTAGCCTGTATATAAGAAGGGGGAGCTGCCCCTGTGGATCAGTCGATGTAGGGCTGAAGACCAGGAGGCCTGACCTGTTCAGCCATCTCAACCTGGTCGCAGGTTGAAATAGAACGGACTGGTACACTGCCGTTCCGTTCATAGAATACTAGTAGGTACCGCAGTCCGTTCATATCATACTAAAAGTCCCACCAGTGAAACCTATGGATTCGTGTCCCGGATGATGTCACGTGACTTAAAAAAAAACCCACACCGCAAGTCCGTTCATAGCGTACTATTATGCCCACCATTGAAACCTATAGGTTAAAAAAATTAAAAAAAATTGAAATGATCCAAGCTGATATCGCTTCTGTCGTGCATTTTTATAACATGTATGGTATTGTATTTTAATAAACATAATTGTTATTGACTTTTTGTAATTCATTTTATAACATTTAAGGCTCCGCCTGTAATACATATTTGGGCATGGCTATGAAGCCATCGTTTACTTCCTCCACATTTGGCCCTTACTTCTACATAAACGTTCATCTTTAGGCTTATCCCAAGGCCATAAATGTTACAATATTTGACGGGCCCACGGAAGTACCCGTTCCTTCCGTATTGTTTAATAAAAAGCATTTTAATCGGATCGAACGCAACTTTCTAAAAGAACGTTCACTGTATCAGCATGCAGTACACCTACCAAACGATAGGGTCGTAGTTGAAAGAAATAGGAAGAAATGGCCATCGATCGGATAAAAATGCTTTTTAATTGAACAACACGGAAGATATGGTTAATTCTGTGGGCCCGCAAAGCATTTTAACATCCATGGGGTAAGCACTTAATTTTTTTGGATGCAGATGTAATCCACTTTTCCAGGTGCTGTCGATATGAAATGAGCAACACGTAACTTTTCAACGAAATTAACAGACTTCCCTCCCAGACCACGATAATAATAATAATTATTAGTTGATCGACCGTACATATTTGTAACATCAGTGGGCATGGGTTAATAACCTTATATTTGAAATCCACACGGAATATGTAGATATGGATGTTTTTATTGTATTATTTAATTTATCTTAGTTTTGTCCGGAAACCGGAAGCATTCTCTTGTTTAAGATCCGGTTTTATATCCGTCTGAGCGTCTACTAGTAACTACACTACTACAGTACTATGCTAGTACCTTAACTGCAGTTGTCTCACTAGAAAGGTAAGGTATATTTTTGTATCAAAGTCTATATCGATCTAGTTGTGTCTTTTTTGCCTCACGTTAAATGACGGGGCCATGTGACATAATTATTGCATTCAGTTCAGATACAAGTTAGAACTAAAGACCTACCTAGCTAGGGTTAGCATATGGCTGCTAGCTAACAATAACATGGACACAGTAGGTTCACAATAGGTTTACAGAAAGTGATCAAGACAATAGTTCACACCGCTTTTTTTGATTGATTGATTGAATATTTTATTAACAGTCTGTAGTCCGTCAGCCGACAGGCTTCTTTTGTTTAAAGTGAGACACGTGGTAGGCTATATAGTCTTTTTTGTATTGGCCTAAAATATTGTCTATACATGCATTCATGACCATAGCAGTCGTGACAAATGTGATGAAGTCAGCACATTTTGGGCAAGTGGCTATGGCTCTTTATAGCCCAAGGAGTATTTTTTGTGAAAAACGAAAGCTTGGTTCAGAATCATGAAAACCCCATAGTTTTACATGTCACATGCTACTTGAAGCATAAGGAAAGTTTGGGATTTTTGACATATACCGACAGCCGGTCAACAAGTGGATTCATGAATGTATACGTATATATATATATATATATATATATAGACAATATTTTAGACCACAGCTGCCGGACTATTGCCGAATTACAGTATATTTCAAGCACAACTCAATACAAAACTGTTAACTGTGAGTGGACGACACCATAAAGCATTTAATACTTGTTTACAATAGAGCCCACCATTTTCATTTAATCAAAATATTACTACTTGGGGGCACGGTGGAACGGTAGTGCTGTCGCCTCACAGCTAGAAGGTCCTGGGTTCGATTCCCACTCTGGACGCTGTGGGTGCTGGGGGCGTGTTCCCTCCTCCGCGTCATCAGTGCCCATACCCGAGGCAAAGGGACCTTTCTATGTGGAGTTTGCATGTTCTCCCCGTATCCCCTAGGGTAGGTACCCTCACAAAAACATGCAGTAATCCTGGTCTCTAAACTACATCCCCTTGGCCAGCTGGGGCGCCTGATGGAGGGGAAAGTCGGAATAACGTGTTCCTTCCACGCGCTACGTCCGGCCGGGGAAATTCCCCTGTCAGGTGAAAAGAAGCAGCTTGGACTCCTCATGCATAGGAGGAGGCATGAGGTCAGTCCGCTGCCCCCCCAGGTTGGCAGAGGAAGTGTAGCACCCAGGATAATTGGCACTGGGTGAAAAAACTGGGATAAAAATAAAATAAAATATTACTACTTATGCTCATGTGCGCCTTATTTACTTGCTGGAGGATGGCCCGGCACCAACCAGAAATGTTTTTGGTTATTATATCCAGCACATTGATTAAGATTAAGTATCTAGGAATCCAGCAGGGTGTAGTTAGGAATACAGTGTAGTTGGCATATTGCCCCGCACTGTGGAAGAGTACTAAACCAAATACTTAATCTCTCAAACTCTCTCTCTCTGTCATTCTTAGACAAGCCCTCCATTGGTGTCTCCAGAGTCCAGTCTACGTACAATCTACTTTTGGCCAGCTCTTTTGTGTTTTGTGTTTTTTGTAGCCTACATCCACATAGGTAGGTGTAGGATGTCCTACTGATTGACGCCTGATTGATTTATAGTTATTCCACAGGTCCATACAAAAACAGTTACTGTGGAAGATATCACCATGATAAAGCATTACACTTGTTTCCATTCTAACAGGGTCCAACCGTTTACTAATGACTAACAACTTACACTTATTTTATTGTTTCAGTACAATGTCAACACACATAAAGGCAGACTCAGTGTCTAATAAGGCCAGATTGGAAGGTCTTGCTCTGGTCGGGCAAGCATTAATGAAGGCAGAAGTAAGTTACATTCTTGTACATCAATGTGTAATTAATTTAACTTCTGTTAGTTGATGCCTATTTCTCTATATTTCATGACGTGTGTCCATCTAGAAGAAACTGCCAGTGACAAAGAAACCTGAAGTCTCATGCCCTGAAGTGATCTGGTTGAAGAGAGACGCAAATGGGGTTCCTCTTCCCACAGGAAAGAGACCAAGGAAAAGGACTTCAACTAATGGTTAGTCTCCATCTCAAAACGTATGGCAAGGACTTCATTCATAGAGAGTGGTCTTTGATTAGGTGTAGGGTAATCGTTTGATAGTGTTATTGTTGTGATATTTATACTGCCTAAGAGTTTGAAATTATTTGGTCTAATGTGGTTTTTGCTATTTTTACTTCCAAATAGTTACATCTACATCCACTGCCTCTGTCAGTAAATCTGTCTCATCTCCATGTCTTGGCTACCAAGAACCTGGTAAGTATAAAAACTACTTAAAATACACTCCTCAAAAGAAAGCTGTGGCAAATTAAGGTATGTTTGTTTTTCCATTTCTCTCCCAAAGATTTTAATTTGCAGAGGCTCGAGGAGCTTATACAGGACTCGGCAGGCATTGATGTGCAGGATCATGGTGTAGAACAGCCCAATTGGACCCAAAGACAGAAAGATGCACACTTCTCTTGGCAACAAGCAAGAGAACACAATGTCGACAACTTGCTGTCTGCAGAGACTATTGTGAAGATGGTGTGTCAACACTGTGGTTTGAGAGAAGCAGTCATCCGTTGTGGGGACTGTATGCCGTCAGAGTGGTTTTGTGTGGAATGTGACCGTTTGGTTCATGAACATCACATTCTACACAATAGGCAAACCACAATGTTCGGGTATTATAAATACATTCCCCCAACGGAGTCAGTGAAACTCATCCATGGTAAATACACCATTTGTGAACAAGGTTTGTGTCTCTTTTTTAAATTAACATACAACATTGTCTCCTATATTAAAATGTGTTATCCATGTACCTTCATTCAAACCAAACATTTCATCCAGATTGTCCCCTTGTCTTTTCAGACTGTTTGCTGCCAACCGCCTATCCGGCAAATATATGCACCTGCGACACATTTAATGTTGCAGTATCTGTCGGTAGACCCATCATACTGGTTTGCATAAATGGTAGGAATTTATGTCTATCAATCTAGATACACACACGCGATGTGGATAGGTATGTGTTTAAAGGACAACATAACTTTCGTGCCCCCTGTTACTTTTGTCTCATGTACTCTCAGGCCGTTATGATCTTCACGTTCCGGTGTTATCATGCAACCAGTGCAGTAAGCAGTGGTCTCCAGAGGTCAGGGACTTTATAAGAAGTGGCTACTGGCCTACAACAATGCAAGGACAGACCCTGTTCCACAAAGACATCTTCCATTCCTTTGAAGCTATGAAGACTACATCTCCAGGAATGTCGAGACAAGCCTTCACAGCCCTGTTAGACCAGAGAACAGTGCATTTTGGAAGAGTGAGTAATTAGTTTGATAATGTCGTACGGTTGGACAGTTGTACAGATTTTTTTTCCCCATTATATTATGTATTTCTTTCAGACTGGAAAAGTGAATGCAGACTCTTTTCAGAGGAGCTTTCTGCAGTACACTTACTGCAACTCTGTAGAGAACCGGCTTCTGGGAAAGGAACTGTTTGTCTGTCCGGCCTGTAGCCCTGAAATGGTGGCTGTTTCTGTTGATGGGAACACTTTGTGTGTGTGTGTGTGTGTGTGTGTGTGTGTGTGTGTGTGTGTGTGTGTGTGTGTGTGTGTGTGTGTGTGTGTGTGTGTGTGTGTGTGTGTGTGTGTGTGTGTGTGTGTGTGTGTGTGTGTGTGTGTGTGTGTGTGTGTGTGTGTGTGTGTGTGACTGACTCACACTATTGTTTTAGGAGTCAAGATCCTGGTTTCTTTGATGTACTTTTCTTAGCAAAAGACTCCGACGTGTCCACTTTTGTTGAGGAGGTCAGAGGAGTTGTAAAAAGTGTAAGTTTTTAACAGCCAATAAAGAGTAATTACTGTAATAGTTTTGTAGATAGCCCTGCTATCTATTGTCTTTAATCAACTCCTAATATCTTCCAAATATGTACTTTGCAGACTGCAGGGAAAGCCATGTGTGGAGATTCACATTGGAGAGCTGCTCGAGAGTCATCCAAACAGGCCAACAAGTTGGATGAAGAAGGTGTTGAAATTGCTGTTTGTAGGCATGGCTTCCTTCTCAAAGGTTGGTATTAGTATATATAATCCTGATGAGTTCAAATTTAAAAAATGTAGATGATTACAGGCCCTTCATTGTACTATGCTCTCTAATATTAATTTCCCCCCCAAAAAGGTCTCAATATGTATAGAGGGGAAATCTTTGCATATATCCAATGTTTCTCCAAAAAGAGTTCCAGAGTGCTACATATTTGGCCATGGATGTGACCTGCCGATATGTGCCATACTTGGAGAAGGTGTCTGAGAACCTGAGTCATCTTCAACCCCTTCAGCAACAGAAACATTGCTTGTCAGTGATGCATGCGAAAGCACACAATACCAAGTGCGAGGTGATGCTTCTTACATTTTTGTTTATGACTTAAATTAAATTATTCATTTAAATTCTCAAAATAAATGATTAGCCACACAAACCAAGTGACCTCAGGATATGCATCAATTGTGATCATGCTAGCTTCCACACTGTTAAACAAGTCCATACTTCCTGTAGATCCAGTGGAATGCAAGGAACCAGGATGGTATCGGAACAACGTTGGGAGAAGAAGTAGAGCAAGTCAACAGTTATCTCTCCCGATGTGCTCTGACCACTAAATACATGACAAAGTCAGGTCTGTAAGCTTATTTAACCCCATGCTACCCTGCAAAGTTACACATAAAACATTTTCAACACATTCTTATTAGCATTTGTGTTCTTTACAGTAAGAACTGACATGCTTACTGTGCATGCAATGGGTTGGAATCTCCGCAAAGAGAATGGCCTAAACATTGCTTTGTCTTCGAGATACAAAAAGGTATGTTGATGAAAAGGGGATAACTATTTCAAGCAGCTACATGTGAAACTTCAAATACTATGACATGGTTCTGTATTGCAATTTTGCAGACACTAGAGAAGACTTTGGAGGTAGCTGAGAACTTGACAAAGTTGCAGGAGCAGTTCCATTGTAGCGATGACATGCTACAACAGTGGGTTCTTGATGTCAAGCAGTGGGCCAAGACCGGTAAGGAAGAATCTTTTACACAAACACTGTCAGACTCTTTGGCTGTAATGCATATACTGTAGCTGTAGCCTATATGTTATGGTGCAGGGATGGGTACTGTAAGTAAATCACTTTTTCACTTCACTTTCAATGTTTCATTTTGGTCTCATAACGGTATATAAATAAAGATACATTGCTATGACCAAAAAAGGTGTAGGCTGAAGCTAATTAGCTTAATTTGCCTACCCTTACCAAATACAAATAATATAGATGACAAACAAAGAAAACAAACTAAGTAATAAGTCTGTCGGTAAACAGGAAAAAACTAAAACAATGTGTGTGATTATTTATTCTTTCTTAGGAAGTGCAGCGGCCAGTGCTGTGAATGTCCATGCTTTGCAGCTCTCCATTGAAGCACTTTTTGTGAGCATCTGCCAAAAGAAGCACTACATTTACAGGGATAATGGTATGTATAGTACCTATAGTTTAAGCTTAAATGTTTCAGCTGCATACTTGCTTGATTGTGTTTGTTAAGACAGTGGCTCGTAACAGACTATCTACTGAAGAATTTCTTTGTCAGCTGAAAATGACAACACGTGTTGTGTAAACAGAGCTATGTCACATTGTGTCGTTATATACAGGGTATATAAAGCTTTTTGAAATAAATAGCATCAGTCCTTTGCAGTTGCTTTGGAAGAAATGGTAGCATAGTATACAAAAAATATATTTAATATTGGTTTAAAGGTAGCAGCTCTGTTTATAATTGCAGTAGGTCAATCAATGGTTTGTTGTCCTTGGGGTGGTTGTATTCCATTCGCAAGCCGCCTTTTATCGCAACAGTTCACAAATCTTGCTTTGTTTGGATGGTGTTGTATATCTCCTAGTAGGTTTGGGAGTTTTTTTGTTATTGGTCATTTTTTCAAACTCATGTTGGGTGAGTGTAATCTGAAGTATGTGCTCTGATGTTTTGGTAGGTGATTAGAATCAAATGTGTAGCTGTTTCCAACACATTTCCTTGGCTTGAAAGCGGGGGCTGTCTCTGGTGGCCTTTCTGTATTGCAATACTCTGTTCGCTGAGTCTGTACCTAGTTAAGGCTGGTTTTGGTTCTCGTTTGGTTTTATTGCTAGATAGAAGTACATTTGCTTTGGGTTTGGGTGTCTCTTTCCAGTATGTCAGGTAGCTTTCTTTTTGTTTTCTATATGGTTATCCGACTGGCAGAGTCCCTGGGCCAGCTGTTTGAGGGGGGCATCCCCCCTAGGTTTGCATTATGGTTGAGGGCAATGTTATGAAGCATATCTTGTTTGATAATTTAATTTAATTTAGATAATTTAAAACGATTTGAAACCTACACATTGCCCCGTAAAATTTAAATAATAAATAAATACATTAAACGTTAATTCATTCATTCCTTTGACAGAGCCCCATCACAGCTTTTCTTTGTAATACTACTCTTTTATAGATCGCAATAAAAGGCGCCAGAAGATCAGCCAGAAAATTGGCCAGGAGAAGAAAAGGTTGTTGGAAGAGCTCGAGAGATACAACCAACACGCTGACGCAAGCCCTGTGGACATAAGCTCTGTTGTGCAGAAGCTGTCCAACAAAGCTTCCCAGAGCATGATATGGCCTTGGCAGGAACAGAACGCAGGTATCTAAACTAATACATTAAGGTGTGTGTGTGTGTTCTGTGTGTCTGTCTGTCTGTCTACACGCCAAGCCTCATTGCTCCTGATGTGCTGGTTGGTGCCTTGCATGGTTTCCTCTGCCATCGGTGTATGAATGTGTGTGAATGTAATGCACAATCTATGTAAAGCGCCTTGGATAAAGGCGCTATATAAATGCACCATTTACCATAACAACACTGACTCACATGCACTCACAGCTGTATGCTTTTGGATGCCAATGTCTCTTGCTCCATTTCACCTCTAAAAAAACCCACGACTAATCATGTTGTCATTCCTTCACAGATGGTGTTGATATCCTGACCAAGAAGCAGCTCTTTGACCAACGCATGCTTCTTTCGCAGCTGGCAGAGGAAAAGCACATCATTACAAAGGAGATGATGCAGCACCTTGCTTTCCTCAAGGACTCTCAGTCAAAGGTCCAGACACAAAGGAGATGACGCAGCACCTTGCTTTCCTCAAGGACTCTCCGTCAAAGGTCCAGACACAAAGGAGATGATGCAGCACCTTGCTTTCCTCAAGGACTCTCAGTCAAAGGTCCAGACACAGATGGACAGCATTTCAATGAGCACACAGACAAGAGGTAAGTGAAAAATGTCAGGTGACTGCTATCATGTTAGTATTTTGTAACTAATCTATGTTTTTTTTGTTGCTATGTATTTGAGATCTCTACTGTCAGAAAAGAACACTTTATATTAACGTCGTCTTTATAATGCGTTATAATGTGCTTATAAGGCATTATAACACTTATAATCATGTATAACAACATATAACCACGTTTATAACATAAGTGCTGGTCATAATGCATTATTATGCTCAGTGGAAGTATAAAGCACATTATAACTTAGGTGATTATAAAGACACATAGAGAAGTGCTGTAATGTCTGTCAATGCATAACAACCAATGTGTATTAAATGGAATAATGTCTTATAAGCATAAGCATCAATAATATGCATTATAAATGAGCTTATAATGCATTATAAAGGCGACCTTAATATAGTGTTATCGACAAAGTTTAGTGTGAACTTTATTCCACTCTTCATACATTCTAGATTTTCCAATGTTGTTGGAACAGGAGGTGGCGATGGAGGATGAAACACACTGGCAAGAACACAGCTCAGATGAGGATGATGACGATTAGACAATGGAGAATTAGGGCTGTGCGATATGACGATATATATCGTATTTTCGATAGAAAATGTCTATCACGAAAAATAAGCTATATCGTTTATATCGCCGTTTCGCTTTACGACAGTGTTTACGGCAGTATTTTACGTCACAGCGCTTGCATGCCCAGCAGCCCACCGCACTGAAAACAGCGAGCCAAGTAGCCAACACGACCACAACACAAACCGAGGAGCTTGCACCTAAAAGAGGGGCAACGTCTTCCATTGTATGGAAGTGGTTTGGATTACATGAAGGGAGATGATGGCTGACGAGATTCAGAGCGGTGTAACACTAAGGGCACGTTCGGAAATAACACACCGGAGCGCACTCATCTATCAGTTTGCATTGCACAGTGCGTCGGTCCGTCCAGTGTGCTATTTCCGAACGCGCCCTAAAGTAACCGGCCATTCACTGTTATAAATGCAGGTTTCATGTTGGATCAAATTGATAAACTGCGTGAGCCACGTTTGTTTTACACAGTTGAACAATTGAGCTCGTCGGTCGTCGGTTGCAAACTTCTTCTAAGACTTCCCTCTTACCTGTGCAGTCCTCTGCTGCGTGTCCGTGTCTGTCTTGTTTTATTGTTCCAAATAAATTATTCCATTTGAAAAGTCCTTAATTCAGCAACAGCTTCCAACAACAACAACACAAGACGCTAACTTAAGTTGGGATCATAAAAAAAAAGGAAAAGAAAAACCTCCACTTTTTCCATATGCACAGCTGGGCATGGAGAGTTGACGACGCGGTGGCGTTCTCTCTCACTCTATCGCCTGTAGTCAATTAAACATCGTTAAGCTGCCCAACGTCTTTAACAAACTAAACTATAACTACAACAGAACATGTTGATTCCCTATACAGAGCTTAACATGAACTGAAACAACTATAGTGACAAACTGTGACATGAGGTATTTATTTTTTCCTTAAGCCAATTTAATGCAGACACAGGCCTGTACTTCTGTGTCTGAATGGGAACGTCTTATTTCTTTCTTTTTTCTTTTTTGTCATAATAATAATAATAATAATACTTTATTTGTATAGCACCTTTCATGACATGAAATGCAGCTCAAAGTGCTTTACAGAACAATGGAGAATAAAAGAAAAGCAAGGCAACGACATTAAAAAACAAGCAGTAATGCAATACAGTGAGGACATGAATAACAAAAAATAAAAGATCAATTAAAAGCAATGTTGTAGAAGTGGGTCTTGAGCTGTGCTTTAAAAATGTCTACAGAGTTGAGGCTGAACAATTGAGTTCAGCCTCTAATTATTATTATATATATTTTATTTTGTAATATTTTTGTACTTGCTTTGGGCCTGTCTGTGCATGGGCAGGGCATCAGTATTATATTCATATAATTAGACTGGATAATGTGAATTTACATTGCAGCATAAGTAATTGGCATAAGTTTGATATTAGCATAAGTGTTCTTTTCCTGTTTTTTGAGTGGTGCAACCACTATAGACAGCTATGTGTGTGTCCCTGTCCCTGTATCCGAGCACGGAAATAGCATAATTATTGTCACCACCAAGTGTCACTGTTGTGCAGCCTAACACACAGACAGAGGCCAGGAGAGCTAGTACAGTACAGTACAGTACAGTACAGTACAGTACAGTACAGCCCAAGTACAGTAAAGTACTCGACCTGAACAAAAATAAAAAATAGGTATCGTAAAAAAATATGCTATATCATGAGTATATCGTTATCGTGATAAAATAAATTCTATATCGTGATATGAGATTTTGTCATATCGCCCAGCCCTATGGAGAATCTCTACCAACTTATGACACCACTGCTATATCAAGGACAAGTAGTCATTACTCATAAGCATGAGTGACGGCTTTCGATGGTGACGTATATGTCGATCAGTGTCGGGTGGATTAAAGGAAAGGACAGCGAGAGAGACAGAGATGCACGATTGTCCAGAACCAGCCCAAAAGCCTCTGCCCGGGCCTGTACCTGCACCCCTATATCTCCATATATGGAGCTGGCCCGTTCTGACTGTTTACATCACTTCAGTTCATATTTGGGCATGCCTTGACACAAAATTCCATAGAATGAAGGGACAGAGAGAGACAGATACAGAAATCTTCATATCTGGGCATAAAAGGGACACAGAGTGGAACGGGTACTCTGACATGGGTACGTGACTGCTATGTGAAGGAACGTTTGAAATGTTGAATTATTAGGTTAAGCTATTTGCTACATACCTACTTTATGTATGTAAAAAAGCAGTATTATGAAGTATGGTACAAGTTTCTATCTATAAAAGAAATACAGTTTTAACGATTTAGAATTATTCTGGATCCCTCTTTAGTTTCTCAAAGAGAAGAAAAGGGTCCCGCACACTGTCTTTCACTTATAGAGTAGTAGTTAATACTACTCTATAAGTGAACCCTTTTCTTCACTTATAGAGTAGTAGTTAATACTACTCTATAAGTGAACCCTTTTCTTCACTTATAGAGTAGTAGTTAATACTACTCTATAAGTGAACCCTTTCCTTCACTTATAGAGTAGTAGTTAACTACTACTCTATAAGTGAACCCTTTTCTTCACTTATAGAGTAGTAGTTAACTACTACTCTATAAGTGAACCCTTTTCTTCACTTATAGAGTAGTAGTTAACTACTACTCTATAAGTGAACCCTTTTCTTCACTTAGTTAACTACTACTCTATAAGTGAACCCTTTTCTTCACTTATAGAGTAGTAGTTAACTACTACTCTATAAGTGAACCCTTTTCTTCACTTATAGAGTAGTAGTTAAATACTACTCTATAAGTGAACCCCTTTCTTCACTTATAGAGTAGTAGTTAACTACTACTCTATAAGTGAACCCTTTTCTTCACTTATAGAGTAGTAGTTAACTACTACTCTATAAGTGAACCCCTTTCTTCACTTATAGAGTAGTAGTTAACTACTACTCTATAAGTGAACCCTTTTCTTCACTTATAGAGTAGTAGTTAACTACTACTCTATAAGTGAACCCTTTTCTTCACTTATAGAGTAGTAGTTAAATACTACTCTATAAGTGAACCCCTTTCTTCACTTATAGAGTAGTAGTTAACTACTACTCTATAAGTGAACCCCTTTCTTCACTTATAGAGTAGTAGTTAATACTACTCTATAAGTGAACCCTTTTCTTCTCATGAATTGCAGTTGGCTCCGACGCACCTGTCCTTGTAGGAGTGCCCAAGGCCTTTTCCTTACATAGTTTCTCACCTGTCCTTGTAGGAGTGCCCAAGGCCTTTTCCTTACATAGTTTCTCACCTGTCCTTGTAGGAGTGCACAAGGCCTTTTCCTTACATAGTTTCTCAAAGAAATATAAATCATCTATCTGATGGACAAAAAAGGTATATAAAATATGTTACCACGTATACAGTATAATTATTTATTTTAAATTGTCAATTGCTTTCAATTTACTTAATCTTGGGCTATAGTGATATTAATACTAAATGCATCTGTGTATATGTATAATGTAATTTGTAAGTTGATTAGCTGTATACTGTGGTTACTTTGCACCACTTTTGATGCGTATGCACCGTCCCAGCATATTTTGATGCGTATGCACCGTCCCAGCATATTTTGATGCGTATGCACCGTCCCAGCATATTTTGATGCGTATGCACCGTCCCAGCATATTTTGATGCGTATGCACCGCCCCAGCAAATTATGTAATGACTACTTGTGCCTGATACAGCAGTGGTGCCAGATTACATACATGTATACATAGGATTTTGTTTTGTTTTGCCATGTCTTTTGTTCCTGCTATTTTGTTCCTGCTATCCTATTGTTTAAAACATGAGTAAAATGATGATTCTCATACCATGTTTGTCGTATGTTTGCCTTTTTCCTGTGACACATCTGCCAGGCTTATTGGCTGTCAACATTATGACACACTTGGGTGGTTTTCGGAGGATGCTGAAATTGCTCTAGACATTATAAGATGTCTATCAGTCTATAATTGTATATGAACTAGGCATCTGTTTATAACACTAATTACACTTATAAAGCAGTTAATGACGTAGAACATCACATGTTGCTGGAGACTATACAGGCATTGTAGTTATAAATCATAAGGGTTCATTTTTTAATGGTGCAACCACTCCCTTACGGAGATATGGGTGTCTGGCTGGTTTATGAGCACAACAACATCATGGTTGTTTTTCACCACCTGTGTGCAACCTAACACACGCACATATTAACTGTATATATATGATGATTTGGGGTGTACCAGTACAGTGACAGTACAGTACAGTAGAGGGACTGCCACACGGTAACTGTCATTTCTCAACCGTTTCGGACGCGGGGCAGCTTGCTGGAACTGGGTTGGCACCTCAATGAGCCTTGTAGTGACTTATCACATCAATGCATTAGAGCAGTGACAACAATGAGTCCAATTACCCAATTATAATCTATCTATAAATGTGCCTTGTCTCTGTACGTGTTTATGTCTGGAATTCACAGAACTCCAACCATCCACACCGACTTCAAATTCCACACACGTTCCACACCACCACAGGGAGTGCAGTGCTTGTCCTTGAGTGAGAGAGACAGAGAGAGAGAGAGAGACAGAGATGCACGATTGTCCAGAACCAGCCCAAAAGCCTCTGCCCGGGCCTGTACCTGCACCCCTATATCTCCATATATGGAGCTGGCCTGTTCTGACTGTTGACATCACTTCAGTTCATATTTGGGCATGCCTTGACACATCTCCATAGAATGAAGGGACAGAGAGAGAGACAGATACAGAAATCTTCATATCTGGGCATAAAAGGGACACAGTGGGTGAACGGGTACTCTGACACTGGTACCGGGTATTGCATAGCCAGGTGGGGCATGGATCTCCAACTTCCATCATTACAGAGTAGATGCTCTACTTAAGGTCAAGTATATAAGTCATAGGCAAGTAATAAAGAATGTGTAATAAATACCTACTCATGAAGCATTATGAGTATAGGTATTGGTTATTAGTAAAACATTGCATGGATGCACCTGGGACGTATCCTCAGTGATGTATCCCAAGGTCATCTCTCGAACATCATACCCCTCACTCAGGCGACCCAGCTGGGGTGATCAAGTCCCAACTTACGTCCCAGTAGCTACCCTCAATCAGTCCCATTAGGGAAAACCCTGGGCCACACAATCCGTTGGAACTACTCCTGAACTACTCTGCCAGGGCTGGGAGGTACACTTCTGGCTGGAAGGATTAGGCTTTGTGGGTTGACTCCTCCTCCTACGTCTCACCAGGTCCACTCCTGCTCTCACCAGGCCCAGGACCTGTGCGTTTCACCAGAGTCCCAGCATCAGACACTTCATTCAGGAGTGGTGGGCAATGGTTAGAGTGTCCGCCCTGAAACTGGGAGGTCGGGGTTCGATCCCCGGCCGGGTCATACCAAAGACTGTAAAGATGGGATCCAATACCTCCCTGCTTGGCACTCAGCATCAAAGGGTTGGATTGGGGGTCAAATCTACTATTCAAATGATTCCTGAGTGCGGCACGGCTGCAGCTCACTGCTCCTCACCGTTCCAAGAGATGGGTCAAATGTGGAGAACAAATTTCACTGCGGTAACGTGTGTGACAAATCAAACGACTTTGATGCAGACTCCACCCGAGCGATTAGGTGGTGCTGAGGCCTCACCGAGGGTTTGTTGGGCTTCCTCCTCACGGAGGACACAGACTGGGGCACTAACCCATACTGCTCACCCGGGTGCCGTCTACATTCCGGCTGTCACCCGTCTCTTTGGTGGTCACCAGACTATACCTGGTTGTCACATAGTCTATTCCTATGAGTCACTATACATAGACCATAGTTATAAATGCATTTTAAGTATCTTCATAAAGCTTTTTAGATGGGATGCATAGCATGTGTTACCCTGATATATCAATGTCAAAGAAGTGTCAATATAGAAATATCAAATGGGCAGCCTATTACAAGAATATTGACAGTCTGTCCTAATTTCAGTAATGGAGAATATTCCTGCATTTAATAACATCAGTACCAAACCTGTCCAGTTGTACAGTAGGCCTACTGCATTTACCCATTCCTGTACTTCTCTGACATATATACACTCAAATATGCGCTGGAATGGGAGTGAAACTGGTATACCAAAAGAGTTCATCCAGGTCATCAATATGTCCTTACACTATTACACCACTATTACACTACTATTACACTTATTACACTATTGCACTTATTACACTTATTACACTATTACACTACTATTACACTATTGCACTTATTACACTATTGCACTTATTACACTATTACACTATTACACTACTATTACACTATTGCACTTATTACACTTATTACACTATTACACTACTATTACACTATTGCACTTATTACACTATTACACTTATTACACTATTACACTATTACCCTACTATTACACTATTACATTATTATGGATTAGTCTTGCTCAAGGTCACTTCAACACTAACTCTCGGGGAGCCTGGATCAAACCGGGTTACCTTCCAGTTTCCAGTAATCACACCTGCACTGGATGTGACTTAATTGTCCAATTCAACTAGGTATACTCTTGATGGGGATGTACATTCTGTGCTGGCATACATAGTTATGATTATGAAGAAAATGTATGTTCATTGCAGTTATTTTTGTTTCCAACTACTTTAGAAAGTTTGCACCACACTGTACAGTACACAGACAATAGCTAGAATATAGACACTAGTAGAATGATTATGGAGGCAAAACCAGGTTGATGACAACCGTCATGTTAACCAAGTGTACAGTCTAAGCTCCATGACTGCAGGAACAATAGCAAGGTCTTCACACATTCACAGGTTGAACTTTAAAATCTAACAATATGAGCAGTAGAACTGTAAAGACTTTTGAAATACTGTGTCCCATTTAGTTAATTGTATGCATGGCGGGCCCCTTGCCAACACCTAGTCCTACTGAGCAAATGATGAGGCTGTGATTTATAAACAAATACTTTATTACAAAAGTTATGAAAATAAGAAAAACAAACAAAATAAATAGCAAATTGTGCAAATTCAAGAACAAAAAAAAAACAAAATGTATAAACCCCCCATTCAATTGGTGTTCTCAGTGGCCGTCTCATTGGCCTTCAGCTGGCTGAGGATTCCCTCGGTTGGCTCCCACGTGTCTGCAAACTCTTTCTGGCTGAAAAACACAAAACAGATGATAGTTGTGAATAATACCAAGAAACTGGAGTATATTAAATCCTTCCACTGGCTCCCTGTGTCAAAGAATGTATTTCAAAGTAATACTGTTGGTATATAAAGCCCTGAATGGTTAGACGCAAAAAGTGGAAGAGTCAATTGATGCCCCACATCCCTGTGATTCACAGACACTGAATTAATTTACTTGGTTTACCTGCTTTCTGACCATAAAATCAAACATTAATTTGGGGAAGCATTTTGTTTTTATGCACCACATATCTGGAACAAACTCACAAAAAACTGCAGGTCTGCTGCCATTCCTTATTTTAAAACACAACTAAAGACATTTGTTTGCCTCTCTGATTGACATAATTTTCTCTCTTCAGCTCTGTAACTTTCTTTTCTTTTGTTTCCTTTGCTTGTTGAACTGTGTATAGACTGAATTGCCTTGTTGAAATGTGTTATACAAATAAACAGCATTCCCTTATAAATAATAATATATTTCTTGACTTTGAAATCATGTTAAGCATTTACATATTTCTTATGTTTCAAGAGCATCAATCACTTTACTCTGCAAGACAAGTAACTAACAAGTTAGAGAAACAAAGTTAAAGGGTTAAAGGCGCAGTGAAATGAAAAAGACGTTTTTCACACTTTTAGACCATATCCGTGGTCATCATGTGGACATACCTAACAATGGATGCCAAAAAAATGGGAAAATTCTCATTTTTGTGTGATTTTATATCAAAAATATTTTTGAAATTACTTCCTGAAAACGAAAATGTGCTGCGTAATGACGTGTAGACATACACATTGTGATTGACAGGTGTCTAATCAATCTTCAACTACTAGGCAGTTTGTCTTTTGAATAATTAATTAGCTAGGTACCTTCCCCAGCTTTGGTATTTACCTCCATTCATTCCCCTGCAACCATGAATAAGCCACACTGTGTTTTGGGTTGTTCCTCATCAAACACCCTTTTCTCTTTCCCCAAAACTCCGTGGTTACGTGCTCGCTGGTTGGAATTTATCCATTTTGAGGAGGGTGGCATTTTTGAGAGGTCCAGGTTGTGCGCCCGACATTTTACGGAGGACAGTTTCCGCAACTACATGCAGGTCAGCATGGGTTTCGTAGCTCCCTCCGGGTTGCGCTTGAAGTTACAGGCCATCCCGACTGTGTTCACGGTCGGAGCCTCAACCGAGTCAACTCCGCGTTTGAGAGTAAGTACCTTGGCAAACTTACAAATATATTTCGTCTTACTACTTACTAGGCTACATGCAAATGCAATATAGTCGTCAAGTTGCACTGTTTGTGACGTTACCAATTCAAGAGCTACACGGAGTGTGTGTATACAAACATACAAGCACGTGTGTGCGTACAGTATGTTTGCAAACATAAGCACGTGCGTGCATATTTTTGCAAACAAGCACGTGCGTGCGTATGTTTGCAAACATAAGCACGTGCGCGTGCGTTGGTATGTGTCTGTTAGCGAGTAGGTCTACGCCTACATACATACATTGTACAATTAGTGTGTGTGTGGGTGTGCTTACGGTGCATCATGCATCTGAGTGAGTACAACAACAAATTACAGTAAGCCTTTATTAGACCTCAAAAGCTCTTTCAGAGCGACTTTAAATACAAAGTTCCAGATCTGAGTAGTAAATGTTATGAAACCTCGTCAATAATGAGTCTTGACGTTCATAATCTAACAAGATCTTTGCTACCAAAATATAATTGAAAAGTAAAACAAATGCTAACATGACTACTGCTGCATTGTACGTATGGTTATTGCTGTATAGGCCTCTTTTTACTATTATGCTTTGCCTATAATGCTGCTGTGATCGCTTGAATTACCCCCAGGGGGAATTAAAAGTGATATTTTATGACTTTCCATTATCCAACAGCCAACGACACAGGATGTAGGTTGCCAACATGCACCATGTATGAAGACAACTGCATCCCAAGTGTCTTTTCCAGCTCCGAAGGCAAAAAGACGGAGTAAAGGTAATGTTACATTATAAGTTATTTGATGAACAATGGTGAATATGTTTAAGGATATTGATTTACAAGTGCACATGTTTCATTTGTATGTCTTCTTAGGGGTTCAAGTAAAACCAGCAGGGCGCTCTGTAGCGGTTGGCTGCTCCATGGACAGTGTTGGGGCACCGATGCTGATGTCGACACCTACCAAGAGGCCACGAGTGGAGCTGGTCAGCAGCCAGGAGTCCTCAAGTGCATCCTGCTGCACAGTAGAACCTCAGGATTCGTCATATGTGCCTGATGTGACACCAGAGGACCATGAGGAACAGCAAAGGTAGGGTGTGTGTGTGTGTGTGTGTGTGGAGGGGGGGGGGGGGTTTGTTTGTGGAAAGAATGCCATGTATTAATGTCTGTGTGTGTAGATATCATGTTCCTGTACAGTGCTTGCCTACCACTGTACGACTCCACCAAGTACATTGTGTACCATGACAACCTGATGGAGTTGTTCAGGACGTGCCCAACATGCAGCCGCACGTGCCAGATAAGCACCTTTGTTGTTGGGACACTTGTATCCATCACACAGGTAATTAAAAACTTACCACAGACAAAATTACTATCAACAGGTGTACATATTAATGTGTCATCAGCTGTTGTTTATATACAGTTTTAAATTATTATACACAGGTGTGTTCTCACTGCCACCACAAACTACAGTGGAACAGCCAGCCCTACATTGGGAACACCCCAGCTGGAAATATTCAGCTGTCAGCTGCAGTGGCCTTCAACGGTGCATCTTATGTTCAGATTCACAAGGTTAATATATTTGTGTGTGTGTGTGTGTGTGTGTGTGTGTGTGTGTGTGTGTGTGTGTGTGTGTGTGTGTGTGTGTGTGTGTGTGTGTGTGTGTGTGTGTGTCTCTGCACGTTTTTATATAGATATATATATATATATATATATATATATTATGGTTGCATAAAACATTTTTGTGTGGTGTTTTCCAGGTACTGTCATCGCTGCGTGTAGAATGCATTTGTCCCCGTACCTTCTACAACCACCAGCAGGCTTTCCTACAGCCAGCCATACTCTGGCAATGGAGGGTGGAGCAGCAGCAGGTCATTCAGAGGGCAAAGCAGTCCGGAAAGCCTATCACTTTAGGTGGTGACATGAGAGCTGATTCACCAGGTTTGTACAAGTGATTATGAGCAGATTAACAATTGAAATAGTAGTTAAAATATGCCAATATGACAGTCTACAATCCCACATTTGGCTACGATACAAATTCTGTAATTTTGGAGAAATGTCACACGATATACAGTGTACACTGTACAGTAAACTGTGTGTGTATATACTGAAGTGATTCAGCAAACATCTTGCATCTGTCAGGTCATAAATGCATTCATCTAACGAATGAATAATGAATATGTCAATGGACACCTGAAACACTGTCTTTATTTTAACTGTAGGACATTGTGCCAAGTTTGGGTCTTACTCAATGCTCAACTTGGATGACAACAGGATTATAGATCTCCAGCTAGTCCAGGTAAACTGAAAATGGAAGTTATTTTATCATTAACGTACTTGTATACGAGTGTAAAACTTCTCAAATTCCGAATGGTATCTCTTTCTTTCTTTCTGTGTCTGTCCGTCTGTCTCTTTTTTCAGAGTAATGAGGTAGGTAACAGTGGACGGATGGAACTACATGGCTTTATGAAGAGCCTGAAGTTCCTGAAGGAAGCTGGTATCGAGGTTGGCGCTATTGTCACAGATCGCCATCCTTCGGTACAGAAGTACATGAGGGAGAAGCAGGAGGACATAGTTCACTACTATGACACTTGGCATGTGTCTAAAGGTACTTTTCCTTTTTAACCACCTTTTTCCATGTGGTACCTAATGTAAAAAGCAATACTTCAAATTTACATGTAATACTTAATAGTTTTGAATGCATGTATGTCATATTACACAAAAAAGTACATAGATCTCAAAAGGAATGCTTTTGTTGAACTACGCTGTGACTACAGTCAAAGCACACTATCTTTATATCAAGGGTTTGAGGGTATGGTATCGTTATCATATCGTCCCCCTTTCAGAACGACGAGTGGCCCAGGAAATGATTCCCCATTCATTTTCTCCATCAGCTTTTTTAACGCTGCGGACAAAGCCAACTCGAGTTGTGACAAATCATGACAACAAACACAATGTTTTGGGCAGATCAAATCATTAGCCTTCATTTAGTTGTTTCTGGGGAAATGGGGAATCATTTCCTGGGTCTCTCGTCGTTCTGAAAGGGGGCGGGACTGCGATGCGCTATATCTAATTGTGTACTTTTCAGGAAATGGGGAAATAAATAACTGTTCCAATGGATCCAGTGTAGTTACAAGCTGATTGAATACTATATAACTCACACTTATGAAGAATCACTTTCACCTGTACATTTACAAGATCACAACACGGTAACGCATTGTGAACTTGTAGATTGGCTACTTTTGCCTGACAAAGCAGGGCATACAAATACAAAGTTGAAATATGAAGATATACGTTTTCTGTCCAACAGCGATGATGTGCTTACTTATGCTTATTGAATTAGGGCTCGCCAAGAAAATAGATGCTCTTGGGAAGCTGAAGAACTGTGGAGAGGTTCTGCTGTGGAAGAAGAGTTCAGTGAACCATGTATATTGGTGTGCCTCTTCCTCCAAGTCTGGAGAAGAGGTAGTAGACAAGTGGAAGTCTATCACCAACCATGTCCAGAATGTGCACCATCATGACAGTGAGCTCTTTCCAGATTGTGCCCAAAATCTACCCCTTGATGAACGAGCATGGTTGAGGCCGAGTAAGCATCAGATTCTATATCAGATCTTACAATATGAATGATTAGTATGTGTGTATGTTTTTATAGCATTTTCCTTCATATTATTTGTCCTGTCTGTGCTTGTGTGGTTGATTTATTACGCAGATACCAAAGCTTGTGAGATGTTCTGTGACCTGATGCTGAAGAAGAGACTTCTCAAAGACATTGCGAAGCTCAGTCCTCATCATCAGACCTCCTCAATTGAAGGCTTTCTCATTTTGAGGTTTGCGCCGAAAAATGTTTCGTTCCCATTCATGGGAATGTTGTGCAGGTCAGAGTTTAGTAAATTATTTGTTTTATTCCTTTGATAATGAAATGGAATGTATTCTGTCAAATGGTTAATTTAAAGTTCTGCTCATATTTATTGCAATAACACCTTAACCCATTTAGACCTGAGGCTGATTCTAAAATAATTCTATGTCAGTGGTTCTCAAACAATTTCATGTGAAGGACTCTCAAAAATATACGTAATTAGCCGCCGACCCTCATCTGAAAACATGTTGTTCCAGGGACCCCCCCAGAAGCAAAGATTTGAGTTAAAAACGTATATATTCAAGATTTGTGCCACATTTTCACGATTTTTCTAAAATAGCAGATCTACAAGGTCGTAGCACGGCACTCGGTGCCGTGCTATGAGTTTGTAGATCTGCTATTTTTCAATAGCTAAAGTATAACATAATGCCTAAAACACCAAAAGGGGTTCCCGCCCAGAATGGGTTAAATAGCATCCTCTCTGCCTGTATTCTTTTATAAAGATTATACTATCGATTCTACCACTGCCCTAATTCACTCCTTTATAACTACTAGTCCTTACCCGTTCTGAATATATGAACAGCAAATGATGTTCAGTGTGGGTAATGTGTTGTAATAGATCACATTACTGATAGGGGGGAACGGGGAATTGTTTACAGATGGTCTTGGGAAGTTAGGTTGGGCACAAAAGTAGGCTAATTAGTAGGCTACTGTAGTTTCTTTTGCAAGAAAATGCTGCAGTACAATCATAAGTATACCATTGATAGCTTGGTATTGTGGCTGCTTTGGAGAGGTTATCCTTTAAGATGAATAATCAGTTGGATAAATATGATTTGAAGTGGAACGTGTTCCTCAGTCATGTTGCAGGTCCTTTGGTGTGATCCATGGTCAGGCAATGCCCTTTTGCTTGTTTATTGTATTAATATACATAGTCCTTACCCGTTGTATGGACTATTGCCCCCCATAAATATATTTAATTGCTCTTCATTTTAACTTGTATAATATATTTGTGTCTTTTTTGTGTGAATAGAAACAGCACTATAACATGAAAATATTTGTATAAATGCATGGTAGGGAAATGTTTTCATGGCAAGGACTGTAAAATGTACACTTATTAGCCCACAGACCCCCATTTGAAAAGTATGAAAGACCCCAGTTTGACATGCAGCACAGAAAGTATGGGCTGTCGCACAGGTATTCCCAAATGTACAGTGTGGGTAATGTGATGTAATATATCATATTATTGATATATGTATTTTGAGGAAGAATTGCTTTAATATAGACTTGTTCACTGGAAATGGAAAAACAGTACATCATAGTCATACATAGAACTGAAAGTCTCAAACAGTCATTGTCATGTTAGTAGTGTAGTAATTGCATTTATGGGGAGATGAGTTGTTCAGTACCCCCCCTGGTGGCCGCGGGGGGTACTGCGCCCTGGGTTGGATTATAATTTCATATAAATGGGTGATGTAAAAACAATATCTGTACAGTAAATACGACAGTTGCGTCGGTAAAAAGTAGCCTAGCTGGATTGTGGGAGCGTGCAGATTTATTTTGGCATGGAGAGATGTGTGCTAATAGTGTGGCTCGGTCGGAGATAGACCACGGACAAATAAACGGGTTTTTATTCACTAATAAATTCATTATTAATCTTATTGGAAAAATGGCTTCGTTAAGACCTCCATATTATTATGGTCAATGCCTGTGTGAAAAGTGGGAGCGATTGGTGCAGGCAATGAGGAGATAAGTGTTTGTTTCTGACAGACAGACAGACAGACAGACATTCGCTCGTTTATAGTATGATGCTTAGATTGCTCCTTGCCGCTCTCCACTACAACAAGAAACGCAGACCGTGGTGTGCTGTGCAATGCAGATGGAGAACCTGTGGTCAGGGTTAAATGGCCAAAGTACAAGAAGGGTGAATACTCTCTGTGCTATGAGAAGACTGCTTCCACATACCGTAAGTTACAAAATAGTACCTGTGTATAAAACATGTCAGCCTCCTTTGGCAAAGAATGGAAAAACAGCTCCTCAAATCATGATAAACAGTTTTAGGTTTTGGTTTCTGCATTGACATTACCATGTCTTTTGCACCGTATAGACTATGTGGACACCCTGCAGAGGCTGGTTCTGGAGGAGGTGGTCTTCAGTCCTGGCCCATACCAGCAGCTGAGAGACCAAGTGGAAGTCCCTGAAAACCTGTGTGCTGCTTTTGAGAGGCCCAACATACAGGAAGCTATGGCCTCCAAATGGTCTCGCTACACACAGGAGCTGTAAGCAGCACCACCTGACCATCAGAGGGGCTTGGGACACTGGTCTCAGTACCACCCTCTCTCTCACCACCTGACCATCAGAGGGGCTTGGGACACTGGCCTCAGTACCACCCTCTCTCACCACCTGACCATCAGAGGGGCTTGGGACACTGGTCTCAGTACCACCCTCTCTCTCTCCACCTGACCATCACAGAGGGGCTTGGGACACTGGTCTCAGTACCACCCTCTCTCACCACCTGACCATCACAGAGGGGCTTGGGACACTGGTCTCAGTACCACCCTCTCTCACCACCTGACCATCAGAGAGGGGCTTGGGACACTGGTCTCAGTACCACCCTCTCTCACCACCTGACCATCAGAGAGGGGCTTGGGACACTGGTCTCAGTACCACCCTCTCTCACCACCTGACCATCAGAGAGGGGCTTGGGACACTGGTCTCAGTACCACCCTCTCTCACCACCTGACCATCAGAGAGGGGCTTGGGACACTGGTCTCAGTACCACCCTCTCTCACCACCTGACCATCACAGAGGGGCTTGGGACACTGGTCTCAGTACCACCCTCTCTCACCACCTGACCATCAGAGAGGGGCTTGGGACACTGGTCTCAGTACCACCCTCTCTCACCACCTGACCATCAGAGAGGGGTTCAGGAAACTGGCTTCAGTGGTGGTGAAGCATGGCCGTTCTTAGTTGGTGGAGTGATTTGTCTGGTGACTCAGAAAATGAACAAAACTCTGGCTTGTAAGTGGCCTTTAGTCACATGAGAAGGAGCAATAACAGGTCTGTGACATTGTTAGATATCTGTGGCTGCACACCCATCCTGCTTATATTGTGGATTGCAAATGGTCCCCGTGAATAGAAGAACATCATAATAGAAAGGACCTTGTAGGGAAATAATTTGCTGTAGTTATCAATAATGAAGTATTGAATATTTCATAGACAATTCAAATACAGCAGTATGATAGAAGCCAAATGGATCAATACAAAAATACCAAACTAAGGTTTGATCCAATTGTGGATCAACTATTTGTAGGGTAAATTATGAATGCAAATGTCTATTGTAATAACTGGTATGAATGAACATACATGTAAAATCACTACAAAACCTTTATCATTGTAGATGGTTTAAATGTACCCAGTCCTTTATGGTCTAGCAGTAATATGGAGCATAGCTGCACATCAAACTAGACAACAGTTTTTGCCACTGGGAGATCAGGTTTCTCATCTCATTAAACTACTCATAGCAGTACATGTCTACATGTCTGTAAAATACAACCAACCATAACTACTGCACCAGCACTGACACATACCCAATAACTAATAGGCTATTTCAACTTTGACCTTTATACACAATTATTTTATAACTATATAGATACTTGTGTAAAATGTGTAGGCCTATTGTATGTTATGGAGTGTTTTTACAATTTTATCTGAATAGTACTGCCTACTGCTTATGACCTCACTGTAAGCCCTGTTTGTTTATAATATAATGCTGGAGTGAACATAAGATGATAGATGCAGTGGGATTTTGCTTGGGTATGGTTGACCTGTAAACACCATGGTTGTGCATCGTGTGGTGGCTGCTACAGGAAGTACAGGAATTTCAATGTGTAGCACATCTGAGCAATCATCTGCAGGTCTTAGTGGCAGACTGTGTTCGACGCTACAGGTACACAGTAGGGTACAACAATGTCACTTACACTTTACTTGTAACTGGTATCTGATATGTGTTATATTGTAATCCATGATGCAAACAAACCGCAATGTCTAACTATCATGTACCAATTTGTTGGAGGGGTTGATGATTGCTGAAAAGGTGTCATAATCCCCTGCGGGATTGGCCACTAGGTGGCATGACAGTAAGTAAATAACCCATTGAGACCTGAGGACCAGATTCTACAAATGTCTTCTAAATCCCAAGTTTTCTGATAAACCTGTTTATGTCAAGGAGCCCCACTTTTTGTCTCCACCAGCCGAAGGCATGGGGAGAGTATGTTTTGCACTCCGTCCGTCCGTCCGTGTGTCCGTGTGTCCGTCCGTCCGTGACCAGCTAATCTCAGCCACCGTTAACCCGGTCGATGCCAAATTTTGCACACACACTCCCTGGATGCCAACCATGAACCTCTGCCCCAAACTTTCCAGAACGGCCTGTTATAGCGCCACCAGGAGGCCGCTTTGTGCAAAACAGGTTTTTGCACAGCACACCTACAGATTTTGTCCAAACATCACGCAAATTGGTACACAGTCTCTCTAGAGCCATTCAACCAAACCGGTCTTTCATATTTCTCACACTCCATCCTGATTGGTTAAGATTGGCTTCCAAAGTTCACAGGAGTGCTCAGTTTCAAACAAAATGCTGCAAATCATGAACACATCGCGTGATTTCCGTGAAATTGTGCACCCACATTCCCACTAGGCCGAGGACAAAATGCCACATGAACAATTTCAACTCAGCCTCAAGGTGGCGCTATAACTGGCCGAAAAGTGTTTTTACCTCTAACTGCACGGATCTGTGGATAACCTGGTGGAGACCTGTGCCCAGAAGGGCACTTTTTCTAGTTTATATATAATATATATAAATTATATTTTTTTTTCTCAAATGGGTCTGGGCAATAAAACCATCTTTCACCAAATAACTTGTATTGATAGTGACTATTGTCACAATAGCTTTTTTCCATGGTGTTTTGTGGAATTAAAACTACATGACCAAACACAACCAGGAACATGTGTTACATTGTGTTGAATTAAATATCTTAAAAAATTAAGCAAGATGTAATTTATTTGTGTACAAAAAAACATAGTAACTGACAACATGTGTGTGGGGAGAAAAGGAGTAAAGAAATAATTGTCTATATAAATATATTCATGGCATCTGCAGTGGAGCCAGCCTGAATCCTCTGTAGTTTTCAGATGGAGAAGGGTAGGCAGCTCTTATCCTGATGACAGCACAGGATGGGACCACTTTTCTATTGCCTCTTCCAAGGTAACCCCAACACCACCTGACAAAGGAGCGGTAGGCTATGTGTCGATAACGTCTATAAAGAATCAATGACATGAATGCAAAAATGAAATACTCATGCAGATAGTGAAAAAGAGCAATGCAAGACAACGGAGATCTTGAATTTGGACAAGACATTTCATTTTGATTACATCACAGAAGTGAAATGGTTTGACAAGCACTGATGACAAGAGTAAATTGACAGCAATTACACTCACTCCTCCTCAGTGAAATCCTCTTGGTTCTCTTGCTGACCAAACTGCTGATTATCGTGTGCAAATGTCATTTGTTGCACCCACTGATTGAGGCAACAGCCAGGAAAGCCAGGGTGCATTGATATGCACGGAGTCTCTGGCTCTTCTTCTGCACATTTTAACATAACCTGCATAGCAGAGCAAAATAATATTCAGCAGCAATACTGAATGTTCAGCACATACATATCCCATTTTACATTGTTCTGGGTTGATTGTTAATTTGTTTTGCCCGTGCAATGCTAGTATTATTGCCTATCTTCACCTGTATACATTACTTTTCAAACATACATGTATGCATCATGTAGCAGTGATGTAAATAGGTTTTCAATTAAATATAAATCATCTAAGCACACATGTGCTTAGATGCTTTTTATTTCCATTTCTGCTAAGCAGCAAGCTATATTATAGCTTAGCAGAAATGGAAATAAAAAGCTTTTTTTTTTTTTATATATATAATAATTTTTGTGAACTGAAATCTAAACCTAAATCTAAATCTAAACAGTGAATTGTACCAACATAATGCATTTGTATGTTGTTTACAGACTGACAGTAATCCTGCTGTGTTATACTAACCATCTCATGGTCCTTGCAGCAGACTCTGTCTATGGGAGCATCCATGTTCACACAGTAGCCACATCTACACCTGAATGATAAGCAGATAAACAATTATGTGACTTCAGTTCAGTGATTTATGTGAACGAAAACGGCTAAACACAAGTGGAAGCTGATATTCCATACAATAAGCTAAACATTCACAACTACTAAATTAATATAACTTTTGCCACTTGGTTATAGTAAAAGACTAGGTTCAAATAACAGATTAGACTAGAGGACAAACCCATGCATGAGCAGTGTTCGTCACATGTTCCTCAGTTCCTCTACGGATCTACCCACGACAGCACGTTGCACAACCAATGTCTCATAGGGGACACGTGAAGTTTGATCATGTATGTCAGATGTATTGTATTGTATACAATTATATATGATTAGTGCCAGCAGTGCGTTCAACCAGGTAGACCAAGATAGCTAATCACCGAATGAATGCAGCCCAATATGTAGACGAACTACTGTAGCGTTATCTAGTACTCAATGCAATACTGATATAATAGCTAATAATATTGATTATAAAAAGAACGTTACCAGTTAGACACATCTACATGCTGCCGCGGGTGAGGTTCGGCTGCTGCTGCTGCTGCACCCCCCTCGTCGTCACTGTCCTGTGCAGGAGGAAGAGGCTCAAACATATATGGCCTGACGCCACGGACGGGATGGTATTCATGTTGTTCGGCATGTTCCCCGTCTACCTCTACCTCCACCTCCTGTTCGCTTGAGTCACTTGACTCTGTGCTAGTGAAGCTGGGTGAAGCTGCACAGAGGGGTGAAGACGGTGGCGAGAAGTCCTCCACCGTGGAAACGAGGCCACTGCAGTCGCGCTCATCCATTTCCATGTTTGTTTTTGTTGTCACTTGTCACACGTGTTTTGCTTCAATTGAACGAGCCGCCTTCTTTGCATATTTGTGCTTAGCCCGCCTACGTTTCGACGGTCAAATCACATTCTTCCCAGCGTTATGTCCCGCCTTACTGGCACGTTTCACTCGGAAATGCGTCACCATGCGGAAGTGGGACACACACTTACTTCTGTTTCACTGCGCCTTTAAAGTTACCATGTGGGGCATGGAGCCCATTGAACCAAGGACTGCTTTGTGCCCTTTGGAAGAGGGGAAACAGGAACAATAATCACTATTTTATTTTTGATTGAATAATGACTCCCAGCTTCTAAAATATTCACAACACATCAGAGATAATACGATTACTAGTCAACACTCATGCTGGAGAACAGGAGCCTCTACTCTCAACAGTAAAGCGTTGTAAACAGGCCTGGTACACATCAGAGGTAATACAATAACATTCACACCTGTGTGAAGTGAGGGGCGCTCTTATCATCTTACAACATCAATTACAACATAATGTTTGTTTAAGCAACGGGTGCTAATGTTTGTTTTAGTCCTCAAAACAAACATTACATTTCTCTTCATTAAACAAGCATCGTTGAAAGACAAACATTAAAGCTGTACCGTATATAGGAGAAAAATTAAAGTAATTATACATGTTCCAAATACTGCTGCATTTCAGGCAGAAGGCAAGATTGTAAATAGTAGAGCAGATACTAACTTTTCTCTCACGAGTCTTTTCGGCAACAGACTTAATGGGCCAGGGGACCTCGGAGGACCAATGCGTGCAATCTGTGAGAGAGAGAGAGATTGCAGCACTGTTTTTTCCTTAAAAAAAAAAAGAAAATCAATCAATAAAACATATTTATGTAGACAGGGTTCATTAGACAAACATAAAAAACCCACTATACCTAGAGAAAGTGTGCATCTGTTCCACGTAACTTGAAAACCGCTCGCCACACCGACTTCAAATTAAACACACGTTCCACTACACCACAGGGAGTGCAGTGCCCGGCCTTGAGTCGGTCAGACCCACGGTTATCCAGAACCGCCACAAAATAACTCTGACCAGGCTCTGGACAGGGCCCACATTAGCCAATTGATCACACCTAATCTCACCTATATCTCCATATATGGAGCTGGCCTGTTCCGACTTCACAATGATATTCTGACATCTGCATAGACTCCATATTTGGGCATGCCTGACAAATAACTCAATATATGGGCATAACAGGGACACAGACATAATAACTGGGTGGACATGCATTTCCAACTTGCATCATTCCAAGTAGGCCAGCTCTAGGAATACAAATTACAAGACACAACGGTACCAACGTTTCAAAAAAGTAGACTGATATCTGATAACACCATTAGACAGCAGCATAATAGAATTCTGACTTACTTCTTACTACTCACACATTGCAAAACAACTCACTTGCCTTCCTGAACTTAACCAACAAGCGTGCTCAGAAGAGGTTTACCTTCACATCAATTGAACATGAGAAGAAATTCCTCCTCAGCATCTTGAGAAAATATTATACAGCACTGCCTTTACAGATCACCAACCAACATCACAATGAACGGGTAAAGACTGGATGAAGTATAGGACTTCAGGTTCTTTGTGAGTGAGGATGGCAGCTCCACAAAGGAAATAAAAACAAGAATCAGCATAGCAACATCAGCCGTGACAAGACTTGCCAGATCATAAAAATGGTCTATGGTCTAATTTAATGGAATAAATGGATGATCAAATGCAGGAGTTTTCACGACTCATCTAACTGTAACTAGGGCCGTCACCTCCCCCCCGCCCCTCACTGGTGCGAAACTCGGTAGGAAAAACGGGGTCACTTACAAGTAACAGGTGCTCTTCACCCTACTCTATGGGTGTGAGAGCTGGACACTCACAGCGGACAGAGAGCACAGGATACAGCCCTTTGAAAGCAAGCTTCAGAAGGATGCTTCATATTTCACATAAAGAACACCGGACAAACGATTACTAGTCAACACATGCTGGAGAACAGGAGCCTCTACTCTCAACAGTAAAACGTTATAAACAGGCCTGGTATGGCCATGTCACAAGACATATGTCCCTGCGAGTGAGAGTGAGCCTTTAGTCAGTAGATCTGTTAACATGTCCCAGATACCTAGCTTTGCTACACACAGATAACACATGGCCTGAGGAGAGATCATTATACCCTCTTGTCCTGCAAATCATTACAACACTCTTTGACATTCTATTTCTCATCAAATGCTGCACCATATTGTCAGCTCCAGAGACACCCTCTAGAGCGTGGCAGTCCCGCCCCCTACCAGGGCCCAGGAATTGATTCCCCGTTCATTTTCCTCATAGACTTTTCAAAAAGTATTTATTTAAAGACCTTTTAAGCCTCGTACAAAGCCAACTCGAGTTGTGAGAAATCATCACAACAGACGGCAGGTTACAACACTTATGTTGTTTTTCTTCTTTGTAATTATTTGTTTGGTCCAAAATATTATGTTTATTGTCATGATTTGTCACAACTCGAGTTGGCTTTGTCCGCGGCGTAACAGTCTTTAAATAAATACTTTTTTTTAATTTCTATGGGAAAAATGCATTGGGAATCATTTCCTGGGCCTGGCATCGTCATGAAAGGGGGCGGGACTGCGACGCTCTATGGTGCAAGGTAATAGAGTATTACTCCTGTTCAGAGCTCAGAGCTTATGACCAAAGAGCTTTTCAGCCAGAGTAAGCTCTCATAGTCCCTTCATGTTTTACTAACATAACGTAGTGCATAATTATACCTGGCAGGAGTTATCTTTTTGTGGTCCAGGACAAGTTCCTGTCTGGGCAGAGCCAGTAGTACTAAAGCCATGAAGGCCCTATTTGACTCTACATGGCGATGTATGTTAATACAATATAACTTATACTATTTTGTCTCCCTGCTCTTATATTCAGACAAATATTGTCAAAGGTCGAGTCTCACCTCGACACAGGATCTGACACAAATTTTGACTAGAATGTCAAGATTCAATTTATCCCCTGAGCAGACAGGCTATATTAACTCAATGGTAGAAATAGAAGCATGTGCACAGGAAACCAGGTGCAAATACAGGGTAAAAGAGGAGAATTAGGTAGTGCAGCTTTAATTATACAAATAATAATAATAATAATAATAGTTATTCATACCAGTATCTACATTTTTCACCTTCCTCTTCCCAGCTCTTTTCTTGGCCGTTTTCGTCACCGCAGGCCTGTATGGAGGAAAAGAACATAAATAAAGGCCTCTGGTCTTTGCATTGCAGGCCAGGTTCTCTGACCCCTTCCCACATTAAATGCCCTTAACAATAAAGATAATGTAATGTTTGTTAAGCATTACATCACCTAATCATAGCAACATGAGTTAGACTGTAATATATTAGCGCCCCTCAAGTGAGGGGTTATCTATTTCCATATGGGAACAGGACATTTTAACTGTAATGGCCTTGCCTAGATGCATGCCTGGGAAAACAAGTGTTCTTGTACCCAAAGACTGACCACCTATTCTGCATAGTGACGGTCAACTCTATTGCTCAGCATCTTCTATCCTGTATCGGCACGTACCGTTTAGTCCGTACCGCCGCCGTCTTCTTCTTCTTCTCTCCTTCCCCATCTATGTTCTCTCCCTCCTCCTCTCCTCTCTCTCTATCCATGTCTTCCTCCTCTCTCGCCATCTCTCCCCCCTCCTCTCCTTTCTCTCCCCCATTGTCCTGTCTTCTCTCTCTATCCAGGTCTTCCTCCTCTCTCTCCCCCCTCCTCTCCCCCTCCAGCTCTTCCTCCTCCTGTTCTCTCTCTCCCGACATCTCTCCCCCCTCCTCTGCTTCCTGGTGCCCCCCCTCTACAGCTGCCGTGTAATTGCATGCTTTTGGGGGGAAAATGGGAACAAACAAAAAACATGGTATAGTTAAAACATTTAAATCTGCTCCATCTGAGCATAATATAGGACCAATATAATGAATAGATATAATGAATGCTAGTCTAACCTACCTTTCAAAAAACCCTCGAACGTGACCAAGAGCACTTCCAGGACGTCCCTTGCCGCCTGAGGCAGTTTGTGGAATGGGAAACACATTTCCGCCCCCCATTCCGCACTCTTCCCTCCTTTCTTTTTCCCCATAAGGAGAAGAGGGACATATCCAAGGGCCTTCAATTTATCCACCTTAAAAAAGAATATATATGTAAGAAAGAGACCTACAAAATGACAACGCCTCGCATTGTGAGGCAGTATCAAACGATCGGTTTTAATCTTTGCAGCCCATAATAATAATCTCTGATAACATTTAGACAAAACATAGGATGTGCAGGTGCTACATTGTTTCATTTCTCTCATTTATAAGATCAGTTTGAACGTGTCTGGAAATAGTTAGATGCCTTTTGCCATGGTCCTTATTAGAGCTCACAGGAATTAATTTAGTTGAGGACCACACTGGTCTCCACAACAGTAGCGACATTTAACTACATTAATACATCACAACATCAGGGTGAACATGGCCAAATAATAACAAATATAACAAAAACCAAACTAACTCGAACTAACTACGAGAGCACATCACTGCATGCCTGGCTGACATCTCACAGTGGATGTCCTCCAACCACCTCAAGCTGAACCCAGACAAGACTGAGCTTCTCTTCTTCCCAGCTAAGTCCTGCCCTATGCGGGAGCTAACTATTTCCGCCCTGGTAACGTCTGTCCCAACAGCCAGGAACATTGGTGTTGTCCTGGACAGTCAGCTCTCGTTTCAAAGCTCACATCACAGCTGTCACTCGATCCTGTAGGTTCACACTCTATAACATACGACAAATTAGACCGTTCCTCACCCAGGAATCAGCCCAGCTCCTAATCCAGACAACAGTCTTGTCAAAACTCGACTATTGTAACTCCCTCCTTACTGGCCTACCGGCATGTGCACTTAAGCCTCTCCAACTGATCCAAAATGCTGCAGCTGTGAGTTGTGAGAAATCATCACAACAGACGGCAGGTTACAACACTTATGTTGTTTTTCTTCTTTGTAATTATTTGTTTGGTCCAAAATATTATGTTTATTGTCATGATTTGTCACAACTCGAGTTGGCTTTGTCCGCGGCGTAACAGTCTTTAAGTAAATACTTTTTTTTTATTTCTATGGGAAAAATGCATTGGGAATCATTTCCTGGGCCTGGCATCGTCATGAAAGGGGGCGGGACTGCGACGCTCTATGGTGCAAGGTAATAGACTGAGTATTACTCCTGTTCAGAGCTCAGAGCTTATGACCAAAGAGCTTTTCAGCCAGAGTAAGCTCTCATAGTCCCTTCATGTTTTACTAACATAACGTAGTGCATAATTATACCTGGCAGGAGTTATCTTTTTGTGGTCCAGGACAAGTTCCTGTCTGGGCAGAGCCAGTAGTACTAAAGCCATGAAGGCCCTATTTGACTCTACATGGCGATGTATGTTAATACAATATAACTTATACTATTTTGTCTCCCTGCTCTTATATTCAGACAAATATTGTCAAAGGTCGAGTCTCACCTCGACACAGGATCTGACACAAATTTTGACTAGAATGTCAAGATTCAATTTATCCCCTGAGCAGACAGGCTATATTAACTCAATGGTAGAAATAGAAGCATGTGCACAGGAAACCAGGTGCAAATACAGGGTAAAAGAGGAGAATTAGGTAGTGCAGCTTTAATTATACAAATAATAATAATAATAATAATAGTTATTCATACCAGTATCTACATTTTTCACCTTCCTCTTCACAGCTCTTTTCTTGGCCGTTTTCGTCACCGCAGGCCTGTATGGAGGAAAAGAACATAAATAAAGGCCTCTGGTCTTTGCATTGCAGGCCAGGTTCTCTGACCCCTTCCCACATTAAATGCCCTTAACAATAAAGATAATGTAATGTTTGTTAAGCATTACATCACCTAATCATAGCAACATGAGTTAGACTGTAATATATTAGCGCCCCTCAAGTGAGGGGTTATCTATTTCCATATGGGAACAGGACATTTTAACTGTAATGGCCTTGCCTAGATGCATGCCTGGGAAAACAAGTGTTCTTGTACCCAAAGACTGACCACCTATTCTGCATAGTGACGGTCAACTCTATTGCTCAGCATCTTCTATCCTGTATCGGCACGTACCGTTTAGTCCGTACCGCCGCCGTCTTCTTCTTCTTCTCTCCTTCCCCATCTATGTTCTCTCCCTCCTCCTCTCCTCTCTCTCTATCCATGTCTTCCTCCTCTCTCGCCATATCTCCCCCCTCCTCTCCTTTCTCTCCCCCATTGTCCTGTCTTCTCTCTCTATCCATGTCTTCCTCCTCTCTCGCCATCTCTAGACCCTCCTCTCTCTCCCCCCTCCTCTCCCCCTCCAGCTCTTCCTCCTCCTGTTCTCTCTCTCCCGACATCTCTCCCCCCTCCTCTCCTTTCTCTCCCCCATTGTCCTGTCTTCTCTCTCTATCCAGGTCTTCCTCCTCTCTCGCCATCTCTAGACCCTCCTCTCTCTCCCCCCTCCTCTCCCCCTCCAGCTATTCCTCCTCCTGTTCTCTCTCTCCCGACATCTCTCCCCCCTCCTCTGCTTCCTGGTGCCCCCCCCTCTGCAGCCGCCGTGTAATTGCATGCTTTTGGGGGGAAAATGGGAACAAACAAAAAAACATGGTATAGTTAAAACATTTAAATCTGCTCCATCTGGGCATAATATAGGACCAATATAATGAATAGATATAATGAATGCTAGTCTAACCTACCTTTCAAAAAACCCTCGAACGTGACCAAGAGCACTTCCAGGACGTCCCTTGCCGCCTGAGGCAGTTTGTGGAATGGGAAACACATTTCCGCCCCCCATTCCGCACTCTTCCCTCCTTTCTTTTTCCCCATAAGGAGAAGAGGGACATATCCTTTCTTTTTCCCCATAAGGAGAAGAGGGACATATCCACTCTTCCCTCCTTTCTTTTCCCCCATAAGGAGAAGAGGGACATATCCACTCTTCCCTCCTTTCTTTTCCCCCATAAGGAGAAGAGGGACATATCCATAAGGAGAAGAGGGACATATCCACTCTTCCCTCCTTTCTTTTCCCCCATAAGGAGAAGAGGGACATATCCATAAGGAGAAGAGGGACATATCCATAAGGAGAAGAGGGACATATCCATAAGGAGAAGAGGGACATATCCATAAGGAGAAGAGGGACATATCCATAAGGAGAAGAGGGACATATCCATAAGGAGAAGAGGGACATATCCATAAGGAGAAGAGGGACATATCCATAAGGAGAAGAGGGACATATCCAAGGGCCTTCAATTTATCCACCTTAAAAAATAATATATATGTAAGAAAGAGACCTACATTGTGAGGCAGTATCAAACGATCGGTTTTAATCTTTGCAGCCCATAATAATAATCTCTGATAACATTTAGACAAAACATAGGATGTGCAGGTGCTACATTGTTTCATTTCTCTCATTTATAAGATCAGTTTGAACGTGTCTGGAAATAGTTAGATGCCTTTTGCCATGGTCCTTATTAGAGCTCACAGGAATTAATTTAGTTGAGGACCACACTGGTCTCCACAACAGTAGCGACATTTAACTACATTAATACATCACAACATCAGGGTGAACATGGCCAAATAATAACAAATATAACAAAAACCAAACTAACTCGAACTAACTACGAGAGCACATCACTGCATGCCTGGCTGACATCTCACAGTGGATGTCCTCCAACCACCTCAAGCTGAACCCAGACAAGACTGAGCTTCTCTTCTTCCCAGCTAAGTCCTGCCCTATGCGGGAGCTAACTATTTCCGCCCTGGTAACGTCTGTCCCAACAGCCAGGAACATTGGTGTTGTCCTGGACAGTCAGCTCTCGTTTCAAAACTCACATCACAGCTGTCACTCGATCCTGTAGGTTCACACTCTATAACATACGACACATTAGACCGTTCCTCACCCAGGAATCAGCCCAGCTCCTAATCCAGACAACAGTCTTGTCAAAACTCGACTATTGTAACTCCCTCCTTACTGGCCTACCGGCATGTGCACTTAAGCCTCTCCAACTGATCCAAAATGCTGCAGCTCGCTTTGTCTTCAACCAGCCAAAATTCTCACATGTCTCACAAAACTCAAAGCAACCAAAGTTATGGCTCCCCCATATCTTGCAAGTATGATTGATCCCTACAAACCCTCCCGCGCACTCAGATCAGCCAACGCAGGGAAGCTGGAAGTACCCTCACTAAAAACGCCGGGACAACGCTCCACACGTCCCAAACTCTTCTCCCTTCTGGCTCCAAAACTGTGGAATGCACTTCCCGTTGCAGTCAGAACTGTAGCATCACTCCCAATCTTCCACCGTAGTCTGAAAACCCACCTTTTCAGACTCCATCATGGCACCCTTAGATAGCATCTTTGTAGACTTACAAAGCATTTGATACAGACTTATTGCATGTTATGTAGACAGCACTATAATTGCATTGTATGTAGTCATAGCACGTCATAGTACATATGTATAGCGTATAGTATATATGTATAGTTTCATTATATAGATATTCCACTGTTATGTTCTTAGCTTACGCACGTTTCATGATAAATGCTTTTTATATGATTCCCATGCTTTTTTTGTTCTTGCTAAATGCCTAAATTGTAACTCTGCCGAAGCATGTCATCATGCTCTGGTCAGTGCTACTAAGATAAAACAACATTTAAGTCAACAAACCCAAGTCCCTAAACAAGACAAACATTCGTTTAACGGCTTTGAAAAGTTAACACTTCTGGGTCCATTTGTTGGGTCTACTGTATATGTGAAAAGGCCCTTTGAAGAGATTGGGCCAACTGGAACTTGAAAAGGCTAACGAAAATGGACAGAAAGAAAGACAAATAAAATGGTATCACCTGTATGTACGAGCGGTCAACAACCTTCGACTGGTTGCCATCGGCTATGTTTTTTTTGGCCCATTCATCAGCCCGAGCCCGGAACTCTAAAACGTCCTTGGTGTGCCTCTCTTTATGTGCCAAAAGCTGGCCACACTGTACAAGTGAGAAAGAGCCAGAATGAGAGCGCCACAAGAGAAAAAATACAGTTCCAAATGATCTGTGATACTTTTCTAGATTTTAAATACACTAAATATGCTGTTGAGTTAATGCACCACATGTTTTAATCATATTAAAGGTAGGGTGGTAGAAAACAGGAAAATGTCAATGGTCAGGTTTCCCAAAAAGAGATCCTTACATGCTGTATATGTATGTATGTGTGTTGTGGTGGTCGCTCTCTTTCTCTCTCTCAGTATCAAAAGCAAGCGCGCTCTACACAACAGACTGAGACGAGAGAGAGAACATGGCCAAATTAAACACACGTGTTTGTAGCTCAGCATCACATTTAACTTTAGTTCATTTCGCATATACCTTATATTTTTATAAGATGATTGGATCATTCATGAGTACATTTTATAAACGTCGGGTGCACGTGCCGCTCTCTCTGTCGCATAATTAATATAGTATTATAGCAAGTGTGAACACTGACATCCACTTGTCATCTATTTTTAAAACTATACTGTAAAGGTTATAGTTATAGTATAGTATAGTTATAATGCTTTGCTTCGCTGCGAACGGTGTAAGGGCGCTCCAGGTCACTCTTTCAAAGGCCTTCGTAGGACAGGTCTACGTATAGGCTAAGAAGGCTTTCAGGAAACAGTTTTGCCACTACAAAGGGCCTCTATGAATGTGAATGTGAGCTACAATTTTTCTCAAATCGCTTTGGGAAACCCGTGCCAAAGTCCATTGTCTGGCCACAGCAATAAAGCCATAAGTTGTCATTAATGCAATGCTAGTGGAGATGCTGCCGTTTTCATGAATTAATAACAAAATATGGATAATCTCAATAACCATAGTGACAGTTGAATACTAACAGACTCGATATCCAATTTTAGCAATAATATGATGCAATTTATAAAAAAGAGTCCAATTATATTTCAACAGGTACCTATCCATCAGTTGAGAGATGTTTAGAAAATACAGAATATAATGACCATTGGTGAATGCTTGGTGTAATAAATAAATGTTTTTTTTTTGGGGTTTTTTTAATAACTCATCACAGTATTGCTCAACAAAGACTGGGGTATTTAATGCCAAAATGTAAGTTCATTTGAACGTATAATGGATGTTCTGGTCATATTAATGTATGAAAATGGGGATTGGCTATCCTGTATGGGTAAACCCACTCCCCCTGCTGGACAACATTTCATTCTGCCAGGAGGGGTGAGTCTGGCTATGTGGTAAATGGTAATACAAAGTCCTTAAGATTGTATCAGCTTTGGTACGAGCCAATCCGCGACCGAGCTCAGGGCTCTGTGATTGACAGCGCACGTTGGCCAATCAGGAACGATTTGAGCAGTTGATGACGTGTGAACTCCTCGACTCATTCACAACAACAAACATGGGAATGAGGAAGTAGGAACGGAACGCGTTTAGATGACGCCTCTTGCTTTGATATACGCTGATTGGCTGAAGGGGTTGTCCGTCAACGCTACTCTCCCGCCCCACGGCTAAACAGCCACACAGGCGATTATGCCAGACGGATTACAGGCGGAGCCTTAAATGTTATAAAATGAATTACAAAAAGTCAATAACAATTATGTTTATTAAAATACAATACCATACATGTTATAAAAATGCACGACAGAAGCGATATCAGCTTGGATCATTTCAATTTATTTTTATTTTTTTAACCAATAGGTTTCAATGGTGGGCATAATAGTACGCTATGAACGGACTTGCGGTGTGGGTTTTTTTTTAAGTCACGTGACATCATCCGGGACACGAATCCATAGGTTTCACTGGTGGGACTTTTAGTATGATATGAACGGACTGCGGTACCTACTAGTATTCTATGGACGGAACGGCAGTGTACCAGTCCGTTCTATTTCAACCAGTTGGCCTGCGACCAGGTTGGCCATCTATATAGTTTTGCTGTCTGACTTGCTATCTTGGGGTAATTTTGAACACTTTGAGTCCTGAATCTAATGCCTTTTTGAGGCCATACCACCTCGCACTGAGCAAAGTGTGACAGTGCGTGCGTGCGTGCATATGTGTGCTTGTACAGTAAAGAACCTGGGGGTTATTATTGATTCTGAATTTAATTTTAATTCACACATTAATCATGTTACCAAGATTGCCTTTTTTCACCTTAGAAATATTGCACGAATCAGAGCCTATTTGTCCTTGGACGATGCAAAAACGCTAATCCACGCCTTTGTTTTTTCTCGGCTTGACTACTGCAATGCACTCTTTTCAGGACTGCCTAAGAAAACGACTGACAGATTACAACTTGTCCAAAATGCAGCAGCTAGAGTTTTAACTAGAACTAAGATGAGAGAACATATTACTCCAGTTTTGGCATCACTGCACTGGCTTCCGGTTGTTTTTAGGATTGATTTTAAAATTATTTTACTTGTCTATAAAGCTCTCAATGGTCTCGCACCTTCCTACCTACATGACTGCCTGCATAAATATGTCCCAAACCGGCCCCTAAGGTCTTCCACTGCTGGCCTGCTCGCTTTGCCTAAAAAAATGGCAACTAAAAAATAATAAAGAGGCAGCTTTTTGCTTCTATGGCCCAACAGCCTGGAATAAACTTCCATTCGAGCTCAGACACGCACCCTCTGTAGACATTTTTAAATCTCAACTCAAGACTCACCTCTTCACTCTTGCTTTTAGTTGAGTTTTACTATGCACGTTCCTACCCTGCCCTGACTGATTTGCTGCATGTGGTGTTTTTATTTGTTTTTATTTATTTTATGTTCTTATATTCAATTTTGTTCTTTGCCATTGTTCTATCATTTTAACTACTTGTGTTTTATTGTATTCTATTTTTGTGTCCTGCACTGTGAAGCACTTTGAGCTGCATTTATGTATGAAAGGTGCTATACAAATAAAGTTTATTATTATTAGTATTATTATTGTGTGGGTGGGTGCATGGAGTAGGCCTATAGTGTGATTTGCTCTGTAAGCTCACTTGAGAGCTTACGTAGATCAGCTCTTCATGGAGTAGGCCTATAGTGTGATTTGCTCTGTAAGCTCACTTGAGAGCTTACGTAGATCAGCTCTTCCCACAATATTTATCTGTGGCTCAACTGCTACAAGCAGAGTGCTTTATCGGGGTGGAGAGTCCCCACTTCAAACATGAGCATTATGGGCTCAGATGGGCTGGAACCACTGCTCTGGTCCAGTGAGATTTATTCACCCATTCTGACCTGAGATCAGATTCATACGAGGTTTCCACTGGACACACACTGGTCTGATTGACCCATTCTGACCTGAGATCAGATTCATATGAGGTTTCCACTGGACACACACCGGTCTGATTGACCCATTCTGACCTGAGATCAGATTCTAAAAATGTCAGTCGTTCTTCGATTTTTTTCAAAAATAGCAGACCTACAAGCTCGTAGCGCGCCACTCGGTGGCGCGATACGAGCTTGTAGATCTGCTATTTTTCAATAGCTAAAGCATAACATGATGCTGACACCAAAATGGGTTCACCGTTCAGAATGGGTTAATGTTGTTCTTTCACTTGACTTAATGATACACCCACTAGCAGTGGCATATTATAATCACACTAGAATGCATTCAAACAACGATTGTAATGCATTATATATGCAATTTGTACTTGTTATGTGTTAATGCATTATCTGCAGTTCATCTTTAAATGCATTCACTTCAATTATCCACCGTATTTGAAACAGCTTATGAAACCATACCCTTCTTCACGTCAACGTGTTCTCAGGTTTACTTTAGTATGCCTACATCTGTTACTAATAACTACTAACTAAATCTAATAACTTATAGACACTGTTCACAGGTTTACTTTAGTATGCCTACATCTGTTACTAATAACTAATAACTAAATATAATAACTTATAGACACTGTTCACAGGTTTACTTTAGTATGCCTACATCTGTAGGCAAAAAAACATTCATGTATAAAGCTCCTTCTGACTGGAACAATCTACCTGTCCATATTCGTTCAATAACATCTTTTCAATTGTTTATAACTGTGCTGTCCTCTCATCTTGACACTATTGTTCATGTTTTCACTAATCATCATCATAACAGATCCATGTTTATAACTGTGCTGTCCTCTCATCTTGACACTATTGTTCATGTTTTCACTAATCATCATCATAACAGATCCATGTTTATAACTGTGCTGTCCTCTCATCTTGACACTACCTGTTCATGTTTTCACTAATCATCATCATAACAGATCCATGTTTATAACTGTGCTTTCCTCTCATCTTGACACTATTGTTCATGTTTTCACTAATCATCATCATAACAGATCCATGTTTATAACTGTGCTTTCCTCTCATCTTGACACTATTGTTCATGTTTTCACTAATCATCATCATAACAGATCCATGTTTATAACTGTGCTTTCCTCTCATCTTGACACTATTGTTCATGTTTTCACTAATCATCATCATAACAGATCCATGTTTATAACTGTGCTTTCCTCTCATCTTGACACTATTGTTCATGTTTTCACTAATCATCATTATAACAGATCCATGTTTATAACTGTGCTTTCCTCTCATCTTGACACTATTGTTCATGTTTTCACTAATCATCATTATAACAGATCCATGTTTATAACTGTGCTTTCCTCTCATCTTGACACTACCTGTTCATGTTTTCACTAATCATCATTATAACAGATCCATGTTTATAACTGTGCTGTCCTCTCATCTTGACACTACCTGTTCATGTTTTCACTAATCATCATTATAACAGATCCATGATGCAATGGTCATTGATTATAAAGCACCTAAGTCTGACATCACTGTCAGTAGAGGGCGCCAGTACACAGGTTCATGTATTTTTGTATTTGCATTGAAATCCCCATAAGGGGATTTTGGGTCGCCTCATATAAGAACTGTGTTTGAAAAATAAACCGATCATCCCGGCCTTTCTGTCAGGGGGGGGAGCTGTGCGTCGTTAATTTGATACAGCCAGTTTCCCGGAAAAAAATTGAAACTACAAGGGAATGAAAGCAACGCCCAGCTGTCAACACATTGAATATTAATATACGTCACGCCCAGCTGTCAACACATTGAATATTAATAATATTAATATACGTCACGCCCAGCTGTCAACACATTGAATATTAATAATATTAATATACGTCACGTCCAGCTGTCAACACATTGAATATTAATATTAATATACGTCACGCCCAGCTGTCAACACATTGAATATTAATATTAATATATGTCACGCCCAGCTGTCAACACATTGAATATTAATATTAATATACGTCACGCCCAGCTGTCAACACATTGAATATTAATATTAATATACGTCACGCCCAGCTGTCAACACATTGAATATTAATATTAATATATGTCACGCCCAGCTGTCAACACATTGAATATTAATATTAATATACGTCACGCCCAGCTGTCAACACATTGAATATTAATATTAATATACGTCACGCCCAGCTGTCAACACATTGAATATTAATATACGTCACGCCCAGCTGTCAACACATTGAATATTAATAATATTAATATACGTCACGCCCAGCTGTCAACACATTGAATATTAATATATGTCACGCCCAGCTGTCAACACATTGAATATTAATATACGTCACGCCCAGCTGTCAACACATTGAATATTAATATACGTCACGCCCAGCTGTCAACACATTGAATATTAATAATATTAATATACGTCACGTCCAGCTGTCAACACATTGAATATTAATATTAATATACGTCACGCCCAGCTGTCAACACATTGAATATTAATAATATTAATATACGTCACGTCCAGCTGTCAACACATTGAATATTAATATACGTCACGCCCAGCTGTCAACACATTGAATATTAATAATATTAATATACGTCACGTCCAGCTGTCAACACATTGAATATTAATATACGTCACGCCCAGCTGTCAACACATTGAATATTAATATACGTCACGCCCAGCTGTCAACACATTGAATATTAATATACGTCACGCCCAGCTGTCAACACATTGAATATTAATAATATTAATATACGTCACGTCCAGCTGTCAACACATTGAATATTAATAATATTAATATACGTCACGTCCAGCTGTCAACACATTGAATATTAATAATATTAATATACGTCACGCCCAGCTGTCAACACATTGAATATTAATATACGTCACGCCCAGCTGTCAACACATTGAATATTAATAATATTAATATACGTCACGTCCAGCTGTCAACACATTGACGTAAGCTCAGCTGGTGGTGACTCGACTCGTAGTAACCACAAAACATTAAATATCAATAAAAAAACCCAAAAATAAAATAAATTAACATGTTTATAACCACCGTGTCTCTCCTCTCCGGAATAATCCTTATGCTTCCTTGCTATGCTTTAAAGGACCTACTGTATAACATAAAATTCAACTTTTTCAATTTATTTTGTGTTTTTGGGGCTCCCATGTGTGTTTTCTCTCCCTACAAATAACCAATTTTGAACAATCAGGCTTTCATATCATATTATAGGTGCTTTAATAGAAATTGCTCTCAGGAACAGCTTAACTGATTTTGGTCTCATCGTGATGTCATCAATGTCACCCTACTTTGTATAATTCCTCCTCTTCTTCAGTCTTCAGTTCCAGATTTGCATTTCCACTTTGTTTACAATGTCCACCATTGTTGATTTTCCAAGCTGGCATGGAATGGAAACAAGCCTGGTTTTATCTAGCATCAGTATTATAATGACTCAAATATTAAATAATCTGCATATCAGCACCCCCCCCCCCCCACCACCACCACCTCAGGACATTGTGGTACTGCAGCTAAAACTGCTTTCAAAGTCCAGAAAGAAATGACAAGGCCTGGTTATATCAGAGTGGTGATTGAGGCTCAAACCATTAGAAATAACTTTGATGGACATATAGACAATATGATACTAAATATTAAAAGCCGTTTAAAAATGCATGTTATTTGCGCTTTAAAGGAAAAGGAGTCCGTGTTGCAGAACTGGCGATTTAATAAACAAAATAATAATTAAAAAAGGACAAACGTTCAATCAGCCAGGGTTCTAATTCTGTATCCAACCTCCGTAGTGAACAAACAAAGTAATATCTCTCTTCCTCTCAATAATGCGACAGCTTCCCTGCACACCAGAACACAACGTAAACACAAGATATCCCATAATACTCCTCCTCGTCCCAGACTCAGCTTCGCCAACACAGTTAAAGGAACAATCCCCCTGTATTTATATACCTTAGGGTTACAATGTCAGTTTCTGTTGTGCGACGGGCAGTCACCAGTCTCTGGGTTGTTTGACTTGTTTCTATAGCTCTTATTGTGTTACCTCACTCAGGGCCACAGGACGCCTAATGACACTTCCCCCTTATTAAATGGTAAATGGTGCATTTATACAGCGCCTTCATCCAAGGCGCTTTACACAGATTGCACATTACATTCACCCATTCACACACACACACACACACACACACACACACACACACACACACACACACACACACACACACGGAGGAAACCATGCAAGGCACCAACCTGCACATCGGAAGCAATTAGGGGTTCAGAGTCTTGCTCAAGGACACTTCGACACTATAACTCTGGGGGAGCGCGGGTTTGAACTGGCAACCTTGCAGTTCCCATCCGGTCACTCTTCCCCTGAGCCACTGCCCGCCGATATACAGATTGTGTGCGTGCGTGCGTGTGTGCGTGCGAGATTATTATGCGTCATGCAGATTATTATGCATTATACAGTATTTATAATGCATTATAGATGGGATGTATAGCAAGCGTTACCCATGCATTTCATTCAGAAGCAGGGATGAAAGATTTCCCCATTAACATTTAATTACCAGAGGAGAGCTATCAAAAGCAGAAGCATGAATTAATCATTAAATATTAGCTAATAATTAAGTGGCATAATAAACTTCAAACTGATTAAATCGTTAAAATTATACAATTTGAATGAGTTTACATATTATTTTCATATAACTATATACCCTCTTCTGTGGCCTATATACAAAGTCACATGATTCCTATAGTAGGATCACTTTGCAGATCATTATAGTTCTCAAGGCGGTGTGACAAGACGTGTTGTGAACTTGTGTTAGTTTGGAGATTGAATATATTCAGTGTGGAACACCATCGGACGTTGGGGCATAAATCGGTCGTTTATAGATTGATTGCAGCTGTTGCTTGTGCAGAAAGACAAGACTGCTAGAGAGGCTAAACATTTTGCCTGAACTGCAGCTTAACAAGGAGGAACATAGCTTAACATGACGGGGATGTATTGAACTAAAAGACTGATGAAGGAACATAGCTTAACATGACGGGATGTATTGAACTAAAAGACTGATGAAGGAACATAGCTTAACATGACGGGGATGTATTGAACTAAAAGACTGATGAAGGAACATAGCTTAACATGACGGGGATGTATTGAGCTAAAAGACTGATGAAGGAACATAGCTTAACATGACGGGGATGTATTGAACTAAAAGACTGATGAAGGAACATAGCTTAACATGACGGGGATGTATTGAACTAAAAGACTGATGAAGGAACATAGCTTAACATGACGGGGATGTATTGAACTAAAAGACTGATGAAGGAACATAGCTTAACATGACGGGGATGTATTGAACTAACAGACTGATGAAGGAACATAGCTTAACATGACGGGGATGTATTGAACTAAAAGACTGATGAAGGAACATAGCTTAACATGACGGGATGTATTGAACTAAAAGTGCTTTGAAGGTGCATTTCTGTCCGGATGAAAAAAACCCTAAACTTTTCAATTCAATCAAACTGCTCATTTTCTGCATTGTTGCTGGACAATGTTGTATATAGACACTGAACAATGATACTTTTCCGCGCCAACTTGTATTGCTAATACAGCCACTTCTCATCCAGAACTCACCTACCTATACAGTCTACAGAATTCTCTATCACAGATAGACTTTACTGCACTGCTTGCTGACGTTTTGTGGGACAAGAATAGCGTTGAAGAAGAGGATAATATCTTCTTTGCTATGGCACTGTCTGCGGCTATTCGGTCGCCAAAGGAACCACAAAACATGGACATGGTAGTTTCCATGTTAGTTCCAACCAGTGTTGTTTTTGGCAGCGGATTTCTATTTTAGTTTTAGTCATATAGTCTCCTGGATAGTTTTCACTTAGTCTTAGTCACATTTTAGTCACCTGGAATGTATTAGTGTTAGTCTAGTTTTAGTCGACTAAATGTCATAAGATTTTAGTCGACTAAATCTACAGGCGATTTAGTCGACTAAAATGTATTTTTGTGGGCCTTGATGCCGTCATAATGACTTATTTTACTTACAACGCGTCGCGCTGCGACGCGTTGTGAGCTTGTAGATCGGCTATTTTCAGCATGCAACCAAGTGTAAAATTACTTTTACTGGATCTGTAATCCACTAGTCCCTTCCTAACATTTTAGTCTAGTTTTTATTTGTTGACAAAATTGTCAGTATATTTAGTCTTAGTTTTAGTCATATAGCTTAGTTTTAATTTAGTTTCCATTCAGTTTTCTTCAGTGGAAAAAGGTAGTCAACAAACATTTGTTCAAGGGGAGAGCAACGGACTTGAACTCATGCTTCCTTCATGCCTGAGTGTCCAAGTCGCTCCTTTACACCTGACAGGGGGGAGTTTCCCTGGTTGGACGTAGCGCGTGGAAGGAACACGTTATTCCAACCAGTTCCTTTCTCCTCCATTTCATGCTAGTGTTTGACTTTTCTGTTTGGCTGAATGGGCTCTCTATGGGAAGTGTCACCTATAGACGTATCACCTTGCTGGCAAGATGGCAGCCGTGTGAATATCCCCAATAGTAGGCCTATGTCGAAACTAATAAGCCTGTACCCCTCATCTGCACTTTAGTGTCTGGTTTGTAAACTAAAGCCTGTACCCCTCATCTGCACTTTAGTGTCTGGTTTGTAAACTAAAGCCTGTACCCCTCATCTGCACTTTAGTGTCTGGTTTGAAACTAAAGCCTGTACCCCTCATCTGCACTTTAGTGTCTGGTTGGTTAAACTAAAGCCTGTACCCCTCATCTGCACTTTAGTGTCTGGTTTGTAAACTAAAGCCTGTACCCCTCATCTGCACTTTAGTGTCTGGTTTGTAAACTAAAGCCTGTACCCCTCATCTGCACTTTAGTGTCTGGTTTGTAATGGAGCCCGACCGATGCCATATTTTTGGGTCCGATGCTGATTTTGGAGAGACCTACACCACCGATGCCGATACGATGCCGATGTTTTGGACCGATGTTTCGTAATCAATAATAAAAAAATACATTTTAAAAACGTCTAAACTTCAAAATACGTTTTTTTTATTCAATTAACAATAGAAATAAAATGTTTTGGCACATAAGGCTTTTTTTTCTAAATTAAATGCACCCCTATATATGCCCTCCTATTATCCAGCTATTAGTGTAGATGTCCGTCCTACAAAAGATTTCAGTGTCTGAGCAATAGACACCTTAATCACCATTACATCACCTAATCAACATGAGTTAGACTTTAATATATTAGCACCCCTCACTTCACACAGGTGTAATCTTTTTAGTTGTATGTAGGATCAGGGCTCCAGACTAACTTTTTCACAGGTAGCACTGGTGCCACCTACCTTTTCATTTGGTAGCGCCACCACAAATTAGGTAGCACCATTGATGTCTTTGTATAGCGTGGTATTAATACATGTTCTTATCATGCCTTTTATTTATGTAGTGGTTTCCACCATTATAGGTTTGAATCATAAAACCCCCTACAAAGGTCACTGTGTAAAAAACAGCAACCTACCTGGTTATACTTCAAAACACTGTAGATGATTTGAACCCAACACAAAGTCACTCACACACAGTCAGTTTAAGGTTTTGTGTTGAAAATTAAATGCAGTCCAAACCTTTGGGATTCATAAAGTGACAATTTGTACAATATACCATTACCATTATCCAAATTAATTCCTTATTATAATATTTTTACATTTTGGAAAAAATATTTTGCAATGTGAAATACCAACGAATTCTTAATCCTTTTCCTTGTCTTCATGGGCCAACTTGTGAAAGCTGCATACTTTTATCGTGAAGGTAAAAGTTTCTGAATGCTCTCAGAGCCTGCATATCTCCGCATGCTGAAAATAGCTGATCTACAAGATCACAACGTGTCGCGGACGCGACGCGTTGTGAGCTTGTAGATCAGCTATTTTCAGGACACACTTTGTACGACGAAGAATAAATCGGGCATCAGTGCTCTTCACTCACTGGCAGTGTTGGGGAGTATTAAGCTACATGTAGCTGAGCTACGTAGCTTAGCTACATTTTGCTGTAGCTTGTGGTATTTTAGCTACATTCATATTTGTGTACCTCGTCAAGTAGCTCAGCTACTTTTTGGGTCATTTTTTGTAGCTTAGCTACTCAAGTTACAAGCTACAATTTTGGGCAATAACATGAAAGAAATATATTAATTTTGACCATTGGTTGCTGTGTTAATTCTTGTACTAGAACCCCCTTTGAAAAATCAAGGACTGTTCCTTTTTCTGATTGCTTTGAGGGCGTATCAGCACTTGACAAGCCAACAGCTGCCTCTAATTGGCCTCTGATTGGCCCTGGTATCACAGGGTGGGAGGGGTCTCCCAGAGGGGAGCAGGGGTCTCCCAGAGGGGAGCAGGGGGAGGAGGGGTCTCCCAGAGGGGAGCAGCGGGAGGAGGGGTCTCCCAGAGGGGAGCAGGGTGGGGGGTCTCCCAGAGGGGAACAGGGTGAGGAGGGGTCTCCCAGAGGGGAGCAGGGTGGGGGGGTCTCCCAGAGGGGAGCAGGGTGAGGAGGGGTCTCCCAGAGGGGAGCAGGGTGAGGAGGGGTCTCCCAGAGGGGAGCAGGGTGAGGAGGGGTCTCCCAGAGGGGAGGAGGGGTCTCCCAGAGGGGAGCAGGGTGAGGAGGGGTCTCCCAGAGGGGAGCAGGGTGAGGAGGGGTCTCCCAGAGGGGAGCAGGGGGAGGAGGGGTCTCCCAGAGGGGAGCAGGGTGGGAGGGGTCTCCCAGAGGGGAGCAGGCTGGGAGGGGTCTCCCAGAGGGGAGCAGGGTGGGAGGGGTCTCCCAGAGGGGAGCAGGGTGAGGAGGGGTCTCCCAGAGGGGAGCAGGGTGAGGAGGGGTCTCCCAGAGGGGAGCAGGGGTCTCCCAGAGGGGAGCAGTGTGAGGAGGGGTCTCCCAGAGGGGAGCAGGGGGAGGAGGGGTCTCCCAGAGGGGAGCAGGGTGGGAGGGGTCTCCCAGAGGGGAGCAGGCTGGGAGGGGTCTCCCAGAGGGGAGCAGGGTGGGAGGGGTCTCCCAGAGGGGAGCAGGGTGAGGAGGGGTCTCCCAGAGGGGAGCAGGCTGGGAGGGGTCTCCCAGAGGGGAGCAGGGTGGGAGGGGTCTCCCAGAGGGGAGCAGGGGGAGGAGGGGTCTCCCCGAGGGGAGCAGGGTGGGAGGGGTCTCCCAGAGGGGAGGAGGGGTCTCCCACAGGGGAGGGGTCTCCCAGAGGGGAGGAGGGGTCTCCCGGATGTACATTCTCAATTTAACGCTGAAAAATAAAAAGTAGCTGAGCTACTTTGAGCTACTTTTTCCATGTAGCTGTAGCTTTACAAGCTACATCTCTCCGGTGGTAGCTATGTAGCTTGATCAAGCTACTGCCATGGTGAGCTACTTGTAGCTTTACAAGCTACGCTTTCAAAGTAACTTGCCCAACACTGCTCACTGGGAGGGAGATGAATGTATTTTGTTGGCCGATAATCATGTATGGACACAGGCTACCTCCTCGATGCAAACATAACAAGCTTTGGAAGATATTTTTCGTGGCACATTATATGTTTAATCAAACAATAAGTGATCATCATGCAGTTAGTCAGATATGCGCGCTGCGCTCCAGTGAAATTGTACAGCTGAGAAAGATTAGTTAATTTGTGTCGGATAAACTGCGTTCAGACCTGAATATATATTCTCCTCGGTTCGTCCAGTTTGTACCGCGGCAGGTCGCGCTGCGCCCGTTTGCGCAATTCTCGTCTTTGCATTGCCTTTGTATGTAATCGCGCCGCTCTGACCATCCAAGTCTGAAGGGCTTATTGGTGGGTTTTCGTGAACGATCGTTCTTTGAACACTGGGCGTCAGGCGAACGTCCAATGTTTTTATCAATGGAACGGGCAAGCACTGCGGGATGTTTTTTTCCTCCACTCATCCTTATATATATGATTTAAAATATAATAGTTGTCCCTGCTCCCTGTAGTCCCTCACTATAAGGAAGGATTAGCCAGCCCCACACACAACAGTTACACACAGGCTCACAGCCTCACAGCTGTCATTAATTAATGGTCTTGATTGCCTATGCGGTCAAGTTCTATGTGAAATGTACAGGCTCACCGTCTTAGCTGCTGCTGCCACGTGCCTGCTGGCAACCAATATACACATGACTTCACATCAATGTGGAACAAGGACACTCACATAAGGATAAGGGTTATAGTTTTGCTGGGCAATTTGAGACAAAGGTAAAACAATCGAGGAGTAAGAAGTTCGCGTGCGCTCTCTCTCTCGCTCTCTCCCCCCCCCACCCTCTCTCCCCCCTCTCTCTCCGTCTCTCTGTAGTACTGTAGAGGTGTGTCGTGTGTGTGCGTGTGTGTGTGTGTGTGTGTGTGTGTGTGTGTGTGTGGGGGGGGGGGGGGGGTAGTTGCGCTGCGCACCCGACAGAGTGATATTGATTGATTGATTGATTGATTGAAATATTTATTAACAGTTTGTAGAATTTACAGTACATTTTAAGCACAAACTCAATACAAAGACTGTCAACTGTGAGTGGACGACCCAATTAAGCATTACACTTGTTTACAACAGGGTCCACATTGTTCAATTCATCAAAACATTTAAAGACATACAAACATTTAGAGACATACAAATAGACATTTCTATGTAGCTAAAGAACAGAACAGGAATTCATCATAAGGGAAGCAAAAAAGGGAAAAGATACAATATACAGTGAGGGAAAATGGGGGGGGGGGGGGGGGGGGGGAGGGAGGGACGGACGGACGGACGGACGGACGGACGGACGGACGGACGGGCGCTTGCTGAGAAAATAGGGCCACCTGCCCAGACTGCATATCTGTGCGTGTGTGCGTGCGTGCGTCCATACATGCGTGCGTGCGTCTGACTAGTCCATGCTGCTAATCTCCATCACCGCTAGACGGATGGACGTGAAACTTTGCCTACACGTTCCCAGCAGGCCGAGGTAGAACCTCCATCCCAGATTGTTGTAATCATTATAACCGCCCACTTCATGTTTTAGCCTGTAACTGTACAAGCCATAGCTTATATAGGCCTAATAGAGCCCCCCCCCCTCAAGAGACCCGGAAAATAATTCCCCGTTCATTTTCCTCATAGACTTTTCAGAAAGTATTTATTTAAATACGTTTACGCCGCGGACAAAGACAACTCTTGTCGTGACAAATCATGACAATAAACACAATGTTTAGTAGAAGTAGAAAGTAGAAAAAAACGCAGGTTATACAACTCTTTTTTGGTTGTTTTTTTATACTTTGTAAATTATTAGTTTGGTCCAAAATATTGTGTTTGTTGTGATGGTGTGTCACAACTCCAGTCGGCTTTGTACGACGCTTAAAAGGAATTTTACTTTTTGAAATGTCTACGGGGAAAAATGCATAGGGATTTATTTCCTGGGCCTGGCGTCGTCATGAAAGGCGTAGGGTGACCGGATGTCCCCCTTTGCGTGGGACAGTCCCTCATTGTCCCCCAGATGTCCCCCTTTGCGTGGGACAGTCCCTCATTGTCCCCCAGATGTCCCCCTTTGCGTGGGACAGTCCCTCATTGTCCCCCAGATGTCCCCCTTTGCGTGGGACAGTCCCTCATTGTCCCCCAGATGTCCCCCTTTGCGTGGGACAGTCCCTCATTGTCCCCCAGATGTCCCCCTTTGTGTGGGACAGTCCCTCATTGTCCCCCAGATGTCCCCCTTTGCGTGGGACAGTCCCTCATTGTCCCCCAGATGTCCCCCTTTGCGTGGGACAGTCCCTCATTGTCCCCCAGATGTCCCCCTTTGCGTGGGACAGTCCCTCATTGTCCCCCAGATGTCCCCCTTTGCGTGGGACAGTCCCTCATTGTCCCCCAGATGTCCCCCTTTGTGTGGGACAGTCCCTCATTGTCCCCCAGATGTCCCCCTTTGCGTGGGACAGTCCCTCATTGTCCCCCAGATGTCCCCCTTTGCGTGGGGCAGTCCCTCATTGTCTCCCAGATGTCCCCCTTTGCGTGGGACAGTCCCTCATTGTCCCCCAGATGTCCCCCTTTGCGTGGGGCAGTCCCTCATTGTCCCCCAGATGTCCCCCTTTGCGTGGGACATTCCCTCATTGTCCCCCAGATGTCCCCCTTTGCATGGGACAGTCCCTCATTGTCCCCCAGATGTCCCCCTTTGCGTGGGACAGTCCCTCATTGTCCCCCAGATGTCCCCCTTTGCGTGGGACAGTCCCTCATTGTCCCCCAGATGTCCCCCTTTGCGTGGGACAATCCCTCATTGTCCCCCAGATGTCCCCCTTTGCGTGGGACAGTCCCTCATTGCCAGGGCTTTTCAGGCGTCCCACAAATTGAGACCCTGTCTGTCCCACATTGTGACTGGCAGTGTTCAAAATGCCCTAATAGTTTAGTCCCCTAATAGTTGGCTTTCTGTTGTAAAGCTCTCATTGCCTCTTTCCTGCAAAATGTAGCCTATACTATTAAGTCTGTTAAAATAACATGAGAAATATCCCCTAGGCTGTACGGTAGCCTACCAAGTCAGCCATACTACCCATGACCAAAGTTTGCATTTAAAACCAAATGTGAGATCAGCAGCTACAGAACAACAACAGGTATAAGTGCTTGTCTTTGAAGTCTATGTAACTGTGTCTCTGCAGTGCAGGGTGACAGGTCTGAACTGCATGGCCACATTGTGTCTGTTTATAGACGGAGCTTTGAAACTAGAACCTGTATTCTCAGTTGAGATTCTGGTTGGTTTACATTATACTGGTCAGTATAGTCAGGCTGCATGCAGGTGTTAATGGCAATACCAACATAAGCTGGACGTCCATGAGCCCGAGCTCAAAATGTGGGCTCCTAATCTGACCATCATATGAAAATATGCCAGAACTTGCATAACTTTCCAGAATCACAATTGGATATAAGAGGCAACCTTCTTATTTAATTTTCAAAGTAACACTTTGGATCTAGTCAACCTAGAAAGGGGGCGGGACTGTGACACTAGTCTATAGGCTGTCGTTCTAATGACAGTCGGACCAATAGTATGTCGAAACTAAAGCCTGTACCCCTCATCTGCACTTTAAACTAAAGCCTGTACCCCTCATCTGCACTTTAAACTAAAGCCTGTACCCCTCATCTGCACTCTAAACTAAAGCCTGTACCCCTCATCTGCACTTTAAACTAAAGCCTGTACCCCTCATCTGCACTTTAAACTAAAGCCTGTACCCCTCATCTGCACTTTAAACTAAAGCCTGTACCCCTCATCTGCACTTTAAACTAAAGCCTGTACCCCTCATCTGCACTTTAAACTAAAGCCTGTACCCCTCATCTGCACTTTAAACTAAAGCCTGTACCTAGCCCTGTAAACATGACTCTCGTATTCATACGAGAGTCATGACGCAACTTCACCCTGGTTTTTGCAGACGCTACATTTACAAATAATTAAGATATATAAACATTCGCATTTCAAATATAAAGTACTCACAAAGTGTCCCACGGGTGTTAGTTAGTAGCAGCGCCAGCGATTAGAATTTCTGCATCCCGCGTTGTTTGATAAAAAGCATTTTTATCCAAGCTGTTATTTTGCCATTGGCTTTCAACTACGCGCCCCTATCGGTCGGGAGGAGGGTGGCACTCGGTGTGTTCGATATAGGTACGCTGACCGCCCTGCCAATACAGACTAATAGGCGAGTGCGCTCCCGGTGTGCAACTGTGGATTTCCCAAACGAACCCCGTTTGAAAAACGTAGCCGGAGAGCTCGGACAAAAATGCTTTTTATTAAAGAACGCGGGACGCAGCAATTCTAATCGCTGGCGCTGCTACTAACTAACACCCGTGGGACACTTTGTGAGTACTTTATATTTGAAATCTGAATGTTTATATATACGGAAATCTTGTAAATGCAGCGACTGCAAAAAACAGGGCAAAGTTACTGCATGACTGTCATGATAATTATCATGGCAGTCATGTTCCAGGGCTAGCCTGTACCCCTCATCTGCACTTTAAACTAAAGCCTGTACCCCTCATCTGCACTTTAGTGTCTGGTTTGTAAACTAAAGCCTGTACCCCTCATCTGCACTTTAGTGTCTGGTTTGTAAACTAAAGCCTGTACCCCTCATCTGCACTTTAGTGTCTGGTTTGTGGTTGGTTAAACTAAAGCCTGTACCCCTCATCTGCACTTTAGTGTCTGGTTTGTGGTTGGTTAAACTAAAGCCTGTACCCCTCATCTGCACTTTAGTGTCTGGTTTGTGGTTGGTTCGCTACTGAAAGGCATCGCATCAATTCAGAACAGGGCTGCTTAATGAGAGGACATGAGAAGACTTAGAATAAAAATCAAAATGTTCTTTATTACCGCCTGGAGAGGCATCCCTCATCACAGCATGAGAGAGAGAGAGAGAGAGAGAGAGAGAGAGGCCCAGACTGCATGTCTATGTCTTATAATGTGAAGTTAAATTGGCATGATATGAGTCCCCACTCCCCCATCCCATCCCCTTTTCCACAGAGTTGCATTTAAGGAGACAGACAGACAGACAGACAGACAGACAGACAGACAGACAGACGTCATCCGTGTGCGTGCGTGCGTGCGTCCATACATGCGTGCGTGCGACGTGAAACTTTGCCTACACGTTCCCAGCAGGCCGAGGTAGAACCTCCATCCCAGATTGTTGTAATCATAACAGCCCGTAACTGTACAAACCATAGCTTGTATATTATATAGGCCTAATAGCTATAGGCCTGACCAGAGCCTTAGATATGGACAGAGTTACGCAAACTGCGTTCACTTCGGTCCAATGGCGGCTCTTCTACATAGACTTCTATTGAGAATGGGGACAACCAACTGGGCCAAGTCCTGGACCGGACTGCTATTTTAAAATAGCCCTTTGGCTATTTGAAAATAGCAGATCTACAAGCTCACAACAGCTTGTGAGCTTGTAGGATCTGCTATTTATTTTTAAACATCTGGGAAATTAGTGACAAATGTGGAATATATTTTAAACAACTTGCGTGTGTGTGTGTGTGTGTGTGTGTGTGTGTGTGTGTGTGTGTGTGTGTGTGTGTGTGTGTGTGTGTGTGTGTGTGTGTGTGTGTGTGTGTGTGTGTGTGTGTGTGTGTGTGTGTGTGTGTGTGTGTGTGATGGACACATCACACACTAGTGTTGCCAGATTGTGTGAGAGAAACAAGCAACTAGTTGTAACAAGCCAACAAGAAAGATACTATAGGCCCTATAGTATCTTTCTTTTTGGCTTGTTACAACTAGTTGCTTGTTTCTCTCACACAATCTGGCAACACTAGCCTACTAAAGGTGAGTCTGTCGGAAACCAGAAGCGGTTTGTTTTGAGGAAGGAAGGAGGGACCTGCACTGCTGACACAAACATTATAACTCTAGACAAACTGCTTTGAATCTGTTTTTATAAACAATTAAACTAAATCAAACTGAGGAAGGAAAGAGGAACTTGCCCTGCAGAGAGAGACACTTTAAAACCTGTTTTTATAAACACCAGACAGCTTTCCCAACCAGAGGTAATGTTGTTTATTCACTTCCTCTTTGCTTTACTTTTTTATTGTTTTTAAAAGTAGAGTAAGAGACTATCTTTGGTTCAAATAATTGCTAAAAAGCTCTATATTGTCACAGTAATGGAGGCGCAACACTTGGTCATTAGTCAGCCCATTAACTATGTCACTGATGTCGTTAGTATAGAAAGCAGTATAAATAGTATTATTACTAGACTAATGTTAATATTATTATTAGTAGTAGCAGTAACAGCAGCATTAGGCCTACAGTATTAATTTAAAGTCATGGATGATGTTGCAGTATATCAACTGTTATTGTCACCTGGCAAAGCTTGGTAAAGTTATTCATTAAGTTACGTTTTAGATTTTTAGATTTAGATTTTTTTTTCTTCTTTTTTAGCAAGTGGATTGAAATATAGGCTATTTGGGGAAATAGAGGGGCGACAAATGGAATATGTTGAGTTTTTTTGTAGTTAATTTGTGACGCTACCAACGCTTTTGTGCACAGCAACACTCTTGAAAACAAAATATTGCATTGTGGGTTTGAGCTGACAGGCCCCCTTTTGATGTCAATCAATGTTTTTACATTTAAATTAAATATTCTTCAGGGGCATGTCATGTGATCTACCTGCACAGCCGTTGTGATCTACTGGTAGATCGCCATCTACCTTTTGGGCACCGCTGGTCTGCATCCTCTGACCTCTGACCTCTCTACATCCTCTGACCTCTCTACATCCTCTGACCTCTGACCTCTCTACATCCTCTGACCTCTCTACATCCTCCCGGTGGTCTCCCCTGGTCCACCCCTGGTCTACATCCTCCCGGTGCGAGCTCCTCACTGGTAGGTGAGTCAGTAGGATTTAAGAGACAAACCCAGAAATTTGTGTGGGGTTGAAAATAAATTGTAAAACATGTGGGGTTGAAAATAAATTGTAAAAAATGTAAAGGGAAGCTTGTGCTTACTGTTGAAGCTGCCATGGCTTCAGGGTCTTCTACGTTGATTGCAATGACGTTCCAATCAGTCTCACCCTCATCAATCACGGCCAAAACTCCAAGTACCTTCACCATGACTACCTCACCACGGGAACACACCTAGAAAACACACTCAAGTCAATTATATTTATATAAACTCCTCACAAAAACATGCAATGTTTGTCACTTCAGGATACTAGGCCCGTGCAATAGGACAAGTGAAAGCTTTTCCGTTACGCAGATTGGCATTTGGCGTTTATCATTATCTGGTGTGCAAACTTGGGACCAAGTTCAGTGAGACTGGTGAAGCCAAAAACAGACATGGAAGTGGCCATTCCAGGAAGAAAACCGCTTCCTGAACAATATGCATTCTTTCAGAGATTTGACAGATGTCAAAGTTGCAGGACTCCTTCGTAACTGCTCAAAACGATTACCAACAGAATCATAATTATAATTGGTTTACCCAATGGTTAAAACATTAAACATAGTGACATGTTTAAGCAATTAGAATGACTTAATGACACTAAAACGACTTTATGATGGAATAAAAACATTCTTTAACATTCCAACTGTGTTAATGTGGCTAAAAACGAAAACCACCAAAAATATATGTTTATATATTTTGGTCTATTGTGAAGTTTCATTATAGCCGACTTGTGGTTGAAAATACTGGCACTGGTCACACATTTTGGTACGTTTTCTGGTGGCGCTACCCACATGCTTAGCTGCTCATTCCACAATTGTGGTCCTTACAAGTTATACCTCGTGGGGAAAGCTGACTAATCAAAGATAAACATGATATAAAATACAACAAGTGATATTATTGAAGGGGAGTTAAGTTACGTTTTCAAACTTTTTGCGAGGAGTTTAACACATTTCATACAATTAAAAAAAACAGATAGAATATGTATACATCCTATATACAGTATACTGTTTATATGTTATATGTTGTTTAATAGTTCCAAATAATGGATCCATAATTTTAGTCATTGAAAATGAGTCCCATTTCTCGGAGCAGATGAAGGAATGGAGAGGTTATGGAGTTAATTTAGGATGAAGTTTGTTGACGAAAAGAAAGTCAAAAAGTTGAAACTCGGAAATGACGTAACAGACGGCCTCTTCTGTCCGTGGCTGTCCGCTTAAAGGGCCACTTCACCCCTGACACAACCTGACCTTATCTTAATGTTAATGGTATTTGTAAGATTTGCACCCTTTGACCAGAAAAATGATGAAGTGTGTGGATTGCTGAATTCCTACAATGCCCATAATGCTTTGCTGAACTGTTCCTCAGGGGGAGGCTGCGTGTAGGTGTGGCTTTATCCTCCCATTTTCTACAAACAACAATGCCAGCTGCTCTCCCTGCACTGACAGCCTCCTCATGCTTAAAGGAGAATTCCATACTAAAAGGCTTTCATACCTTTCTTTGTAGTTGTTACGTCCCCACCAAAGAGGTCCAGGTGTTATTTTGTGCAAAAGCTCCTTATTGGCTATTTCCCCTACCATAAGCCCTCAATGAATTGCATTGAATTGAATGGGAATTGAATGGGGCTATGGGGTGTTGTGCTAATTCGCTTATTTCCATTGCTCAAAATTATAATTATTTTGTATATATCCTCTCTTCATAATGTAAATAATAACCCAAGCGGCACACTTTACTACTTCTTTCGATGGAAATAAGCGAACTAGCATAACACCCCATAGCCCTTTGCATTTCCCATTCAATGCAATGCAATTCATTGAGGGCTTATGGTAGGGGAAATAGCCTATAAGGAGTTTTTGCACAAAAAAACACCTAGACCTCTTTGGTGGGGACGTAACAACTACAAAGAAAGGTAAGAAAGGTAAGAAAGCCTTCTAGCATGGAATTCTCCTTTAAAGTAGAAATGAAAAAGATTGTACCTTTTTTGTTTTTACAAATAAATACATTTATTTATAAAATGTAAATGGGTCCTTGACATGAAATAGTTTGAGAACCACTGATATAGACATAGGTTCTTTCAGAAAACTGAGGATTGAGGATTTAGTCACATTTTAGTCACCTGGAATGTCTTAGTGTTATAGTCTAGTTTTAGTCGACTAAATGTCATCAGATTTTAGTCGACTAAATCTACATTTGATTTAGTCGACTAAAATGTATTTTGGCGGGTCTTGATGCCGTCGTAATGAGTGTTTATACACTAGCTGAAAATAGCTGATCTACAAGCTCTACAAGATCTACAAGCTTGTAGATTTTTTCAGCATGCAACCAAGTGTAAAATCACTTAGCCTATAGTGGATCTCTTGTCCACTATAGGTCCCTTCCTAACATTTTAGTCTAGTTTTTATTTGTCGACGAAATTGTCAGTATATTTAGTCTTAGTTGTAGTCATCGTGGCTTAGTTTTCATTTAGTTTCCATTTGTTTTTGTCAGTGGAAAAAGGTAGTCGACGAACATTTTTCGTCTTAGTTTTAGTCGACGAAAACAACACTACTGCAGACGCCATGATAATACAAACAATGTGAGGAATGCAGGGGGTGGGGGTGGGGGGGGGGGGTTGTAGGTGGAACGGAGTAGAGACCAGGGTCACCCCTCGGGCCTGTCTTCAGGTGTAGGTGTAGCCGTGTGACGCGCATACATTCAATAAATACTCTAAGGTGACGCGAGGTTAGACTGTTGTAGTCCGGAGGGTCATCATTACGTGGAGAACGTGAACTCCTAACCAGGATATCTGAAAACGGAGATTGCACGCAGAACAACCCAGGACAAGTCTTTCTAGTGCCCTAAACATCATTAACCCATTCTGACCTGAGATCAGATTCATACGAGGTTTCCGCCGGACACACACTGGTCTGATGAACCCATTCTGACCTGAGATCAGATTCATACGAGGTTTCCGCCGGACACACACTGCTCTGATGAACCCATTCTGACCTGAGATCAGATTCTAAAAATGTCAGTCTCTCTTCGATTTTTCAAAAATGTCAGTTAGCCCTGACAGGGACCAGTGTTGGCAAGTAACTTAAAGGAGAATTCCATGCTAGAATGCTTTCTTATCTTTCTTACCTTTCTTTGTAGTTGTTACGTCCCCACCAAAGAGGTCCAGGTGTTGTTTTGTGCAAAAACTCCTTATTGGCTATTTTCCCTACCATAAGCCCTCAATGAATTGCATTGCATTGAATGGGAATTGAATGCGGCTATGGGGTGTTATGCTAATTCACTTATTTCCATCGAAAGAAGTAGTAAAGTGTGTCGCTTGGGATATTATTTACATTATGAAGAGAGGATATATACAAAGAAATTATAATTTTGAGCAATGGAAATAAGCAAATTAGCACAACACCCCATAGCCCCATTAAATTCCCATTCAATTCAATGCAATTCATTTAGGGCTTATGGTAGGGGAAATAGCCAATAAGGAGCTTTTGCACAAAATAACACCTGGACCTCTTTGGTGGGACGTAACAACTACAAAGAAAGGTATCAAAGCCTTTTAGTATGGAATTCTCCTTTAAGTAATATACTACTTTCAGTAATAATATTACTTTTTTCCTGTAATATGTAACTTAACTAGTTACTTTCAGATTTTGAGTAATAATATTACATTAACTTTTTTTTCCAAAAGTAATATTATTACTATTCTCACGAGCCTTGGTGGAACTGTGGGTTTGAGTGTTTATTCATAATGGTAGATGGGTCGGGGGTCAAGTTGCTTTGCAGGCTGCTGATCCGCTCTAGATCTAGACTCTCTAGAGCGGATACGGAAACGATGCACACTCGTCGGTACGTATCGGATGCAGAAGGGCGGGCCTGGCTTAAACCGTCCGGAACACGGAACGTCGGAACAACAACCTAAACTAGTGTGTGTAACTCGTTAGACTGCACTGTTAGAGAGAAGAGACGTAAACAAGACCCCTATATGTGTTCTATGTTGTTCTATGGCACTAAAATAGCAATCAGACAGATTGATTACTTTTTGTTTCTCCCACAGGGAATGTTTATATTGTGTGCATGTGATGCTCAATGTTTCTCCCACAGGGAATGTTTATATTGTGTGCATGTGATGCTCCATGTTTCTCCCACAGGGAATGTTTATATTGTGTGCATGTGATGCTCCATGTTTCTCCCACAGGGAATGTTTATATTGTGTGCATTTGCTGCTCCATGCATGCTGTTCTATGGCACTAATCAGACAGAGACAGATTGATTGTTTTTTTCCACAGGGAAAGTTTACACTGCATACATTTGCTGCTGTTTTATATTTTTATTTCAGTCAAGTTGACATGCACTGCAGAGCCTTTATTGCCCTATAGCACTTTGTTTATTTTTTGTGACCAATTTATATATATATATTTTTTTTAAGCAACTATAGCATTTGTTTGCTTTAATAAACAACAGAAGTTGTTCAAAGATTGCTTACAATGACACCTGGGCATTATCTGTTGCCCAGGTGTGGTTTTCATATAGACTTTAATGAATGAATTCATACACAGTAAAAGTCTTAGTCTTCATTTAATTCAAATGAGTGTACAAATGGACCCATCATCATGTGTACACTATACAGTACACTTTTTAGAGTTAAATAAACACTGCAGAATAGGGGAGGGGGGACAGCTAATGTTGAAAATGCAAAGTAAGACAGAAATGCTATCTAAGGGGGTGGGGTAAGTGCTACGGGCCATGATGGAGTCTTAAAAGGTGCAGGGTTTTCAGACTACGGCGGAAGATTGGGGAGTGATGCTGCAGTTCTGACTGCAACGGGAAGTGCATTCCACAGTTTTGGAACCTTTTCATGACAAGGACCCCCGAATTGACACTAATGAGCCCGTGGATCCCCATTTGAAAACAACATAATGCCAGGGACCCCCGTGGTCTTGTTTCTAAAGTGTAGTTGTGTATTTGGTCTTGTTTCTAAAGTGTAGTTGTGTATTTGGTCTTGTTTCTAAAGTGTAGTTGTTTATTTGGTCTTGTTTCTAAAGTGTAGTTGTTTATTTGGTCTTGTTTCTAAAGTGTAGTTGTTTATTTGGTCTTGTTTCTAAAGTGTAGTTGTTTATTTGGTCTTGTTTCTAAAGTGTAGTTGTTTATTTGGTCTTGTTTCTAAAGTGTAGTTGTTTATTTGGTCTTGTTTCTAAAGTGTAGTTGATTATTTGGTCTTGTTTCTAAAGTGTAGTTGTTTATTTGGTCTTGTTTCTAAAGTGTAGTTGTTTATTTGGTCTTGTTTCTAAAGTGTAGTTGTGTATTTGGTCTTGTTTCTAAAGTGTAGTTGTTTATTTGGTCTTGTTTCTAAAGTGTAGTTGTGTATTTGGTCTTGTTTCTAAAGTGTAGTTGTGTATTTGGTCTTGTTTCTAAAGTGTAGTTGTTTATTTGGTCTTGTTTCTAAAGTGTAGTTGTTTATTTGGTCTTGTTTCTAAAGTGTAGTTGTTTATTTGGTCTTGTTTCTAAAGTGTAGTTGTTTATTTGGTCTTGTTTCTAAAGTGTAGTTGTGTATTTGGTCTTGTTTCTAAAGCGTAGTTGTGTATTTGGTCTTGTTTCTAAAGTGTAGTTGTTTATTTGGTCACAGCTGTCATTAATTAAGGGTCTTGATTGCCTATGCGGTGAAGTTATAGGGTGAAATGCATAAACAGGCTCACCGTCTCAATAGCTGCTGCTGCCACGTGCCTGGCAATATGCGCATAGGCGGCGGGTGTGTAAGGCTAGCGAAGGCTTAGCCTTCCCAAAGATTATGCCGGGTATGTTTTTAAATATATATAATATATGTGCGCAGCATTATAGAAGGCTATTGTGAGTGTGTGTGTGTGTGTGTGTGTGTGTGTGTGTGTGTGTGTGTGTGTGTGTGTGTGTGTGTGTGTGTGTGTGTGTGTGTGTGTGTGTGTGTGTGTGTGTGTGTGTGTGTGTGTGTGTGTGTGTGTGTGTGTGTGTGTGTGTGTGTGTGTTGTCGCTGCCCCCTGGTGATCGCTGATCGTGTAGGGCTATACTACAGCAACTGGCCAAATCAGCATATGAGATGAGATGAGATGAGATATACTTTATTTCTCTTGGGCAAAAGTGCATTAGTACATACATCAACGCTTTTTAAAACAGAGAGACAATACAAAAAAGACAATACACAGTAGCAGCAAAGTACAAGTCACAAGAGTATCACAAAGAAGTGCAAGTTGCAATAAGGTATATAATATAAAATAGTGCTAAAGTATTCACAGTTTATAGTACACAATCACAGTAAGTGCAATAAATAACTGATGAAGGTCAAGAAGTCCCTTCCCCACTAAGAACTATGAACTATGTGGCGGTTGTTTAGTAGAACAATTGAAGTGGGAACAAAAGAAAGTTTGAGGTGGTTGCTCTTGCAACGACACGCTCTGTAGCGTCTACCAGAGGGCAACAGCTCATACTCTGAAGATAATATATGTGAAGGATCAGACAACACTCTATTTGACAGACTGAGCACCGTTTTCTCAAAGATTGTCTGAAGAGATGGAGAATCTTTCCTACCAATTACCTTCATGGCTGTTTTTTCCGTTTTAGCTATTCTAGATTTGAGCTGGACAGAGAGTGTCCCAAACCAAGCTGACATGCCATATCTAATAATGCTACCTAGCACTGCATCATAGAAGGTTGACATGACTCCCTTGCTCACACCAAAGAGCCTAAGCCTGCGGAGAAAGTGCAAGCGTTGTGCCAATTTGGCACACAGATAGTCCACATGGACATTCCATTTGAGCTGGTTGTCCATTTGGATCCCCAGGTACTTGTATGATACAACCTGCTCATTTTGCGTGCCCCCCATGACCACTGGGACATGGATGTGGACACCTTTTGGATCGAAGATCATCTCTTTGGTTTGTGTGGTGTTTAACATAAGGTGGCTATTATCACACGAGTCTTTAAAGTTATTGATCTCACTGATATAACCCACCGGGTGTTCAACACCCCTCAACAGGCTGACTATTACAGTGTCATCAGAAAATGTCAAGATGAAATTGTTTGGCTGACTGCTTCTGCAGTCATTTGTGTAAGCGGTGAAAATAAATGGTGAACTCACCCCCCCTTGTGGCACACCTGTGCTACACAATTTAGAGCTTGAGAGTACTGAGTTCACCTTTACCTGTTGAGATCTGTTTGTTAACATGGAGTGGAACCATCTAATGATGAATGGATTTACATTCATGTTATTTAGCTTTTGGACAAGTAACAGAGGGCTTACAGTATCAAAAGCAGAACTGAAGTCTGCAAAAAGGACACGAGCATACGCCTTTGGCTCCTCCAAGTGCTTGCTAATCAAATGGGTTATACTGACTACAGCATCCTCCGTGCTGCGCCCAGCCCTGTAAGCCAATTGTAAAGGATCCATGAAGGAAGCCACCTGAGACTTAAGTGAGTTCACGATAATTCTCTCAAAACATTTCATAACCCCACAAGTTAAAGCAATAGGTCTGTAATCTTTGTTCACAGAGGGACAAGATACTTTGGGAACAGGAATTATTAGTGACTTTTTCCAGATATCAGGAACCATGTGTTTGTCTACAGACTGTTGGAAAATAGGGCACCAGGCAGCTGTAAGCTCTTCAGAGCACTTTTTTAACAACAAGGCAGGCAAACCATCAGGCATACCCTGCTAAAGACACTCTGGACCTGTTTAGGATCAATGAGAAGTCGATCAGAAGCGTTACACATGATAGAATCAATATTAAAGTCCACAGACTCCTGCTCTGAGGAGTCAGTGTCATGACGGAGGAAAAAGTCATTCAATTCATTGGCTTTTGCTAGTTCATCCAGTGTAGCAATGGGATTTCGGTTAGTGTTCATGTTCCTTATTTATTTCATATGATCCCATAGACCCTTAGTGTTCATGGTGCCGACACTTTCCTCTAGTGCAGCTCGGTGGTTCCTTTTGGCCTGGGACAGCATCCGATTTAGCTCCCTTTGGGCCACAGCCATGCCCCCCCTGTCCCCATTTTTAAAAGCCACTTTCTTGCTGTTAATACAGGCTTTCACCTCCTTGGTGATGTAGGGCTTGTTGTTAGGGAAGTGGCGAATGGACTTTTTAGGGACGACATTGTCCACACAGAAGTTAATGTAATCCGTTACAGTCTCTGTAGCCTCGTTCAGTTCAAGATCATGAAAAATGCTCCAGTCTGTGCATAGGAAGCAGCCCTTAAGAGCCTCCACACTGTCCTCTGACCACTGTAACACAGTTTTTTGGACAGGCTTACTGGACTTTAACAAAGATTTGTAAGTGGGCATGAGCTGGACAGTCGAGTGATCCGAGTTGGCAAGAGGAGGGAGAACCTTGGCTCTGTACGCATTTATGTTGACATAACATTTGTCTAGCACATTTTTATTCCTTGTACCACATTTGACATACTGGTGAAACCCAGGTAAAACTGGCTCCAGTCTACAGTGGTTTAGGTCCCCCAGTACGAAGATTGGGGCTCCAGGCGTACGTTGCATTTGTGCTTGTACACAGTCTGCTAGTCTGTTTGCAGCTCTAGCTGCATTAGCGCTAGGCGGTACATAAGCTACACAAATAATAATATTGCCAAATTCCCTCGGAAAGGTAGAACGGTCTCATAGAGAGACAAAGCAGTTCAAGGTCCGGGTCACAGTATTTCTCTCTGATCGTGTATTGGCTGCACCAACTGTTACTCACATACACACTGAGTCCTCCTCCTTTGGACTTCCCAGATGTAGCCTCCCGATCCGCCCGTGTTGATGAGAAACCCTCCAGCTCCAGCATGGAGTTCGGTATATCCTCCCGTAGCCACGTTTCGGTAAACACCAAGATATTAGCCTCCCGATATTAGCTCATCCATTTTGTTTCGAAGTCACCGAACGTTGCTCAAGGTGATTGAAGGCAGCGGAGGTTTGTTTCCTCTTCTGCGGACGCGTTGCCTGACGCCACCTTTCCTACCCCTCTTCCTCCGTCTGGCTCCCCCGGCGGGGCTGCTGATGACGGCCTCAGGGAGGTTCGTCGGCGGTGTATTCCCTTTCAACCGAAGGGCGAGCAGGGCCTCTCTCGTGTAGGCACGGAGCACTGCCGTGTTTGTGGGAAGTGTTGTTTCAAACCCACTTGTGTACAGGAGTTCCCCAAAGACCAAGAACAACACAAGCAGCGTCCACAGTGCTGCCATGGCTGCAGAATAGTAGTTCCCAGGCAGGCAACAATGTTACTGAAAGAGAGATAGCGCCAGCTTTCGTTGCTTCCCAGAGAGAAAAGCCCTGTGTTTCTCTTTACTGCTTGTACAATAATGCAAAGACATACAACGATAAAAACAGTAAAAACAATTAAAAAGCGCTCAATGTAGCAGCAGCACTAGAGCCCGGGTCGCCACTGAGCAGCGCCACCGGAATGATTGGCTACTATTGGTATGTCTGTAAACCTCGTCCTCCCAGTCAATTTACAATTTACAATTTAGGCATTTATCAGACGCTCTTAATCCAGAGCGATTTACATTAAGCAAGAACACAAAAGCATGGGAATACATCACATAAAAACATTTATCATGAAACATGCGTAAGCTAAGAAAGTAACAGTGGAATATCTATATAATGAAACTATACATATAAACTATACATATATACTATACTATGCTATGCATATGTACTATGACGTGCTATGACAACATACAATGCAATTATAGTGCTGTCTACATAACATGCTATAATTCTGTATCAAATGCTATCTAAGTCTACAGAAATGCTATCTAAGGGGGTGGGTAAAGGCTCATACATAGTCTGGATTTACAGTGGTGGGGTGACCACCGAACTACAACATGACGTCACGAGCCGCGGTGAAGAGCAAACCACCGCCACCGCTCCAGCCCTTCTCTCTGTTTTTACTCACCACCGCTCAACGTTATTTCAGCTCCGGTGGTCAGCTCACCACCGGAGCGGTGGTCACCTCACCACCGAAAATCCAGACTATGAATAGGCCTTATGCGCCCTGGTAACGTCTGTCCCAACAGCCAGGAATCTTGGTGTTGTCCTGGACAGTCAGCTCTCGTTCAAAGCTCACATCACAGCTGTCACTCGATCATGTAGGTTCACACTCTATAACATACGACGAATTAGACCGTTCCTCACCCAGGAATCAGCCCAGCTCCTAATCCAGACAACAGTCTTGTCAAAACTCGACTATTGTAACTCCCTCCTTACTGGCCTACCAGCATGTGCACTTAAGCCTCTCCAGCTGATCCAAAATGCAGCAGCTCGCTTGGTCTTCAACCAGCCAAAATTCTCACATGTCTCCCCCCTGCTCCGCTCCCTCCACTGGCTCCCGGTCGCTGCCCGCACAGAATACAAAACTCTGATGCTGGCATTCAAAGCAACCAAAGGTATGGCTCCCCCATATCTTACAAGTATGATTGAACCCTACAAACCCTCCCGCGCACTCAGATCAGCCAACGCAGGGAAACTGGAAGTACCCTCACTAAAAACGACGGGACAACACTCCACACGTCCCAAACTCTTCTCCCTTCTGGCTCCAAAACTGTGGAATGCACTTCCCGTTGCAGTCAGAACTGCAGCATCACTCCCAATCTTCAGCCGTAGCCTGAAAACCCACCTTTTCAGACTCCATCATGGCCCATAGCACTTACCCCACCCCCTTAGATAGCATTTCTGTTAGCTTAGATAGCATTTGACACAGACTTATAGCATGTAGACAGCACTATAATTGTAATGTATATAGTCATAGCACGCCATAGTACATATGTATAGCATAGTAGTGAATATGTATAGTTTATTATGTATAGTGTATGTATAGTTTCATCATATAGATATTCCACTGTTACCTTCTTAGCTTACGCATGTTTCATGATAAATGCTTTTAGGTGATGTATTCCCATGCTTTTGTTCTTGCTTAAATGTAAGTCGCTCTGGATTAAGAGCGTCTGCTAAATGCCTAAATTGTAAATTGCCTTAAGTGCTATGGGCCATGATGGAGTTCTGACTGCAATGGGAAGTGCATTCCACAGTTTTGGAGCCAGAAGGGAGAAGAGTCTGGGACGTGTGGAGCGTTGTCCCGGCGTTTTTAGTGAGGGTACTTCCAGCTTCCCTGCGTTGGCTGATCTGAGTGCGCTGGAGGGTTTGTAGGGTTCGATCATACTTGCAAGATATGGGGGAGCCATACCTTTGGTTGCCTTGAATGCCAGCATCAGAGTTTTGTATTCTGTGCGGGCAGCGACCGGGAGCCAGTGGAGGGAGCGGAGCAGGGGGGAGACATGTGAGAATTTTGGTTGGTTGAAGACCAAGCGAGCTGCGGCGAGAGTCCGTCCCCCCCTTATAATAAATCTAGAGTTGCAAATTGCAAAGGACTGTGCTGTCATGTTCCAGTTAGCCCTGACAGGGACCAGTGTTGGCAAGTAACTTAAAGGAGAATTCCATGCTAGAATGCTTTCTTATCTTTCTTACCTTTCTTTGTAGTTGTTACGTCCCCACCAAAGAGGTCCAGGTGTTGTTTTGTGCAAAAACTCCTTATTGGCCATTTCCCCTACCATAAGCCCTTAATGAATTGCATTGCATTGAATGGGAATTGAATGGGGCTATGGGGTGTTATGCTAATTCACTTATTTCCATCGAAAGAAGTAGTAAAGTGTGCCGCTTGGGATATTATTTACATTATGAAGAGAGGATATATACAAAGAAATTATAATTTTGAGCGATATAAATTAGCACAACACCCCATAGCCCCATTCAATTCCCATTCAATTCAATGCAATTCACTTAGGGCTTATGGTAGGGAAATAGCCAATAAGGAGCTTTTGCACAAAATAACACCTGGACCTCTTTGGTGGGGACGTAACAACTACAAAGAAAGGTATCAAAGCCTTTTAGTATGGAATTCTCCTTTAAGTAATATACTACTTTCAGTAATAATATTACTTTTTTCCTGTAATATGTAACTTAACTAGTTACTTTCACATTTTGAGTAATAATATTACATTAACTTTTTTCCAAAAGTAATATTATTACTATTTTCACGAGCCTTGGTGGAACTGTGGGTTTGAGTGTTTATTCATAATGGTAGATGGGTCAGGGGTCAAGTTGCTTTGCAGGCTGCTGATCCGCTCTAGATCTAGACTCTCTAGAGCGGATACGGAAACGATGCACACTCGTCGGTACGTATCGGATGCAGAAGGGCGGGCCTGGCTTAAACCGTCCGGAACACGGAACGTCGGAACAACAACCTAAACTAGTGTGTGTAACTCGTTAGACTGCACTGTTAGAGAGAAGAGACGTAAACAAACTAAGCATGGAGGAGGTGGAGGAGACAGAGACACCTATATGTGTTCTATGTTGTTCTATGGCACTAAAATAGCAATCAGACAGATTGATTACTTTTTTGTTTCTCCCACAGGGAATGTTTATATTGTGTGCATGTGATGCTCCATGTTTCTCCCACAGGGAATGTTTATATTGTGTGCATGTGATGCTCCATGTTTCTCCCACAGGGAATGTTTATATTGTGTGCATGTGATGCTCCATGTTTCTCCCACAGGGAATGTTTATATTGTGTGCATGTGATGCTCCATGTTTCTCCCACAGGGAATGTTTATATTGTGTGCATGTGATGCCCCATGTTTCTCCCACAGGGAATGTTTATATTGTGTGCATGTGATGCTCCATGTTTCTCCCACAGGGAATGTTTATATTGTGTGCATTTGCTGCTCCATACATGCTGTTCTATGGCACTAATCAGACAGAGACAGATTGATTGTTTTTTCCACAGGGAAAGTTTACACTGCATACATTTGCTGCTGTGTTATATTTTTATTTCAGTCAAGTTGACATGCACTGCAGAGCCTTTATTGCCCTATAGCACTTTGTTTATTTTTTGTGACCAATTTATATATATATATATATTTTTTTTTAAGCAACTATAGCATTTGTTTGCTTTAATAAACAACAGAAGTTGTTCAAAGATTGCTTACAATGACACCTGGGCATTATCTGTTGCCCAGGTGTGGTTTTCATTTAGACTGTAATGAATGAATTCATACACAGTAAAAGTCTTAGTGTTCATTTAATTCAAATGAGTGTACAAATGGACCCATCATCATGTGTACACTATACAGTACACTTTTTAGAGTTAAATAAACACTGCAGAATAGGGGAGGGGGGACAGCTAATGTTGAAAATGCAAAGTAAGACAGAAATGCTATCTAAGGGGGTAGGGTAAGTGCTACGGGCCATGATGGAGTCTTAAAAGGTGGGTTTTCAGACTACGGCGGAAGATTGGGGAGTGATGCTGCAGTTCTGACTGCAACGGGAAGTGCATTCCACAGTTTTGGAACCTTTTCATGTCAAGGACCCCCGAATTGACACTAATGAGCCCGTGGACCCCCATTTGAAAACAACATAATGCCAAGGACCCCCATAAGAGAAGATTTTTAAGGCTCTAGCAATCATTCTCAACCCGTTTAATTTCAAGGACCCCCAGTTTGTCATGCATTAGTCTACACGGACCCCCATTTAATGGCATTTCTACCTCTGGGACCCCCGATTTATATTGTAAAATCAATGTTAATTTAACTCTCACTCAAGGACCCCTGGGGGTCCCCGGACCCCATTTTGGGAACCACTGGCTTCGTAGCTGTGAATGTGAATTTAAACCAGAAGAGTGGGAACTGAGAAGCCTGTATTATTTGTAAAATGCTCTGAAATAAGGTCAAGTTTATGATTTGAACATTTTACATTTACGGCTTAATATTTTATAAGCTTGTTTGTTAAACCTATAAAACCAAGTCCTTATGGCATGAACTATACGTTGGAAGGGGTAGAGCAAAGTTTCAGGTCAGTGCAGACTGCAGATTCATTCAAGTCATGTATACTTTCCAAATTATGCCTTTACTAACATTTCAATTTAGTTTTTTGTCAATGTCATACTGCTAAATGGTCAATCTAATTAAGTACCCCAACACTGATACACCGTGATATTTTTAAACCGTTAAGATCAACTAAATCATATTATAATGCAAGTAGATGTAATGACTAATATTTATTCATAATATAAACTAGAAGTGCACTCTGTCCAGTGCATACTTGCTTGTTGCACACTAATAGGCCATAAATGGCCAACTAGGTCTAAGTCCTTTCGAACCGCTGTAAACTGTCAAATCTCAGTATCTCTGTGAAGGAACGTTTGAAATGATTAATGTTTAGATGTAACTATTTGCTACCTACCTACTTTATGCATATAAACACCTAGTATTATTAAGTATGGTTCAAGTTTCTATCTATATAAGAAATACTGTTTTATCGTTGTAGATATATTTTGGATCCCTTTTTAGTTTTTCAGAGACAAATAAATCATTGATATGTGTTGATATCCCCCAGCTGTTCCGCCATTTGATGTTTATGCAAGAAAACAGAAAATCTGTGCCTGTGTTGCTGGACCAAATGACCACAAATGACCATAATTCTTACGTCATCATTAAGAGCTAGTCATACATATACACACCACGTACTCTGGTCCCAGCAGATCAGGCACAATTTGCTATTTTATTTTTTACTGATTATGTATATAGTATACGTATGACTAGCTCTAAATGATGACGTAAGAAATATATATAGTATATATATAGTATATAGGCATATACTATATACGTATACATATATACTTTATACTCTATACTGTATAAAGTGTGTAGTTGTAAATTGATTAGCGGTATACTGTGGTTACTTTGCGCCAAAAACCGTGACAGCTGTTCCGCCATTTGATGTTTATGCAAGAAAACAGCAAATCTGTGCCTGGTTTGCTGGGGCAAATGACCACAAATGACCATATTTCTTACGTCATCATTAAGAGCTAGTCATACACATACACACCACGTACTCTGGTCCCAGCAGATCAGGCACAATTTGCTATTTTATTTTTACTGATTATGTATATAGTATACGTATGACTAGCTCTAAATGATGACGTAAGAGATATGGTCATTTGTGGTCATTTGGTCCAGCAACACAGGCACAGATTTGATGTTTTTCTGCATACACATCGAATGGCGGAACAGCTGTCACGACGAAGGAGGCCGGGCGGAAACATTACTTGCGCGCTCTGCTTGCGCAAGTAACAAGTAATAATGCATACTATAGGCCTATAGCACTTTTACACTCTCAAACAGCTCATATAATGCCTACATGTCAATACAGGTCAGGTACTATTTGATATTAATTATATAATATAATATTACAATTACAATATTACAACAAGAAATATTGTTCCTGAAGAAAAAATGTGAGGTCGCTGGAAGCCAAAAGAGTGTAGGCGTACTGTGTTGTTTAATTTAATGCACGTAATTGATTAACGTAATTTAGACCTGAAATTGGGGGGGGGGGTTGACCGAAAATGACCCAAGTTTTCAATGTTTTTCAGCGTAGCGTGTAGTTGTTTATTTGGTCTTGTTTCTAAAGTGTAGTTGTTTATTTTGTCTTGTTTCTAAAGTGTAGATGTTTATTTGGTCTTGTTTCTAAAGTGTAGTTGTTTATCTGGTCTTGTTTTTAAAGTGTAGTTGTTTATTTGGTCTTGTTTCTAAAGTGTAGTTGTTTATTTGGTCTTGTTTTTAAAGTGTAGTTGTTTATTTGGTCTTGTTTCTAAAGTGTAGTTGTCTATTTGGTCTTGTTTCTAAAGTGTAGTTGTTTATTTGGTCTTGTTTCTAAAGTGTAGTTGTTTATTTGGTCTTGTTTCTAAAGTGTAGTTGTTTATTTGGTCTTGTTTCTAAAGTGTAGTTGTTTATTTGGTCTTGTTTCTAAAGTGTAGTTGTTTATTTGGTCTTGTTTCTAAAGTGTAGTTGTTTATTTGGTCTTGTTTCTAAAGTGTAGTTGTTTATTTGGTCTTGTTTCTAAAGTGTAGTTGTTTATTTGGTCTTGTTTCTAAAGTGTAGTTGTTTATTTGGTCTTGTTTCTAAAGTGTAGTTGTTTATTTGGTCTTGTTTCTAAAGTGTAGTGGTTTATTTGGTCTTGTTTCTAAAGTGTAGTTGTTTATTTGATCTTGTTTCTAAAGTGTAGTGGTTTATTTGGTCTTGTTTAGTGTAGACTAGTCAACACGACGTGGTGTTTGTCGATGGTGAGGTGGAGTGTTCGCCTGTCCGGCTGAGTTAGGATGAGCTGGTGTGGAGCAGAGGCAGCGAGGTATCGCAATTTCCACGCCCATTCAACACCATATAAGGCAACAGGAAATATCGAAATACGTCATCATAGCCTGCACAGATCCGGGATTCCCAAGCTTTAAATGATATACAACAGTTCATTTTGACAGGCGGGTCTCTGCATGGACAGATCTTCAATCAAACAGCGCGAGTTATATGTAGGCCTATATAATTATAAAGGAAACTTGCCAACTTGGCACGCATTGCTTCATTCCTTGTTAAATGTCAGAACGTTAATTAGTTAACTGATGTTACTTTCACATAATGAGAAAGAAGTTAATTTGTACTAGGGATGCACCGAAAATATTCGGCCGAAAATGGCTAAAAATGTATTTTCGGCCTATTCGGTTTCGGCTCAAATAAGCCGAAAAATATCACCGAATAGTAGTAGTGATCCTAAAGTTGTGAATCGATATAATTCAACTAAACTGCGGGAAAAACACAGATGTACAAGCCCAAAGCGCTGTGCATTGCGACGGGTAGATAACTTGTAGATCTGCTACTTCCAGCGCAGGAAGGGCGCATGCTTATGACGCTCTTTAACTATGCATCATCGACGCTGCGACAGTCACAACACACGAGCAGCAGTCAGCAGACGGAATGCACAGACAGATCCGACACAACTTTATTGCACACATCTGTGCTTTCATCCACGCTTCCATAGCCTTTTAAATCTTATTTCCCATCCACGGGCACAAGCAAAGTGATATCGGCAGCTTCCACTCGATCTGGATGGTGGTGGTGTTACTAGCTACTAGCTAGCATGGGAGCTAACATTAGTTTAGCTCTGGTCCATATCGTTAGAAGGAGTCCTCCTTAATAACACTATAGTACTTTCCATCCGTTCCCCAACTAAACCCCTCACACTCGATGCTGCGTTTACACGGGCAGACACAAAGACGAATGGGAATATCATTTGGAGCAGCTACACGTCTTTGCATCAACATGTTGCTGGTTTCCATTATAAATGAATATCATTTGGAGCAGCTACACGTCTTTGCATCAACATGTTGCTGGTTTCCATTATAAATGAATATCATTGGAGCAGCTACACGTCTTTGCATCAACATGTTGCTGGTTTCCATTATAAATGAATATCATTTGGAGCAGCTACACGTCTTTGCATCAACATGTTGCTGGTTTCCATTATAAATGAATATCATTTGGAGCAGCTACACGTCTTTGCATCAACATGTTGCTGGTTTCCATTATAAATGAATGATAGACTATCCTTGCGTCTACCCGTGTTTAGTTTAACTGTCCAGTGTCCACAGCAGGCAGATCTGTCGAAACTACGCACTTCTCAGTGCATAGTTGAGAAGTGCATGCTAAGTTCAAACCAGGGGGGCAGTCAGCCAGATATTTCGTGAAGCCTCTTTTGAAATCGGGACTTCCTGAAAGTTCATATAATGGCCTGTTGTGGCACTGGACTGGACCCAAAAAGCCCCATAGCTCCATAGAGGCCCATGTATTTGGGCCCAACTTCACCTAGACTGTATTACCTTAATAAACATGGTCATGAATACTTTCTGCTTCCAGTCACTAGTTTAAAGTCTCATTTCTAATGTCATAATATTCTTTTTGGAAAATTATGGTCCCATTTATAAAAGAAATGACCATAAAGTCGCGTATGTTCTGAGGGGCGTGGCTACCGTTACAGTCTATGATCGGGATCCCCCACCCACTCGAGTCAAAATAAAAACCAACAGAGAAGAAGGGGGGGGGAGTCCCGCCTCGTTGTCTGGGCCAGCCAATGGGCCAGCTGGACCAGAACGGATCAAGAAAGATGGCGACTTACAGTGCATTAGAGTGCAAGGAATTTCAGGCTTCATTTTACGTTCATGTTAGACCCGGGGAACGCTTTGTCCATATTTAACCCTTTACAGTCTATGGTTCAAACCCACCTCTAGAATATTACTTTCCCCAGCTATCTCATTCCACTTTCATTTATTTTATTCCATAGTCTTAGTTTTTCCCTAATAAAGTTGTTTTTATTTGTTTTATCATGTTCCCCTTGAAAAGCATATTTAAGTACTCAGAGAAGCATTATACAAATAATATTATTATTACAACTTGTTTTATTGCCTATGCTTATGTAGAAAAAAAAGCTCACTGCTCAGGTTAAATAGGCCTATTAATATGCGATTAAAATGTGATTAAATGAGATTAATTAATCACAAAGCCTCCAATTAATTAGATGTTTTTTAATTGTCCCATAAGTGTTTATTATTTAAGTTAGGTTTTGCCATAATCATGTCTTTTGCCATAATCAGGTAGCTTTACAACAAAGATGTATTCGGCTATTCGGTATTCGGTTTTCGGCCAACTGTTTCCTATATTTTGTATTCGGTTTCGGCCAAGAATTTCCCTTTCGGTGCATCCCTAATTTGTACTGTTCACCACACGACCAAACGCTATATTAAAACTCGGCAATGATAAAAGGCCCTATATTGATTAGCCTACTGCGGTGAATGATTCCCTGCCCTGCACTGTCGGAATTGGAAAGCAAATATATGGACATGCATGGACACAGGACATATTTTCTTTCTTTTTTTTATTGTGGGATTAATTTGTTTTTGGACTAAAGGCTATATTTCATGATCCATATGTTTCCTCAGCTGTAGGTAAGTGTTGGCTATTCTGTGTGGCGTCCGCATGTGATCAATATACATTATTATAAATTAATACCACGACGCAATAGGCAGATATAGGTGCTTGCAGCAAAGTCATTTAGGCCTACGTGAAACTTTAATTGGCAACATAATTATGCTGATCAGCGAGTTACAGTGGTAATAATAATCATCATCAACAGCCTTTCTTGTCTGACTGTCTGTCGTCATGTTTGTGAACAAGCGCGAGTGGAGGTGAGCTGGCTTAAAACTATGATATGAGCATATGACTGGCCGACTTTCAAACACGCTGATGCCATTCATTCAGTATAGGCTAATGTGGTCTTCTATTTTTTATATAGGGCTAATTAGCCCTAGTGACTGCTGTCTGACCGACAGTCAACTGACTCAAAGGACCTCCGTATAACAATTTCAATAGGCCTACTGCAGGCATTACTACACTAAACAACGTTGGATTCGTACAGTGCAGAATGCAGATGATTATAATTGTGAGTATGTTTTTTAACATGCAGCGCGAGTCCGCAAGATCCGATCTACAAGCTCACAACGTGTTGGATTTCGAGTAGAAGGCTGCCGAGTGAGCAGCCCCAATCGCGTATGATAGAAATATCCTAATAAATAAATAAAAAGGTGTCGTGCTTGCGGGGGCAGTTTCTGTATGGGACTCTAGGCTAACTTGCCTCTAGACTGCATGCATTTAGGCATACAAGTGATACTTGGCTTTTATATAAATTTTTTATGTGCTGACCAATGTTGCGGACACATGCCTAATTGCCTACATATTTTGTCTGAGATTTGGGAACTATTTATTGATTCAGCATGAAGACTAATGCCTTCTACGCAAGCGTATGGCCTTTACACTACCATGAGAGCTGCCGTGCCAGCTGATATGTGCAGAGTTTTCGACAAACCAACGTCACCGTCAAGTTCACGGAGATGGCCATGAATTCCCACGCAATGTGGGAATCCACGTGAATGCCTGTCCGCTCACGCTCCGCTCACGTTATGAGCGTACACGCAGTTGTGAATGAGGACCAGTGAGTTCTGTCCAATGAGGTGGAGTTTACAATCCTTCCAATGAGAAAAGTTTACATTTCTTCTTTGTTCAACAGCTGTGCCTCACCAAGAGAAGACCATGGCTTCCTCTCACGGAGATCCTCTACAGGTTGGTTTACTGGCAAATAGCAGCTCAAAATAAGGTGTATTTGTTACAATTAATTTGCATATTGTAAAATATAATATTAATGATGATAATACCTGCTACTCTGCATTTCTATAGGGCTCGTCTGTGAAGATATTGAAGGCCAACAAGTTGAAACTGGTCGAGTGGCTCAGATCAGATCTCCACATTCTACAGCATGCTCAGTGTGATGAAATTATCGATGATAGAGTTTATACAAAACTGAGAAATATAGAACAGCCAGAAGAGGTTTGTATTCAGCTTATTGATACAGTGATTAGTGGAGGAGAGGGAACTTCATCTCAGTTCCTTACACTTCTCAAAGATCCAGAGATTCTCGTCACGTATCCACAACTCAAGGAATGGAATCCTTCTGCTGCACTGCCAGGTAAGAAAGTAAAGAAAAGGCGCTTAATTGTATTTGTTGTGCCAGGTGGATGTAACGTCTACTTTGTTTGACTGCATAATTCATTGAAAGCATGAGGAGACCCAATAAAGATGATGTGTCTCCACTCTGACCAATCACTGTCTCACATTTTGGCTTTAGAAGAGAAGGCAAGACGAGAGAGAGCCGCCAAACTGAAAGGTAAGTTGTGTGTGTGTGTGTGTGTGTGTGTGTGTGTGTGTGTGTGTGTGTGTGTGTGTGTGTGTGTGTGTGTGTGTGTGTGTGTGTGTGCGTGCCTCACAGTTAGACAAAGATATTTATTATAGTTGTGTTCACTAACACTACTTCTAGAAGGACATACTTAGCTTAGGATTCATAACTGTTTAGTAGAAGGATTAATTGGCAGCAATCATAGAGAGAGCCTCTGAGAATAAATGCAGTCCTGTACACTGTGTTTATAGCCTCCATTTACTACTACTAATACCATCTGTACACTGTGTTTATAGCCTCCATTTACTACTACTAATACCATCTGTACACTGTGTTTATAGCCTCCATTTACTACTACTAGTATCATCTGTACACTGTGTTTATAGCCTCCATTTACCACTACTAATACCATCTGACTGTAGACTGTGTTAAAAGCTGTTAAAGATGGAATGTGCTTTGTTCACTACAGGTCTGTTGGAGAAAACATCAGAGTATGAAGACCAGCTTCAACGCAACATGAGCAGCACATATCTGGGTGTAAGGTTGGGTACAATGCTCATGGCCGTGTTCGAAAATATCTTCATCTGGCTCTACAATGTAGACATCAAAAACACAGACATCCACAGCCACCATGAGGTCAGACAGATGGAGACGAAGAAGGCAGGAGAGGGAACCCTAATCAAACTCATTGAAATGTTCAAAGACCGTTCTGGACTAATCATAAGAACAGTGCTGACCGTTGGCTGTGCAGGAATTGGCAAAACTTTCCTCGTGCACAAATTTCTGTTTGACTGGGCCAATAAATGTTTCCCCCAAGATCCACACCTCGTGTTCCCGATCAAGTTCCGCCAGTTAAATATGCTCAAGGGGAAAACGTTTCGTTTGGCACAGCTAATTCACCACTGCATCATTGAAACCATGTTTATTGAGGAACACATTCTTAATGACATCTTTAACGAATTGCAGAAGGAGGTAGACTACAACAAGAGCCCCTTCAAAGTCATGATTATTATGGATGGATTTGATGAAAATTTTGAAAAGTTCGATTTCGAAACAGATTTTGGACCCATGAACTTGGTGGATTCGTACCCAGTGGAACATCTGCTTGTAAACCTCATCAAGGGGACGCTCCTCCGCTCTGCTCGCATCTGGATAACCTCACGACCTGCAGCATCCGAACAGATTCCTAAGGTGTTTGTTAGCAGAATGACAGAAGTACGAGGGTTCATCGAAGATGACCAGAAGGAGTTCTTCACGAAGAGCATCGGTGATGAGAACCAGGCCAACTCACTCTACTCACACATCCGGAAATCAAAGATCCTCCACACCATGTGTGAAATCCCAGTCTTCTGTTGGTTCCTTGCTACAGTTGTGCAGAACACGGGGATGACAGAGCTGCCCAAAACCCTGGTTGAGCTGTTCTGCTCCTTCCTGATGAGTGAGACACTGCGGGAGAAGATGAAGAATTCACTAGACAAGGCAGACAAAAAGAAGCTCATAAAGGATGCCAGAGACATTCTTCTGATGCTGGGAAACCTGGCGTTTGACCAACTGGACAAAGGACGAATCATTTTCTATGAGAACGACCTGAAAGCGTGTGGTCTTGATGTGATCAAGGACTTGCTGATCTCAGACTTTTGCACAACCTTCTTCAAAGAAGACGAAAAGTTCTTCGAACAAACGGTCTACTGCTTCGTTCATCTGAGCCTCCAGGAGTTTCTGGCTGCAGTCTACCTGTTCCACTGTTTCACTCAGAAGAACAAGAGTCCATGGTTCCACCGTTTCACTCAGAGGACCCGGAGGAACAGGAAGGTCCTGAAGACATTCCTGGGAACCAGCCGTGTCAGTTCCTTGAAGGACTTCCTGAAGGCTGCAATGAAGAAAGCCCTGAAGAGTGAGAACGGCCACCTGGACCTCTTTGTCCGCTTCCTTCATGGTCTCTCACTGCAGTCCAACCAGAGTCTGTTAGGAGGTCTGCTGGGTCAGACAGAGAACAGTCCAGAGGAGATCCAGAGAGCCATCAACAACCTGAAGGAGATGAATGGTGACTTATCTCCTGACAGATGTATCAACATCTTCCACTGTCTGATGGAGATGAACGACCCGTCAGTCAGTCAGGGGATCCAACAGTACCTGGAGTCTCAGAGCAGATCAGGGAAGGAACTCTCTGAGACCCAGTGTTCAGCTCTGGCTTCCATGCTGCTGATGTCAGAGCAGGTTCTGGAGGAGTTGGACCTGTACAAATACAACACGGGGGTGACTGTCGCGGGGCGACTGAGACTGATCCCAGCTGTGAGGAACTGCACAACAGCCAAGTTAGTAGTCCTGTGAATAACAACATGACTGAGCACCATTCACTCACTTATTACTACTGTATTCATTCATTACAAATGCTATATTTAAAATGATTATATAACTACTACATTCATTAATTACAAATTAATACAAATAATAAACAGACATGCACGCACACACACACACACACACACACACACACACATGCGTACTGTACACACGCATGCATGGACGGACGGACGGACGGACGGACGCACGCACGCACAGGTGGAATCATCACAAATTAACCCATTTCGGACGGGAACCCTTTTTGGTGTTTTAAGCATCATGTTATACAGCTTAAGTATTGAAAAATAGCAGATCTACAAGCTCGTAGCGCCACACCTTGTGCTGCGATATATATGTTAGTTAGTATGTAGTATGTCAAACTACATACATACATACATAACTATTGAAATCTGCTATTTTTTTAAATCGTGAAAATGTGGCGCACATCTTTGAATATTCTTTCAGAGCAAACATTTTTAACTCAAATCTTTGCTTCTGGGGGGTCCCTGGAACAACATATTTTCAGATGGGGGTCCGCAGCCAATTACATATAATTCTGGGGGTCCTTGACATGAAATAGTTTGCGAACTAGTGCACTGAACATAGAAACAGGGTTTTTCAGAAAACTGTGATGAAGCCATTTTCTAAGAATCGGCCTCAGTCTAAATGTGTTAAAAGACTGCTTGGACACAACTGCTGGTTCATTCTGCAGTGTTTAATGTAAACCAGTGGTTCTCAAACCAAGGACTTTGTATGAATTAATATGTATTATGTGTAACATAATACATTGTGTGCCAGGGACCCCCACACCATAATTGTGTTAATTTATTATTGTCAATTCTTTTACTTAAATATGTTTTTGAAAATAGCCGATCTGCAACATCGCAATGTGACACAATGTGAGCTTGTAGATCTGCAATAGAATATCTCTGTTTACTTCCTTGACAGTGAGTTAACTTGGTCTGACCTGTTTTGATCATCTCTGATTTTACATTTAATCTGTCATTACAGACTTGTTGGTTTTGGTGTTCAACTCAAGAAGGAACACATTGAAGTTGTGGCTTCAGCTCTCAGTTCTAATCCGTCCCATCTGAGACACCTGGACATCAGTTCCAACCACTTGGAGCCAAATATGGACCTGCTCTGTGACGCACTGAGGAGTCCACATTGTAGACTGGAGACTCTACGGTCAGATATTATTGATTCATGTGATTATAGTATTAATATTGAATAGGTTGATATCATAGTAACACACTTTGACGAGAATAATGATAAGGTACAGTCAGGCGCGTAGTGTGGATTAAGTGATTGACTGGGGAAATTAGCATGGGGAGGGGGGTCTTCTAGTGACCCCGTAAGAGAACATTTTAGCATTTTTCATGATTTATCAACATGTTTAAAACATAGCCGATAATAAAAATAATTGTATTGTCTTTTGCTCCAGCAGATGTCCTTCTTGTGTCTGTGACATCACCAGTTATCAGCTTCACTGTCTTCTATCCAGAACAATGTCTTTTATAGCAGACAATCAAACATGTGGTGTTTTATTTCTCATTTAGACTGATGAACTGCTGGTTGACAGAGAGAAGCTGTGAACTTCTGGCCACAGCTCTCAGATCTAATCCTCATCTGAGAGAATTAGACTTGACCTTCAACGTCTTGCCAGTGTCTGGACTGGAGAACTTCTCTGGACTAGAAACGCTCAAGTGAGTAGACTCTGTCTGTCTGTCTGTCTGTCTGCGAGTCCCTTTTATGCCCATACATGGAGTTCCGTGTGAGGCATGCCCAAATATGAAATCCAGGGTAATCTATGACCTCATAGACTAGAGTTTGGAATCATAATTATGATGACATGTATTTATAAGGGGCGTTAGCCCCTCCTATATGCAGATTCTGTCCCCACAAAATCATTAAATGTCATCGACAATGAAGGAAAAATGTACGTCATCTTGTCCCCACACGTCTCATATTTTCTATCGACAATGAAAGGAGACATTAGGTCAAATGTCCGCCAAGTATGATGTCAATTTGTGAGAACAGGAAACACCTACAAGCTCAATTAGCAGATCTACAAGCTCAAACATCAGATCTACAAGCTCAAATAGCAGGTCTAACAGGAGAGGACACAGAAGGTTCCCTCTCAGTCATTTCATAACAGTTTCCATTTGAGTGTCCTCAGTGTATCGTTGTATGACCACAGCCTGCTGGCCAGTATCATGGGAAGAAATCATATTAGAAATGTTTATACAACAGTATTTTAACGTCCTCTGGTCCAAGCCAGGTGGCAGTGAGTTGGTCCGGTCAGGCTGCCTGCCCTGGTGAAGATAATGGTAGCAGAAACACTGTAGTGTCAGAGACGTTGTGTTAGACAGTCAGACATTGATGCATTGTTGTTCTACTTCCTACAGAGTGAAACATGGAGGAGAACTCTGGACAAATCCTCAACTCCCTACACAATGTGAGTACCTGTCTGTCTGTCTGTCAGTGTTGATTTTAACAGCAACGTTTAGATTGTAGATTAGTCATAGACCTTTGAATAAAGCTTAATTGATTTTTAGTTATATTTTAGTCAGCTGAAATGTTTTTGTGTTAGTCTAGTTTTAGTTGACTAAATATCATGATATTTTAGTCGACTAAATCTACAATTGATTTAGGCAATTACAATGTATTTTGGCGGCCTTCATGTCGTCATATAGTAATGGTTGATTTTACACTTGGCTACATGCTGAAAATAGCAGATCTACAAGCTTTTACAAGCTTCTATTCTACAACGCATTGTGATGCAACACTTGTCATCACTTGTCCTCCTAGAAATTACCCAATCACACACATACACCACTCTGTCTGTTCATGCTTGTTGGTAACCACACACACACACACACACACACACACACACACACACACACACACACACACACACACACATCAGTCCCAACCATAGGGACTCCGAATTCTCCGTACCTAAACTGCAGATCCAAAACGACGGGTGGTAGCTGGGGTGGAGGAGGGTGAGACAGGTGGTAGCGGGGTGGAGGAGGGTGAGACAGGTGGTAGCGGGGTGGAGGAGGGTGAGACAGGTGGTAGCGGGGTGGAGGAGGGTGAGACAGCTTGTAGCGGGGTGGAGGAGGGTGCGACAGCTTGTAGTGGGGTGGAGGAGGGTGAGACAGGTGGTAGCGGGGTGGAGGAGGGTGAGACAGGTGGTAGCTGGGGTGGAGGAGGGTGAGATAGGTGGTAGCGGGGTGGAGGAGGGTGAGACAGCTTGTAGCGGGGTGGAGGAGGGTGAGACAGGTGGTAGCGGGGTGGAGGAGGGTGAGACTGGTGGAGGAGGGTGAGACAGGTGGTAGCGGGGTGGAGGAGGGTGAGACAGCTTGTAGCGGGGTGGAGGAGGGTGAGACAGGTGGTAGCGGGGTGGGGGAGGGTGAGACAGGTGGTAGCGGGGTGGAGGAGGGTGAGACAGCTTGTAGCGGGGTGGAGGAGGGTGAGACAGGTGGTAGCTGGGGTGGAGGAGGGTGAGACAGGTGGTAGCGGGGTGGAGGAGGGTGAGACAGGTGGTAGCGGGGTGGAGGACGGTGAGACAGGTGGTAGCGGGTTGGAGGAGGGTGAGACAGGTGGTAGCGGGGTGGAGGAGGGTGAGACAGGTGGTAGCGGGGTGGAGGAGGGTGAGACAGCTTGTAGCGGGGTGGAGGAGGGTGAGACAGCTTGTAGCGGGGTGGAGGAGGGTGAGACAGGTGGTAGCGGGGTGGAGGACGGTGAGACAGGTGGTAGCGGGGTGGAGGAGGGTGAGACAGGTGGTAGCGGGGTGGAGGAGGGTGAGACAGCTTGTAGCGGGGTGGAGGAGGGTGAGACAGGTGGTAGCGGGGTGGAGGAGGGTGAGACAGCTTGTAGCGGGGTGGAGGAGGGTGAGACAGGTGGTAGCGGGGTGGAGGAGGGTGAGACAGCTTGTAGCGGGGTGGAGGAGGGTGAGACAGGTGGTAGCGGGGGGGAGGAGGGTGAGGCAGGTGGTAGCGGGGTGGAGGAGGGTGAGACAGGTGGTAGCGGGGTGGAGGAGGGTGAGACAGGTGGTAGTGGGTGGAGGAGGGTGAGACAGCTTGTAGCGGGGTGGAGGAGGGTGAGACAGGTGGTAGCGGGGTAGAGGAGGGTGAGACAGCTTGTAGCGGGGTGGAGGAGGGTGAGACAGCTTATAGCGGGGTGGAGGAGGGTGAGACAGCTTGTAGCGGGGTGGAGGAGGGTGAGACAGGTGGTAACGGGGTGGAGGAGGGTGAGACAGCTTGTAGCGGGGTGGAGGAGGGTGAGACAGGTGGTAGCGGGGTGGAGGAGGGTGAGACAGGTGGTAGCAGGGGTGGAGTAGGGTGAGACAGGTGGTAGCTGGGGTGGAGGAGGGTGAGCCAGGTGGTAGCGGGGGTGGAGGAGGGTGAGACAGATGGTAGCTGGTGTGGAGGAGGGTGAGACAGGTGATAGCGGGGGTGGAGGAGGGTGAGACAGCTTGTAGCGGGGTGGAGGAGGGTGAGACAGGTGATAGCGGGGGTGGAGGAGGGTGAGACAGGTGGTAGCTGGGGTGGAGGAGGGTGAGACAGGTGGTAGCTGGGGTGGAGGAAGGTGAGACAGGTGGTAGCTGGGGTGGAGGAGGGTGAGACAGGTGGTAGCGGGGTGGAGGAGGGTGAGACAGGTGGTAGCGGGGTGGAGGAGGGTGAGATAGGTGGTAGCGGGGTGGAGGAGGGTGAGACAGCTTGTAGCGGGGTGGAGGAGGGTGAGACAGGTGGTAGCGGGGTGGAGGAGGGTGAGACTGGTGGAGGAGGGTGAGACAGGTGGTAGCGGGGTGGAGGAGGGTGAGACAGCTTGTAGCGGGGTGGAGGAGGGTGAGACAGGTGGTAGCGGGGTGGGGGAGGGTGAGACAGGTGGTAGCGGGGTGGAGGAGGGTGAGACAGCTTGTAGCGGGGTGGAGGAGGGTGAGACAGGTGGTAGCGGGGTGGAGGAGGGTGAGACAGGTGGTAGCGGGGTGGAGGAGGGTGAGACAGGTGGTAGCGGGGTGGAGGAGGGTGAGACATCTTGTAGCGGGTGGAAGAGGGTGAGACAGGTGGTAGCTGGGGTGGAGGGGGGTGAGACAGGTGGTAGCGGGGTGGAGGAGGGTGAGACAGGTGGTAGCGGGGTGGAGGACGGTGAGACAGGTGGTAGCGGGTTGGAGGAGGGTGAGACAGGTGGTAGCGGGGTGGAGGAGGGTGAGACAGGTGGTAGCGGGGTGGAGGAGGGTGAGACAGCTTGTAGCGGGGTGGAGGAGGGTGAGACAGCTTGTAGCGGGGTGGAGGAGGGTGAGACAGGTGGTAGCGGGGTGGAGGAGGGTGAGACAGGTGGTAGCGGGGTGGAGGAGGGTGAGACAGGTGGTAGCGGGGTGGAGGAGGGTGAGACAGCTTGTAGCGGGGTGGAGGAGGGTGAGACAGGTGGTAGCGGGGTGGAGGAGGGTGAGACAGCTTGTAGCGGGGTGGAGGAGGGTGAGACAGGTGGTAGCGGGGTGGAGGAGGGTGAGACAGCTTGTAGCGGGCTGGAGGAGGGTGAGACAGGTGGTAGCGGGGGGGAGGAGGGTGAGGCAGGTGGTAGCGGGGTGGAGGAGGGTGAGACAGCTTGTAGCGGGGTGGAGGAGGGTGAGACAGGTGGTAGCGGGGTGGAGGAGGGTGAGACTGGTGGAGGAGGGTGAGACAGGTGGTAGCGGGGTGGAGGAGGGTGAGACAGCTTGTAGCGGGGTGGAGGAGGGTGAGACAGGTGGTAGCGGGGTGGGGGAGGGTGAGACAGGTGGTAGCGGGGTGGAGGAGGGTGAGACAGCTTGTAGCGGGGTGGAGGAGGGTGAGACAGGTGGTAGCTGGGGTGGAGGAGGGTGAGACAGGTGGTAGCGGGGTGGAGGAGGGTGAGACAGGTGGTAGCGGGGTGGAGGACGGTGAGACAGGTGGTAGCGGGTTGGAGGAGGGTGAGACAGGTGGTAGCGGGGTGGAGGAGGGTGAGACAGGTGGTAGCGGGGTGGAGGAGGGTGAGACAGCTTGTAGCGGGGTGGAGGAGGGTGAGACAGCTTGTAGCGGGGTGGAGGAGGGTGAGACAGGTGGTAGCGGGGTGGAGGACGGTGAGACAGGTGGTAGCGGGGTGGAGGAGGGTGAGACAGGTGGTAGCGGGGTGGAGGAGGGTGAGACAGCTTGTAGCGGGGTGGAGGAGGGTGAGACAGGTGGTAGCGGGGTGGAGGAGGGTGAGACAGCTTGTAGCGGGGTGGAGGAGGGTGAGACAGGTGGTAGCGGGGTGGAGGAGGGTGAGACAGCTTGTAGCGGGGTGGAGGAGGGTGAGACAGGTGGTAGCGGGGGGGAGGAGGGTGAGGCAGGTGGTAGCGGGGTGGAGGAGGGTGAGACAGGTGGTAGCGGGGTGGAGGAGGGTGAGACAGGTGGTAGCGGGTGGAGGAGGGTGAGACAGGTGGTAGCGGGGTGGGGGAGGGTGAGACAGGTGGTAGCGGGGTGGAGGAGGGTGAGACAGCTTGTAGCGGGGTGGAGGAGGGTGAGACAGGTGGTAGCGGGGTGGAGGAGGGTGAGACAGGTGGTAGCGGGGTGGAGGAGGGTGAGACAGGTGGTAGCGGGGTGGAGGAGGGTGAGACATCTTGTAGCGGGTGGAAGAGGGTGAGACAGGTGGTAGCTGGGGTGGAGGAGGGTGAGACAGGTGGTAGCGGGGTGGAGGAGGGTGAGACAGGTGGTAGCGGGGTGGAGGACGGTGAGACAGGTGGTAGCGGGTTGGAGGAGGGTGAGACAGGTGGTAGCGGGGTGGAGGAGGGTGAGACAGGTGGTAGCGGGGTGGAGGAGGGTGAGACAGCTTGTAGCGGGGTGGAGGAGGGTGAGACAGCTTGTAGCGGGGTGGAGGAGGGTGAGACAGGTGGTAGCGGGGTGGAGGAGGGTGAGACAGGTGGTAGCGGGGTGGAGGAGGGTGAGACAGGTGGTAGCGGGGTGGAGGAGGGTGAGACAGCTTGTAGCGGGGTGGAGGAGGGTGAGACAGGTGGTAGCGGGGTGGAGGAGGGTGAGACAGCTTGTAGCGGGGTGGAGGAGGGTGAGACAGGTGGTAGCGGGGTGGAGGAGGGTGAGACAGCTTGTAGCGGGCTGGAGGAGGGTGAGACAGGTGGTACCGGGGGGGAGGAGGGTGAGGCAGGTGGTAGCGGGGTGGAGGAGGGTGAGACAGGTGGTAGCGGGGTGGAGGAGGGTGAGACAGGTGGTAGCGGGTGGAGGAGGGTGAGACAGCTTGTAGCGGGGTGGAGGAGGGTGAGACAGGTGGTAGCGGGGTAGAGGAGGGTGAGACAGCTTGTAGCGGGGTGGAGGAGGGTGAGACAGCTTGTAGCGGGTTGGAGGAGGGTGAGACAGCTTGTAGCGGGGTGGAGGAGGGTGAGACAGGTGGTAACGGGGTGGAGGAGGGTGAGACAGGTGGTAGCGGGGTGGAGGAGGGTGAGACAGCTTGTAGCGGGGTGGAGGAGGGTGAGACAGCTTGTAGCGGGGTGGAGGAGGGTGAGACAGGTGGTAGCGGGGTGGAGGACGGTGAGACAGGTGGTAGCGGGGTGGAGGAGGGTGAGACAGGTGGTAGCGGGGTGGAGGAGGGTGAGACAGCTTGTAGCGGGGTGGAGGAGGGTGAGACAGGTGGTAGCGGGGTGGAGGAGGGTGAGACAGCTTGTAGCGGGGTGGAGGAGGGTGAGACAGGTGGTAGCGGGGTGGAGGAGGGTGAGACAGGTGGTAGCGGGGGGGAGGAGGGTGAGGCAGGTGGTAGCGGGGTGGAGGAGGGTGAGACAGGTGGTAGCGGGGTGGAGGAGGGTGAGACAGGTGGTAGCGGGTGGAGGAGGGTGAGACAGCTTGTAGCGGGGTGGAGGAGGGTGAGACAGGTGGTAGCGGGGTAGAGGAGGGTGAGACAGCTTGTAGCGGGGTGGAGGAGGGTGAGACAGCTTATAGCGGGGTGGAGGAGGGTGAGACAGCTTGTAGCGGGGTGGAGGAGGGTGAGACAGGTGGTAACGGGGTGGAGGAGGGTGAGACAGCTTGTAGCGGGGTGGAGGAGGGTGAGACAGGTGGTAGCGGGGTGGAGGAGGGTGAGACAGGTGGTAGCAGGGGTGGAGTAGGGTGAGACAGGTGGTAGCTGGGGTGGAGGAGGGTGAGCCAGGTGGTAGCGGGGGTGGAGGAGGGTGAGACAGATGGTAGCTGGTGTGGAGGAGGGTGAGACGGGTGATAGCGGGGGTGGAGGAGGGTGAGACAGCTTGTAGCGGGGTGGAGGAGGGTGAGACAGGTGATAGCGGGGGTGGAGGAGGGTGAGACAGGTGGTAGCTGGGGTGGAGGAGGGTGAGACAGGTGGTAGCTGGGGTGGAGGAAGGTGAGACAGGTGGTAGCTGGGGTGGAGGAGGGTGAGACAGGTGGTAGCGGTGTGGAGGAGGGTGAGACAGGTGGTAGCGGGGTGGAGGAGGGTGAGACAGGTGGTAGCGGGGTGGAGGAGGGTGAGACAGCTTGTAGCGGGGTGGAGGAGGGTGAGACAGGTGGTAGCGGGGTGGGGGAGGGTGAGACAGGTGGTAGCGGGGTGGAGGAGGGTGAGACAGCTTGTAGCGGGGTGGAGGAGGGTGAGACAGGTGGTAGCTGGGGTGGAGGAGGGTGAGACAGGTGGTAGCGGGGTGGAGGAGGGTGAGACGGGTGATAGCGGGGGTGGAGGAGGGTGAGACAGCTTGTAGCGGGGTGGAGGAGGGTGAGACAGGTGATAGCGGGGTGGAGGAGGGTGAGACAGGTGGTAGCAGGGGTGGAGGAGGGTGAGACAGGTGGTAGCGGGGTGGAGGAGGGTGAGACGGGTGATAGCGGGGGTGGAGGAGGGTGAGACAGCTTGTAGCGGGGTGGAGGAGGGTGAGACAGGTGGTAGCGGGGTGGAGGAGGGTGAGACAGGTGGTAGCAGGGGTGGAGTAGGGTGAGACAGGTGGTAGCTGGGGTGGAGGAGGGTGAGCCAGGTGGTAGCGGGGGTGGAGGAGGGTGAGACAGATGGTAGCTGGTGTGGAGGAGGGTGAGACGGGTGATAGCGGGGTGGAGGAGGGTGAGACAGGTGATAGCGGGGGTGGAGGAGGGTGAGACAGGTGGTAGCTGGGGTGGAGGAGGGTGAGACAGGTGGTAGCTGGGGTGGAGGAAGGTGAGACAGGTGGTAGCTGGGGTGGAGGAGGGTGAGACAGGTGGTAGCGGTGTGGAGGAGGGTGAGACAGGTGGTAGCGGGGTGGAGGAGGGTGAGACAGGTGGTAGCGGGGTGGAGGAGGGTGAGACAGATGGTAGCGGGGTGGAGGAGGGTGAGACAGGTGGTAGCGGGGTGGAGGAGGGTGAGATAGGTGGTAGCGGGGTGGAGGAGGGTGAGACAGCTTGTAGCGGGGTGGAGGAGGGTGAGACAGGTGGTAGCGGGGTGGAGGAGGGTGAGACTGGTGGAGGAGGGTGAGACAGGTGGTAGCGGGGTGGAGGAGGGTGAGACAGCTTGTAGCGGGGTGGAGGAGGGTGAGACAGGTGGTAGCGGGGTGGGGGAGGGTGAGACAGGTGGTAGCGGGGTGGAGGAGGGTGAGACAGCTTGTAGCGGGGTGGAGGAGGGTGAGACAGGTGGTAGCTGGGGTGGAGGAGGGTGAGACAGGTGGTAGCGGGGTGGAGGAGGGTGAGACAGGTGGTAGCGGGGTGGAGGACGGTGAGACAGGTGGTAGCGGGTTGGAGGAGGGTGAGACAGGTGGTAGCGGGGTTGAGGAGGGTGAGACAGGTGGTAGCGGGGTGGAGGAGGGTGAGACAGCTTGTAGCGGGGTGGAGGAGGGTGAGACAGCTTGTAGCGGGGTGGAGGAGGGTGAGACAGGTGGTAGCGGGGTGGAGGAGGGTGAGACAGGTGGTAGCGGGGTGGAGGAGGGTGAGACAGGTGGTAGCGGGGTGGAGGAGGGTGAGACAGCTTGTAGCGGGGTGGAGGAGGGTGAGACAGGTGGTAGCGGGGTGGAGGAGGGTGAGACAGCTTGTAGCGGGGTGGAGGAGGGTGAGACAGGTGGTAGCGGGGTGGAGGAGGGTGAGACAGCTTGTAGCGGGCTGGAGGAGGGTGAGACAGGTGGTAGCGGGGGGGAGGAGGGTGAGGCAGGTGGTAGCGGGGTGGAGGAGGGTGAGACAGGTGGTAGCGGGGTGGAGGAGGGTGAGACAGGTGGTAGCGGGTGGAGGAGGGTGAGACAGCTTGTAGCGGGGTGGAGGAGGGTGAGACAGGTGGTAGCGGGGTAGAGGAGGGTGAGACAGCTTGTAGCGGGGTGGAGGAGGGTGAGACAGCTTGTAGCGGGGTGGAGGAGGGTGAGACAGCTTGTAGCGGGGTGGAGGAGGGTGAGACAGGTGGTAACGGGGTGGAGGAGGGTGAGACAGCTTGTAGCGGGGTGGAGGAGGGTGAGACAGGTGGTAGCGGGGTGGAGGTGGGTGAGACAGGTGGTAGCAGGGGTGGAGTAGGGTGAGACAGGTGGTAGCTGGGGTGGAGGAGGGTGAGCCAGGTGGTAGCGGGGGTGGAGGAGGGTGAGACAGATGGTAGCTGGTGTGGAGGAGGGTGAGACAGGTGATAGCGGGGGTGGAGGAGGGTGAGACAGCTTGTAGCGGGGTGGAGGAGGGTGAGACAGGTGATAGCGGGGGTGGAGGAGGGTGAGACAGGTGGTAGCTGGGGTGGAGGAGGGTGAGACAGGTGGTAGCTGGGGTGGAGGAAGGTGAGACAGGTGGTAGCTGGGGTGGAGGAGGGTGAGACAGGTGGTAGTGGTGTGGAGGAGGGTGAGACAGGTGGTAGCGGGGTGGAGGAGGGTGAGACAGGTGGTAGCGGGGTGGAGGAGGGTGAGACAGATGGTAGCGGGGTGGAGGAGGGTGAGACAGGTGGTAGCGGGGTGGAGGAGGGTGAGATAGGTGGTAGCGGGGTGGATGAGGGTGAGACAGCTTGTAGCGGGGTGGAGGAGGGTGAGACAGCTTATAGCGGGGTGGAGGAGGGTGAGACATCTTGTAGCGGGGTGGAAGAGGGTGAGACAGGTGGTAGCGGGGTGGAGGAGGGTGAGACAGCTTGTAGCGGGGTGGAGGAGGGTGAGACAGGTGGTAGCGGGGTGGAGGAGGGTGAGACAGGTGGTAGCGGGGTGGAGGAGGGTGAGACAGGTGGTAGCGGGATGGAGGAGGGTGAGACAGCTTGTAGCGGGGTGGAGGAGGGTGAGACAGGTGGTAGCGGGGTGGAGGAGGGTGAGACAGCTTGTAGCGGGGTGGAGGAGGGTGAGACAGGTGGTAGCGGGGTGGAGGAGGGTGAGACAGCTTGTAGCGGGGTGGAGGAGGGTGAGACAGGTGGTAGCGGGGGGGAGGAAGGTGAGGCAGGTGGTAGCGGGGTGGAGGAGGGTGAGACAGGTGGTAGCGGGGTGGAGGAGGGTGAGACAGCTTGTAGCGGGGTGGAGGAGGGTGAGACAGGTGGTAACGGGGTGGAGGAGGGTGAGACAGCTTGTAGCGGGGTGGAGGAGGGTGAGACAGGTGGTAGCGGGGTGGAGGTGGGTGAGACAGGTGGTAGCAGGGGTGGAGTAGGGTGAGACAGGTGGTAGCTGGGGTGGAGGAGGGTGAGCCAGGTGGTAGCGGGGGTGGAGGAGGGTGAGCCAGATGGTAGCTGGTGTGGAGGAGGGTGAGACAGGTGATAGCGGGGGTGGAGGAGGGTGAGACAGCTTGTAGCGGGGTGGAGGAGGGTGAGACAGGTGATAGCGGGGGTGGAGGAGGGTGAGACAGGTGGTAGCTGGGGTGGAGGAGGGTGAGACAGGTGGTAGCTGGGGTGGAGGAAGGTGAGACAGGTGGTAGCTGGGGTGGAGGAGGGTGAGACAGCTTGTAGCGGGGTGGAGGAGGGTGAGACAGGTGATAGCGGGGGTGGAGGAGGGTGAGACAGGTGGTAGCTGGGGTGGAGGAGGGTGAGACAGGTGGTAGCTGGGGTGGAGGAAGGTGAGACAGGTGGTAGCTGGGGTGGAGGAGGGTGAGACAGGTGGTAGCGGTGTGGAGGAGGGTGAGACAGGTGGTAGCGGGGTGGAGGAGGGTGAGACAGGTGGTAGCGGGGTGGAGGAGGGTGAGACAGATGGTAGCGGGGTGGAGGAGGGTGAGACAGGTGGTAGCGGGGTGGAGGAGGGTGAGATAGGTGGTAGCGGGGTGGAGGAGGGTGAGACAGCTTGTAGCGGGGTGGAGGAGGGTGAGACAGGTGGTAGCGGGGTGGAGGAGGGTGAGACTGGTGGAGGAGGGTGAGACAGGTGGTAGCGGGGTGGAGGAGGGTGAGACAGCTTGTAGCGGGGTGGAGGAGGGTGAGACAGGTGGTAGCGGGGTGGGGGAGGGTGAGACAGGTGGTAGCGGGGTGGAGGAGGGTGAGACAGGTGGTAGCGGGGTGGAGGAGGGTGAGACAGGTGGTAGCGGGGTGGAGGAGGTTGAGACAGGTGGTAGCGGGGTGGAGGAGGGTGAGACAGGTGGTAGCGGGGTGGAGGAGGGTGAGACAGGTGGTAGCGGGGGTGGAGGAGGGTGAGACAGGTGGTAGCGGGGTGGAGGAGGGTGAGACATCTTGTAGCGGGGTGGAAGAGGGTGAGACAGGTGGTAGCGGGGTGGAGGAGGGTGAGACAGCTTGTAGCGGGGTGGAGGAGGGTGAGACAGGTGGTAGCGGGGTGGAGGACGGTGAGACAGGTGGTAGCGGGGTGGAGGAGGGTGAGACAGGTGGTAGCGGGGTGGAGGAGGGTGAGACAGCTTGTAGCGGGGTGGAGGAGGGTGAGACAGGTGGTAGCGGGGTGGAGGAGGGTGAGACAGCTTGTAGCGGGGTGGAGGAGGGTGAGACAGGTGGTAGCGGGGTGGAGGAGGGTGAGACAGCTTGTAGCGGGGTGGAGGAGGGTGAGACAGGTGGTAGCGGGGGGGAGGAGGGTGAGGCAGGTGGTAGCGGGGTGGAGGAGGGTGAGACAGGTGGTAGCGGGGTGGAGGAGGGTGAGACAGGTGGTAGCGGGTGGAGGAGGGTGAGACAGCTTGTAGCGGGGTGGAGGAGGGTGAGACAGGTGGTAGCGGGGTAGAGGAGGGTGAGACAGCTTGTAGCGGGGTGGAGGAGGGTGAGACAGCTTATAGTGGGGTGGAGGAGGGTGAGACAGCTTGTAGCGGGGTGGAGGAGGGTGAGACAGGTGGTAACGGGGTGGAGGAGGGTGAGACAGCTTGTAGCGGGGTGGAGGAGGGTGAGACAGCTTGTAGCGGGGTGGAGGAGGGTGAGACAGGTGGTAGCGGGGTGGAGGAGGGTGAGACAGGTGGTAGCAGGGGTGGAGTAGGGTGAGACAGGTGGTAGCTGGGGTGGAGGAGGGTGAGCCAGGTGGTAGCGGGGGAGGAGGGTGAGACAGCTTGTAGCGGGGTGGAGGAGGGTGAGACAGGTGGTAGCGGGGTAGAGGAGGGTGAGACAGCTTGTAGCGGGGTGGAGGAGGGTGAGACAGCTTGTAGCGGGGTGGAGGAGGGTGAGACAGCTTGTAGCGGGGTGGAGGAGGGTGAGACAGGTGGTAACGGGGTGGAGGAGGGTGAGACAGCTTGTAGCGGGGTGGAGGAGGGTGAGACAGGTGGTAGCGGGGTGGAGGTGGGTGAGACAGGTGGTAGCAGGGGTGGAGTAGGGTGAGACAGGTGGTAGCTGGGGTGGAGGAGGGTGAGCCAGGTGGTAGCGGGGGTGGAGGAGGGTGAGACAGATGGTAGCTGGTGTGGAGGAGGGTGAGACAGGTGATAGCGGGGGTGGAGGAGGGTGAGACAGCTTGTAGCGGGGTGGAGGAGGGTGAGACAGGTGATAGCGGGGGTGGAGGAGGGTGAGACAGGTGGTAGCTGGGGTGGAGGAGGGTGAGACAGGTGGTAGCTGGGGTGGAGGAAGGTGAGACAGGTGGTAGCTGGGGTGGAGGAGGGTGAGACAGGTGGTAGTGGTGTGGAGGAGGGTGAGACAGGTGGTAGCGGGGTGGAGGAGGGTGAGACAGGTGGTAGCGGGGTGGAGGAGGGTGAGACAGATGGTAGCGGGGTGGAGGAGGGTGAGACAGGTGGTAGCGGGGTGGAGGAGGGTGAGATAGGTGGTAGCGGGGTGGATGAGGGTGAGACAGCTTGTAGCGGGGTGGAGGAGGGTGAGACAGCTTATAGCGGGGTGGAGGAGGGTGAGACATCTTGTAGCGGGGTGGAAGAGGGTGAGACAGGTGGTAGCGGGGTGGAGGAGGGTGAGACAGCTTGTAGCGGGGTGGAGGAGGGTGAGACAGGTGGTAGCGGGGTGGAGGAGGGTGAGACAGGTGGTAGCGGGGTGGAGGAGGGTGAGACAGGTGGTAGCGGGATGGAGGAGGGTGAGACAGGTGGTAGCGGGATGGAGGAGGGTGAGACAGGTGGTAGCGGGGTGGAGGAGGGTGAGACAGCTTGTAGCGGGGTGGAGGAGGGTGAGACAGGTGGTAGCGGGGTGGAGGAGGGTGAGACAGCTTGTAGCGGGGTGGAGGAGGGTGAGACAGGTGGTAGCGGGGGGGAGGAAGGTGAGGCAGGTGGTAGCGGGGTGGAGGAGGGTGAGACAGGTGGTAGCGGGGTGGAGGAGGGTGAGACAGCTTGTAGCGGGGTGGAGGAGGGTGAGACAGGTGGTAACGGGGTGGAGGAGGGTGAGACAGCTTGTAGCGGGGTGGAGGAGGGTGAGACAGGTGGTAGCGGGGTGGAGGTGGGTGAGACAGGTGGTAGCAGGGGTGGAGTAGGGTGAGACAGGTGGTAGCTGGGGTGGAGGAGGGTGAGCCAGGTGGTAGCGGGGGTGGAGGAGGGTGAGACAGATGGTAGCTGGTGTGGAGGAGGGTGAGACAGGTGATAGCGGGGGTGGAGGAGGGTGAGACAGCTTGTAGCGGGGTGGAGGAGGGTGAGACAGGTGATAGCGGGGGTGGAGGAGGGTGAGACAGGTGGTAGCTGGGGTGGAGGAGGGTGAGACAGGTGGTAGCTGGGGTGGAGGAAGGTGAGACAGGTGGTAGCTGGGGTGGAGGAGGGTGAGACAGCTTGTAGCGGGGTGGAGGAGGGTGAGACAGGTGGTAGCTGGGGTGGAGGAGGGTGAGACAGGTGGTAGCTGGGGTGGAGGAAGGTGAGACAGGTGGTAGCTGGGGTGGAGGAGGGTGAGACAGGTGGTAGCGGTGTGGAGGAGGGTGAGACAGGTGGTAGCGGGGTGGAGGAGGGTGAGACAGGTGGTAGCGGGGTGGAGGAGGGTGAGACAGATGGTAGCGGGGTGGAGGAGGGTGAGACAGGTGGTAGCGGGGTGGAGGAGGGTGAGATAGGTGGTAGCGGGGTGGAGGAGGGTGAGACAGCTTGTAGCGGGGTGGAGGAGGGTGAGACAGGTGGTAGCGGGGTGGAGGAGGGTGAGACTGGTGGAGGAGGGTGAGACAGGTGGTAGCGGGGTGGAGGAGGGTGAGACAGCTTGTAGCGGGGTGGAGGAGGGTGAGACAGGTGGTAGCGGGGTGGGGGAGGGTGAGACAGGTGGTAGCGGGGTGGAGGAGGGTGAGACAGCTTGTAGCGGGGTGGAGGAGGTTGAGACAGGTGGTAGCGGGGTGGAGGAGGGTGAGACAGGTGGTAGCGGGGTGGAGGAGGGTGAGACAGGTGGTAGCGGGGGTGGAGGAGGGTGAGACAGGTGGTAGCGGGGTGGAGGAGGGTGAGACATCTTGTAGCGGGGTGGAAGAGGGTGAGACAGGTGGTAGCGGGGTGGAGGAGGGTGAGACAGCTTGTAGCGGGGTGGAGGAGGTGGTAGCGGGGTGGAGGAGGGTGAGACAGGTGGTAGCGGGGTGGAGGAGGGTGAGACAGCTTGTAGCGGGGTGGAGGAGGGTGAGACAGGTGGTAGCGGGGTGGAGGAGGGTGAGACAGCTTGTAGCGGGGTGGAGGAGGGTGAGACAGGTGGTAGCGGGGTGGAGGAGGGTGAGACAGCTTGTAGCGGGGTGGAGGAGGGTGAGACAGGTGGTAGCGGGGGGGAGGAGGGTGAGGCAGGTGGTAGCGGGGTGGAGGAGGGTGAGACAGGTGGTAGCGGGGTGGAGGAGGGTGAGACAGGTGGTAACGGGGTGGAGGAGGGTGAGACAGCTTATAGTGGGGTGGAGGAGGGTGAGACAGCTTGTAGCGGGGTGGAGGAGGGTGAGACAGGTGGTAACGGGGTGGAGGAGGGTGAGACAGCTTGTAGCGGGGTGGAGGAGGGTGAGACAGGTGGTAGCGGGGTGGAGGAGGGTGAGACAGCTTGTAGCGGGGTGGAGGAGGGTGAGACAGGTGGTAGCGGGGTGGAGGAGGGTGAGACAGGTGGTAGCAGGGGTGGAGTAGGGTGAGACAGGTGGTAGCTGGGGTGGAGGAGGGTGAGCCAGGTGGTAGCGGGGGTGGAGGAGGGTGAGACAGATGGTAGCTGGTGTGGAGGAGGGTGAGACAGGTGATAGCGGGGGTGGAGGAGGGTGAGACAGGTGGTAGCGGGGTGGAGGAGGGTGAGACAGATGGTAGCGGGGTGGAGGAGGGTGAGACAGGTGGTAGCGGGGTGGAGGAGGGTGAGATAGGTGGTAGCGGGGTGGAGGAGGGTGAGACAGCTTGTAGCGGGGTGGAGGAGGGTGAGACAGGTGGTAGCGGGGTGGAGGAGGGTGAGACTGGTGGAGGAGGGTGAGACAGGTGGTAGCGGGGTGGAGGAGGGTGAGACAGCTTGTAGCGGGGTGGAGGAGGGTGAGACAGGTGGTAGCGGGGTGGGGGAGGGTGAGACAGGTGGTAGCGGGGTGGAGGAGGGTGAGACAGCTTGTAGCGGGGTGGAGGAGGGTGAGACAGGTGGTAGCTGGGGTGGAGGAGGGTGAGACAGGTGGTAGCGGGGTGGAGGAGGGTGAGACAGGTGGTAGCGGGGTGGAGGACGGTGAGACAGGTGGTAGCGGGTTGGAGGAGGGTGAGACAGGTGGTAGCGGGGTGGAGGAGGGTGAGACAGGTGGTAGCGGGGTGGAGGAGGGTGAGACAGCTTGTAGCGGGGTGGAGGAGGGTGAGACAGCTTGTAGCGGGGTGGAGGAGGGTGAGACAGGTGGTAGCGGGGTGGAGGAGGGTGAGACAGGTGGTAGCGGGGTGGAGGAGGGTGAGACAGCTTGTAGCGGGGTGGAGGAGGGTGAGACAGGTGGTAGCGGGGTGGAGGAGGGTGAGACAGCTTGTAGCGGGGTGGAGGAGGGTGAGACAGGTGGTAGCGGGGTGGAGGAGGGTGAGACAGCTTGTAGCGGGGTGGAGGAGGGTGAGACAGGTGGTAGCGGGGGGGAGGAGGGTGAGGCAGGTGGTAGCGGGGTGGAGGAGGGTGAGACAGGTGGTAGCGGGGTGGAAGAGGGTGAGACAGGTGGTAGCGGGTGGAGGAGGGTGAGACAGCTTGTAGCGGGGTGGAGGAGGGTGAGACAGGTGGTAGCGGGGTAGAGGAGGGTGAGACAGCTTGTAGCGGGGTGGAGGAGGGTGAGACAGCTTGTAGCGGGGTGGAGGAGGGTGAGACAGCTTGTAGCGGGGTGGAGGAGGGTGAGACAGGTGGTAACGGGGTGGAGGAGGGTGAGACAGCTTGTAGCGGGGTGGAGGAGGGTGAGACAGGTGGTAGCGGGGTGGAGGTGGGTGAGACAGGTGGTAGCAGGGGTGGAGTAGGGTGAGACAGGTGGTAGCTGGGGTGGAGGAGGGTGAGCCAGGTGGTAGCGGGGGTGGAGGAGGGTGAGACAGATGGTAGCTGGTGTGGAGGAGGGTGAGACAGGTGATAGCGGGGGTGGAGGAGGGTGAGACAGCTTGTAGCGGGGTGGAGGAGGGTGAGACAGGTGATAGCGGGGGTGGAGGAGGGTGAGACAGGTGGTAGCTGGGGTGGAGGAGGGTGAGACAGGTGGTAGCTGGGGTGGAGGAAGGTGAGACAGGTGGTAGCTGGGGTGGAGGAGGGTGGGACAGGTGGTAGCGGTGTGGAGGAGGGTGAGACAGGTGGTAGCGGGGTGGAGGAGGGTGAGACAGGTGGTAGCGGGGTGGAGGAGGGTGAGACAGATGGTAGCGGGGTGGAGGAGGGTGAGACAGGTGGTAGCGGGGTGGAGGAGGGTGAGACAGGTGGTAGCGGGGGTGGAGGAGGGTGAGACAGGTGGTAGCGGGGTGGAGGAGGGTGAGACATCTTGTAGCGGGGTGGAAGAGGGTGAGACAGGTGGTAGCGGGGTGGAGGAGGGTGAGACAGCTTGTAGCGGGGTGGAGGAGGGTGAGACAGGTGGTAGCGGGGTGGAGGAGGGTGAGACAGGTGGTAGCGGGGTGGAGGAGGGTGAGACAGGTGGTAGCGGGGTGGAGGAGGGTGAGACAGGTGGTAGCTGGGGTGGAGGAGGGTGAGACAGGTGGTAGCGGGGTGGAGGAGGGTGAGACAGGTGGTAGCGGGGTGGAGGAGGGTGAGACAAGTGATAGCGGGGGTGGAGGGGGGTGAGACAGGTGGTAGCTGTGGTGGAGGAGGGTGAGACAGGTGGTAGTTGGGGTGGAGGAGGGTGAGACAGGTGGTAGCTGTGGTGGAGGAGGGTGAGACAGGTATAAATATGTTTAATATTTAATGTTTTCTACTGTGTTGTTTTCTCATCAGATTCCCATCGTCTCACTCTGGACCCAAACACAGCAAGCAGAACACTCTGTCTGTCTGACGACAACAGGAAGGTCACAGGGTCAAAGGGGGAGGAGCTTCAGCCATACGCTGACCACCCTGATAGATTTAGTGATGATGATCGTAAGGTTCTGTGTTCAGAGGGTCTTTCTGGAGGCCGTTACCTGTGGGAGGTAGAGTGGAGGGACTGGTTCATATAGGAGGGGCTTACAGAGCAATCAGCAGGAGAGGAGAGGATAGTCTGCTTGGATTCAATGATCATTCCTGGAGTCTGTACTGTCGTGGAGCCCGTTACGCTGTCATTCACAATAGTAGGGTGACTCTCCTCCCTGTTGTTCCCTCTGTCTCCAGCAGAGCAGTGGATGAGAGCGGTCAGTCTGTCTACAGAGTAGCAGTGCATCTAGACTGCCCTGCAGGGACTCTGTCCTTCTATGAAGTGTCCTCTGACTCACTGACACACCTTTATACCATCCAGACCAAATTCACTGAAGCTCTCTACCCTGGGTTTGAGCTTTATGATGACGACTCCTCCTCCTCCTCAGTGTGTCTTTGTTAGGACAGACAACGTCTCTGATCAGAGAGAGAGAGAGAGAGAGAGAGAGAGAGAGAGAGAGAGAGAGAGAGAGAGAGAGAGAGAGAGAGAGAGAGAGAGAGAGAGAGAGAGGAGAGAGAGAGAGAGAGAGAGAGAGAGAGAGAGAGAGAGAGAGAGAGAGAGAGAGAGAGAGAGAGAGAGAGAGAGAGAGAGAGAGAGAGAGATTATAAGAGAGAGAGAGAGAGAGAGAGACATAGCAGATCGGTGCCGCGCTACGCCTCCACACCTCACCAGGTGTATTGACCCTCTCATAACGACCACGCAGACAGCCACGCAGACAGCCACGCCTCACCAGGTGTATTGACCCTCTCATAACGACCACGCAGACAGCCACGCAGACAGCCACGCCTCACCAGGTGCATTGACCCTCTCATAACACACGTCTCTGCTTCTGGTGGCTGATATTGTCCTTCTGATGAACGTTAGACTGGTTGGAAACACACGTCTCTGCTTCTGGTGGCTGATATTGTCCTTCTGATGAACGTTAGACTGGTTGGAAACACACGTCTCTGCTTCTGGTGGCTGATATTGTCCTTCTGATGCATGAGGAGGCCATGTTTTTTATTACTTTTTCCATGTATTTTATTTCATAAAAAAAAAAAAAAAAGATAAAGAAATTGGATCAGTTGTACTCTGTAATGTCCTTGTTACAATATTGACGTATACAATTGTAAATGTCTAGCGTTCATAATTTACATTAGCGTTCATAAAGTACATTGTAAATGTCTATAGCGTTCATAAAGTACATTGTAAATGTCTATAGCGTTCATAAAGTACATTGTAAATGTCTATAGCGTTCATAAGCAGCTACACATGTTATTATTATATTCCTAATGCTCTGGAAGCATTTCTGAAACTATAACATCAAATAAATGCTTATTGATGATAGAAGTGTCCGGATTGATTTCTATGTAGTTTTGGGGTGAGTTTGTCAAGGTGCACTGAGGTGGTGCCGGGGACCCCCAGGGGTCCTTCAGGGGGTTCCGGGGACCCTCAGGGGTCCTTCAGGGGGTCCGGGGACCCCCATGGGTCCTCCAGGGGGGTTCGGGGACCCTCAGGGGTCTCCAGTGTTTCTCTTTTCTGAATGACAGTTTAGTGGTAAGAGTTTAACCCATTCTGAACGGGAACCCATTTTGGTGTTAGCATCATGTTATGCTTTAGCTATTGAAAAATAGAAGATCTACAAGCTCATAGCGCGCCACCGAGTGGCGCGCTATGAGCTTGTAGGTCTGTTATTTTTTGAAAAATCGAAGAACGACTGACATTTTTTTTTAGAATCTGATCTCGGGTCAGAATGGGTTAATCAGACCAGTGTGTGTGTGTCCAGCGGAAACCTCGTATGAATCTGATCTCAGGTCAGAATGGGTTTAACGGAATTCCCTCTCAACTCATACCTGCTGTCCCAGAAATGGACACCGGGCTCGGCTGTAAAGTCATATATTATCTATCTGGTGAACAAAGACCTGGATCATATCTCCTCTGTGCCTCCTGTACACTAACGTTGGTAACTGTAAGTGTCTTAATGTAAAGACCTGGATCATATCTCCTCTGTGTGTCCCTCCTGTACACTAACGTTGGTTTTTCAAAAATCTACAAGCTCTACAAGCTCATAGCGCGCCACTCGGTGGCGCGCTATGAGCTTGTAGATCTGCTATTTTTCAATAGCTAAAGCACGACATGATGCTAACATACTATGTACATACTAGGTACTATGTTTACCCAGGGTAACTGGACTAAGGAAAGGAAAGGTACTATGTTTACCCAGGGTAACTGGACTAAGGAAAGGAAAGGTACTATGTTTACCCAGGGTAACTGGACTAAGGAAAGGAAAGGTACTATGTTTACCCAGGGTAACTGGACTAAGGAAAGGAAAGGTACTATGTTTACCCAGGGTAACTGGACTAAGGAAAGGAAAGGTACTATGTTTACCCAGGGTAACTGGACTAAGGAAAGGAAAGGTACTATGTTTACCCAGGGTAACTGGACTAAGGAAAGGAAAGGTACTATGTTTACCCAGGGTAACTGGACTAAGGAAAGGAAAGGTACTATGTTTACGCAGGGTAACTGGACTAAGGAAAGGAAAGGTACTATATTTACCCAGGGTAACTGGACTAAGGAAAGGAAAGGTACCATGTTTACCCAGGGTAACTGGACTAAGGAAAGGAAAGGTACTATGTTTACCCAGGGTAACTGGACTAAGGAAAGGAAAGGTACTATGTTTACCCAGGGTAACTGGACTAAGGAAAGGAAAGGTACTATTATGTTTACCCAGGGTAACTGGACTAAGGAAAGGAAAGGTACTATGTTTACCCTGCAGGGTAACTGGACTAAGGAAAGGAAAGGTACTATGTTTACCCAGGGTAACTGGACTAAGGAAAGGAAAGGTACTATGTTTACCCAGGGTAACTGGACTAAGGAAAGGAAAGGTACTATGTTTACCCTGCAGGGTAACTGGACTAAGGAAAGGAAAGGTACTATGTTTACCCAGGGTAACTGGACTAAGGAAAGGAAAGGTACTATGTTTACCCAGGGTAACTGGACTAAGGAAAGGAAAGGTACTATGTTTACCCAGGGTAACTGGACTAAGGAAAGGAAAGGTACCATGTTTACCCAGGGTAACTGGACTAAGGAAAGGAAAGGTACTATGTTTACCCAGGGTAACTGGACTAAGGAAAGGAAAGGTACTATGTTTACCCAGGGTAACTGGACTAAGGAAAGGAAAGGTAATATGTTTACCCAGGGTAACTGGACCAAGGAAAGGAAAGGTACTATGTTTACCCAGGGTAACTGGACTAAGGAAAGGAAAGGTACTATGTTTACCCAGGGTAACTGGACTAAGGAAAGGAAAGGTACTATGTTTACCCTGCAGGGTAACTGGACTAAGGAAAGGAAAGGTACTATGTTTACCCAGGGTAACTGGACTAAGGAAAGGAAAGGTACTATGTTTACCCAGGGTAACTGGACTAAGGAAAGGAAAGGTACTATGTTTACCCAGGGTAACTGGACTAAGGAAAGGAAAGGTACTATGTTTACCCAGGGTAACTGGACTAAGGAAAGGAAAGGTACTATGTTTACCCAGGGTAACTGGACTAAGGAAAGGAAAGGTACTATGTTTACCCAGGGTAACTGGGTACGCAATGCGTTGTGAGCTTGTAGATCGGCTATTTTCAGCAAGTGTAAAAACACTCATTACGACGGCATCAAGGCCCGCCAAAATACATTTTAGTCGACTAAATCAACTAGATTTAGTCGACTAAAATCTCATGACATTTAGTCGACTAAAACTAGACCAACACTAAGACATTCCAGGTGACTAAAATGTGACTAAAACTAAATGAAGTTTCAGTCCAAAGACTATGACTAAAACTAAAATAGAAATGTCTCGCCAAAAACAACACTGGTTCTAGCAAACGGAGCTGAGCGGGAGAACCTTGTCTATTAAGGATCTCTTCTTACAAACGGATACATTTAATATTTCATACAGTATATAGTTATGTTGGCAATTTCCCCAGTGCAGAGATATTTGCTTTATAAATCAATTGCAATCCTGGTCTCTATACTGCCTCCCCCTGGCCAGCCGGGGCGCCTGATGGAGGGGAAAGGAACTGGTCTCTATACTGCCTCCCCCTGGCCAGCCGGGGCGCCTGATGGAGGGGAAAGGAACTGGTCTCTATACTGCCTCCCCCTGGCCAGCCGGGGCACCTGATGGAGGGGAAAGGAACTGGTCTCTAAACTGCCTCCCCCTGGCCAGCCGGGGCGCCTGATGGAGGGGAAAGGAACTGGTTGGAATAACGTGTTCCTTCCACGCGCTACGTCCAACCAGGGAAACTCCCCCCTGTCAGGTGTAAAGGAGCAACTTGGACACTCAGGCATGAAGGAAGCATGAGTTCAAGTCCGTTGCTCTCCCCTTGTCCCCCATATATGGGGACTAGGTTGGTCTCCCCTTGTCCCCCATGTATGGGGACTAGGTTGCTCTCCCCTTGTCCCCCATATATGGGGACTAGGTTGCTCTCCCCTTGTCCCCCATATATGGGGACTAGGTTGGTCTCCCCTTGTCCCCCATATATGGGGACTAGGTTGCTCTCCCCTTGTCCCCCATATATGGGGTCTAGGTTGGTCTCCCCTTGTCCCCCATGTATGGGGACTAGGTTGCTCTCCCCTTGTCCCCCATATATGGGGACTAGGTTGCTCTCCCCTTGTCCCCCATATATGGGGACTAGGTTGGTCTCCCCTTGTCCCCCATATATGGGGACTAGGTTGGTCTCCCCCTGTCCCCCATATATGGGGACTAGGTTGGTCTCCCCTTGTCCCCCATATATGGGGACTAGGTTGGTGGAGGGTGTGTAGAGCCCAGGATCACATTAGATGATTGACACAGGGGTGAAAAATGGGTTACAAAATCGTGGGATAAAAATATATATATAAAAAAAAAAGGAGAAAACTAAATGGAATCTAAATGAAAAGTAAGCTATATAACGACTAAAACTAAGACTAAATATGCTGACAATTTAATCAACAAACAAAGAACACCTTATGTAAACCATAGCTAACCATAGCATAACCATAGAAGACTAGCTTGTTTCAAGGCAAAAGCTATAATGGGGATCCTTATAAACAATAAACAAATTCAAACACTAAAATGTTAGGAAGGGACTATAGTGGACAAGAGATCCAGTATAAGTCATTTTACAATGTGTTGCATGCTGAAAATAGCCGATCTACAAGCTCACAACGCGGCGCGCTGCGACGCGTTGTGGGCTTGTAGATCGTCTATTTTCAGCAAGTAAAAAAACCAGTCATTATAGGGAGGTATACCATACCCTATATGGCACTTTTAACCCATTCTGAACGGGAACCCATTTTGGTGTTAGCATCATGTTATGCTTTAGCTATTGAAAAATAGCAGATCTACAAGCTCATATCGCGCCACCGAGTGGCGCGCTACGAGCTTGTAGGTCTGCTATTTTTGAAAAATCGAAGAACGACAGCCATTTTTTTTTCAGGTCAGAATGGATTAATCAGACCCAGTGTGTGTCCAGTGGAAACCTCGTATGAATCTGATCTCAGGTCAGAATGGGTTCATCAGACCCAGTGTGTGTGTCCAGTGGAAACCTCGTATGAATCTGATCTCAGGTCAGAATGGGTTCATCAGACCCAGTGTGTGTCCAGTGGAAGACCTCGTATGAATCTGATCTCAGGTCAGAATGGGTTATAATACGACCAGTGTGTGTCCAGTGGAAACCTCGTATGAATCTGATCTCAGGTCAGAATGGGTTATAATACGACCAGTGTGTGTCCCAGTGGAAACCTCGTATGAATCTGATCTCAGGTCAGAATGGGTTATAATCAGACCAGTGTGTGTCCAGTGGAAACCTTGAATGAATCTGATCTCAGGTCAGAATGGGTTCATCAGACCCAGTGTGTGTCCAGTGGAAACCTCAAATGAATCTGATCTCAGGTCAGAATGGGTTATAATCAGACCAGTGTGTGTCCAGTGGAAACCTCGTATGAATCTGATCTCAGGTCAGAATGGGTTCATCAGACCCAGTGTGTGTGTCCAGTGGAAACCTCGTATGAATCTGATCTCAGGTCAGAATGGGTTCATCAGACCCAGTGTGTGTCCCAGTGGAAACCTCGTATGAATCTGATCTCAGGTCAGAATGGGTTAATCCCTGGCATTGAGCCAGTGGTGATTTGGACGGTGCGTTTTGAGTTGTATAATATAATAAATAAATAAATAAAAACGTTATTTGTATATATAGTCATAGTCTTTTGACTATAGCATGTTCATTTAGTTTTAGTGAAACTAAATGAACATGCTATAGTCATGTTCATTTAGTTTCACTAAAACTAAATGAACATGACTATAGCATGTTCATTTAGTTTATCTAAAACTAAATGAACATGACTATAGCATGTTCATTTAGTTTGAAAATGAACTAAATGAACATGCTATAGTCATGTTCATTTAGTTTTAGTGAACTAAATGAACATGCTATAGTCATGTTCATTTAGTTTTAGTGAACTAAATGAACATGACTATAGCATGTTCATTTAGTTCATTTTCAAACTAAATGAACATGACTATAGCATGTTCATTTAGTTCACTAAAACTAAATGAACATGCTATAGTCATGTTCATTTAGTTTGAAAATGAACTAAATGAACATGACTATAGTCATGTTCATTTAGTTCATTTTCAAACTAAATGAACATGCTATAGTCATGTTCATTTAGTTTTAGTCACATTTCTGTCATCTGGGTCTATAAAGTTTCAGCCCACTAAAGACTATTTTAAATGTTTGGTTTTTGTTGTGCCTTTTTTCGCCTTTCATTCTATATTTTTGAGCGGTGCAACCACTCCAAGGAACAGCAATGTCCGTCTACACACTCTACACCTATGTGTGTCCCTGTGACGTTAACCAGCACAAGAATGAGTACCAGTACACACTCTACACCTATGTGTGTCCCTGTGACGTTAACCAGCACAAGAATGAGTACCAGTACACACTCTACACCTATGTGTGTCCCTGTGACGTTAACCAGCACAAGAATGAGTACCAGTACACACTCTACACCTATGTGTGTCCCTGTGACGTTAACCAGCACAAGAATGAGTACCAGTACACACTCTACACCTATGTGTGTCCCTGTGACGTTAACCAGCACAAGAATGAGTACCAGTACACACTCTACACCTATGTGTGTCCCTGTGACGTTAACCAGCACAAGAATGAGTACCAGTACACACTCTACACCTATGTGTGTCCCTGTGACGTTAACCAGCACAAGAATGAGTATACCAGTACACACTCTACACCTATGTGTGTCCCTGTGACGTTAACCAGCACAAGAATGAGTACCAGTAGGGGCGCTGTTGTGATGTAAACATGGGGGTTGCACCACTCATTTCACACGGGTGTGATTTTTTTTTATAGAGGGACAGACAGTATCCACACTTTTCCTGGGCTGTGTGCATGCTCCAGTTCCTGTCGATTTGATCCAATGAAAGCCAATGAAACTGGTCAGATGACCAATGATATCCAATGAAATCAACAGGGACTGGAGCACTGCACACAGCCCATGAAAAGTGTGGATAGGCTGTCAGGAAATGGGGGGGGGGGGGAGATGGGGGGGGGGGGGAGATGGGGGGGGGGACATGCAGCACACTGCTAGACTTGGGCTACCGGCCAAGGTGCCTGGACCGCTGAGCCACGGCCCAGGCCTATATTTTAATCGACTAATTGTACATTTTATTTTGTCGCCTCAAATGTATTTTGGCGCGCTGCGATGTTGTCGTAACGGCTGGTTTTTACACTTGGTCGCACGCTGAAAGAAGTGCAACCAAACATGAAATGACTCGACTAAATGTATTTTACTCCTACTAGATCTCCTCCCCACCATAACATGGTACTATAGTTTTTATTTGTTGACGGAATTGTCAATATATTTAGTCTTAGTTTTAGTCATCATAGCTTAGTTTGTATAAACCCGTTTATAAAATGGGTTATACAAATAACCCCGTGTACAAATGTTTACACTCTCAGAGTTACAGACCTCAATCAATCAAAACGTTTGTTTAATCAGTGTATTTTACACTCTCAGAGTTACAGACCTCAATCAATCAAACGTTTGTTTAATCAGTGTATTTTACACTCTCAGAGTTACAGACCTCAATCAATCAAAACGTTTGTTTAATCAGTGTATTTTCCCATTGAACTGACTCAAACGCCCAAACTGGTACACCCGATACTATTTGATATTTCCCTTATGTTTGATACATTTTCTTATCACATCCATGGTATGAAGACAATGCTAAGGAGTTGCTTCAATGAAATATAATTGCTTTAAGCTGAAAACGATATGTTTAATGGTGTTTTTTTTAGCGTTGTTACATTTATTTACAACTAATCCGACATGCGCTGCAAATGTAACAGTGGAACAGCGTCCACGTTGGGTTTTTAATAACTCCCGACCTCCCGTTTTATCAATTAAAAAACTTGAGGTGGTTTATGGTAGCAGACATGTGTAGGTCCGTTGCATGAAAATATTACATATGTAGATAAACGGATCTCTGAGTAAAAAAAATAAACGTGCAAAGTGTTACAACCACATGGCGGCTCTCCCCTACAGTATGTGTAAACTGTGTTTTATATTCTACATAGAAGTGTATTCTGAAATAATGTGATAACCTTTTGTGTTCAAGTGAAAGGTTTGCCACCTGCTGGCGTGTTTTGAGTTTGCAACTCACTCACTCATTGTATTAGCAGCCTGATTGGTAGTTGGGTTCAGCTTGGTGTGTTTTCAGTGTGCTGATGCTCAGTGTGTGAAATGTTTGGTGCTGTGCAGAGCTCACTTTCTGCCTTTCCTTTGACTACAAGCCCTCAGAAGGCCACGTCTGTAAGTCTATTGTATAATGTTGTGTCAGGAAGTTTGCATGTGAATGCCATATCATTTATTGTATTTTGTATTTCTGTTACTTAAGTAAAGTAAAGATGAATGACGACACACCTAGTTTTTTGTCTTCTTGAACTTTTGAATGGTTGATCTGTTCATGTTTGGTTTCATGGTCCGCTGTGTTGTCTGCTGCTAGTAATGCTAATAATACATACTTTATTTGTAGAGCACCTTTCATGACATGAAATGCAGCTCCAAGTGCTTTACAGAACAATGGAGAAAAGAAATGCAAGGCATAAACATTAAAACACAAGAGCAGTAATGCAATACAGTCAGGACATGAATAAGAATTTATTTTATTTATGTATTTATTTTACAATTAAAAGCAAGAGTGTAGAAGTGGGTCTTAAGCTGTGCTTTAAAAATGTCTACAGAGGCTGCCTGTACGTCGAAGGTACAGTGGGAGTTTGTTCCATGCCGTCGGCCCCTAGAAGCAAAAAGCTGCTTCCCCGTATTTTTTAGTTGCCATTTTTTCAGGCAAGGCGAGCAGGCCAGCAGTGGAAGACCTTAGGGGACGGTTTGGGACATATTTAGGCAGGCAGTCAAGTATACAGGTAGGAAGGTGTGAGACCATTGAGAGCTTTATAGACAAGTAAAAGTAGTGAGTTGTGAAGTGTCCAGTATATGTGGCTCTTGGTCGGCATACTTTCTTTCATTCTAAATTACTTTCTTATTATCCACGTGTTTCCCTGCCATGCCATGCCAAGGCAGTGTGTGTGTGTGTGTGTGTGTGTACATTTTTGTTTTGATTGTATTACTGTATTGTTGTATTCTTTCTGCTTTGGCAATGTAAACGTATGTTTTCTCATGCCAATAAAGCCCTTTGAATTGAATTGCCGTGTTGCCATGTCTGCTTAATATAAGCAACCTTTGACTTGTTGTTTCTCTGTAAAGTCACTTATAATAAATCATTGGTAGTTGCTGGTTGTTTTTTTTTGTCTTGATTCTAAAGTGTACAGTAGTTGCTTATTATTTGGGCTTGCTTCCACATGTCTTCACATCAAGGAACCCCAGATGAATATGTAATTGTCCACAGACATCCATCTGCACATTATGTTGTGCCTTTTCTTATTGAAATGTTTAAAAACAAAATATTCAAAATATTTCTATTTATTCTCAATGTGTTTCTTTAAATAACAGACAGTATACACAACCTCACAATGAGCTTGTAGATCAGCTATTTATCATTTGTGGTACATGTTTTCATAGACCTGGTCACTTGTTTTTTTTTTTCTTGCAAAACATGGCAACACGGCACGAGGAAGAGGAACTTATACACACACACACACACACACACGCAAAGACTTTATATGGGCCGTATGAAAAAGGAGGGTACTAAAAAGCGTATATGGTGTCTCTCTCAACCTGCTCCACAGGTAGATGACCCCAGAGAGACCCCCCCCCCCCCCCCAGGCTCAGCTCTCTTCTCCTAGAGGACCCGCTCTGCATGCTCTGGACCCCAAAGAGAGACTGCCCTAAATAAATCCCTGCAGGGCCTCTATAGACTACACATCCAAGGCTGAGTCAGTGAGAAGATGGCAGCCATGGAGAATGAGGCTGGGTCCTGGTGGTCGGTGCCGTTGGTACTGGGAGGAGAGTACTGGTCCAGCTGTGGCCCGGTGTATGGAGGATGGAGGAGAGTACTGGTCCAGCTGTAGCCCGGTGTATGGAGGATGGAGGAGAGTACTGGTCCAGCTGTAGCCCGGTGTATGGAGAGGATGGAGGAGAGTACTGGTCCAGCTGTAGCCCGGTGTATGGAGGATGGAGGAGAGAGTACTGGCCCAGCTGTAGCCCGGTGTATGGAGAGGATGGAGGAGAGTACTGGTCCAGCTGTGGCCCGGTGTATGGAGGATGGAGGAGAGAGTACTGGTCCAGCTGTGGCCCGGTGTATGGAGGATGGAGGAGAGTACTGGTCCAGCTGTAGCCCGGTGTATGGAGGATGGAGGAGAGAGTACTGGCCCAGCTGTAGCCCGGTGTATGGAGGATGGAGGAGAGAGTACTGGTCCAGCTGTAGCCCGGTGTATGGAGAGGATGGAGGAGAGAGTACTGGCCCAGCTGTGGCCCGGTGTATGGAGGATGGAGGAGAGAGTACTGGTCCAGCTGTGGCCCGGTGTATGGAGGATGGAGGAGAGAGTACTGGTCCAGCTGTGGCCCGGTGTATGGAGGATGGAGGAGAGTACTGGCCCAGCTGTAGCCCGGTGTATGGAGGATGGAGGAGAGAGTTCTGGCCCAGCTGTAGCCCGGTGTATGGAGGATGGAGGAGAGTACTGGCCCAGCTGTGGCCCGGTGTATGGAGGATGGAGGAGAGTACTGGTCCAGCTGTGGCCCGGTGTATGGAGGATGGAGGAGAGTACTGGCCCAGCTGTGGCCCGGTGTATGGAGGATGGAGGAGAGTACTGGTCCAGCTGTGGCCCGGTGTATGGAGGATGGAGCAGAGTACTGGCCCAGCTGTAGCCCGGTGTATGGAGAGGATGGAGGAGAGTACTGGTCCAGCTGTGGCCCGGTGTATGGAGAGGATGGAGATGTCTGGAGACCAGTGTTGTTTTCGTCGACTAAAACTAAGACGAAAAATGTTCGTCGACTACCTTTTTCCACTGACAAAAAACGAATGGAAACTAAATGAAAACTAAGCTATGATGACTAAAACTATAAGACTAAATATACTGACAATTTCGTCGACAAATAAAAACTAGACTAAAATGTTAGGAAGGGACTAGTGGACAAGAGATCCACTATAAGTCATTTTACTCTTGGTTGCATGCTGAAAATAGCCGATCTACAAGCTCACAACGCGTCGCAACGCGACGCGTTGTGAGCTTGTAGATCGGCTATTTTCAGCAAGTGTAAATACACTCATTACGACGGCATCAAGACCCGCCAAAATACATTTTAGTCGACTAAATCAACTGTAGATTTAGTCGACTAAAATCTTATGACATTTAGTCGACTAAAACTAGACTAACACTAAGACATTCCGCAGGTGACTAAAATGTGACTAAAACTAAATGAAGTTTCAGTCCAAAGACTATGACTAAAACTAAAATAGAAATCTGCTGCCAAAAACAACACTGGTGTCGAGACGATGCCGCTGGAGAGGGCTCATCAACAGTGGTGGAAAGTAACTAAGTACTTTTACTTAAGTACTGTACTTAAGTACAATTTTGAGGTATTTGTGCTTTACTTGAGTATTTCCAATTTCCAGTACTTTTACTTCTACTCCACTACATCTCAGAGCCAACATTTGTACTTTTACTCCACTACAATTATTTGAAAACTTTAGTTACTTTAGTTGCTTTGGCGATTTTAATTTTGATTAGAAAACATAAATTAACCACTTCAACCCAATACATTTTGGCCATTTGAAAATAGCCGATCTACAACGCGACGCATTGTGAGCTTGTAGATCGGCTATTTTCAATAGACTTTGTACACATTTTGAACTTGTGAAGTGGGATATTCTGCAATATGAGTACTTTTACTTTTAGTACTTTAAGTACATTTTGATGCCGATACTTTTGCACTTTTACTCAAGTACATTTTCAATTCCGTACTTTTACTTGTAAAGGAGTAGTTCTAAATTGCAGTATTGGTACTTTTACTTAAGTAAAACAATTGAGTACTTTTTCCACCACTGCTCATCAAGAACCAGCCGGACAGACAGACGGAGGCTCTCTCTGATGAACTGATGAAGTCAAGCAGAAGACGGACAGACGGACAGACGGAGGCTCTATCTGATGAACTGATGAAGTCAAGCAGAAGACGGACAGACGGACAGACGGAGGCTCTCTCTGATGAACTGATGAAGTCAAGCAGAAGACGGACAGACGGACAGACGGAGGCTCTCTCTGATGAACTGATGAAGTCAAGCAGAAGACGGACAGACGGACAGACGGAGGCTCTCTCTGATGAACTGATGAAGTCAAGCAGAAGACGGACAGACGGACAGACGGAGGCTCTCTCTGATGAACTGATGAAGTCAAGCAGAAGACGGACAGACGGACAGACGGAGGCTCTATCTGATGAACTGATGAAGTCAAGCAGAAGACGGACAGACAGACAGACGGAGGCTCTATCTGATGAACTGATGAAGTCAAGCAGAAGACGGACAGACGGACAGACGGAGGCTCTCTCTGATGAACTGATGAAGTCAAGCAGAAGACGGACAGACGGACAGACGGAGGCTCTATCTGATGAACTGATGAAGTCAAGCAGAAGACGGACAGACGGACAGACGGAGGCTCTATCTGATGAACTGATGAAGTCAAGCAGAAGACGGACAGACGGACAGACGGAGGCTCTGTCTGATGAACTGATGAAGTCAAGCAGAAGACGGACAGACGGACAGACGGAGGCTCTATCTGATGAACTGATGAAGTCAAGCAGAAGACGGACAGACGGACAGACGGAGGCTCTCTCTGATGAACTGATGAAGTCAAGCAGAAGACGTCTCAAGGTAGGAATAATTGTGCTTTAGTCTTTTGCTGCTGCTGCTGTTTGTGGCGTCTGCTTAGCCGCAATTTGCAACTCTAGATTTTTTTTATAATGGGATGAATCTAGAGTTGCAACACCCTCCATTGGCTCCCCACTCATCTTTTTTGGTTTGCGATCTGCTTGTCTTAAACGACGTTAAACTCACCAACATTGCAGCTGACGTCCAAGCTTGAATTATCCTCTTTCAATCTGCTGAGCTTGTTTTTCATAAAAATCCACCGTAGACATGTTATGAGATACTTTCTGTCAAGACATCCTCTGCCAGTGATTATTCTTCTAAGTGCTGGAGTTTGGAAGCGCTCGTTTTTATTAACGGGTCGCGCTGCTGCCTCCTGCATTATGTGCAAATTCGAAACAGGTGGAACGCAGGGCCGTTCAGTGACGTACGACGAGTGCTTCCAAACTCCAGCACTTAGAAGAAATAATCACTTGCAGAGGATGTCTTGACAGAAAGTAGCTCATAACATCTCTACGGTGGATTTTTATGAAAAACAAGCTCGGCAGATTGAAAGAGGATAATTCAAGCTTGGACGTCAGCTGCAATGTTGGTGAGTTTAACGTCGTTTAAGACAAGCAGATCACAAACCAAATTGGGGAGTCAATGGAGGGTATTGCAACTCTAGATTCATCCCATTATAAAAAAAATCTAGAGTTGCAAATTGCGGCTAGTGTCTGCTGTGTGTAGTTTGATTCTGCTGTGTGTAGTTTGATTCTGCTGTGTGTAGTTTGATTCTGCTGTGTGTAGTTTGATTCTGCTGTGTGTAGTGTGATTATGCTGTTTGTGATTATGCTGTGTGTAGTTTGATTCTGCTGTGTGTAGTTTGATTCTGCTGTTTGTGGTGTCTGCTGTGTGTAGTGTGATTCTGCTGTGTGTAGTGTGATTCTGCTGTGTGTAGTTTGATTCTGCTGTGTGTAGTTTGATTCTGCTGTTTGTGATTATGCTGCGTGTAGTTTGATTCTGCTGTGTGTAGTTTGATTCTGCTGTTTGTGATTCTGCTGTGTGTAGTGTGATTCTGCTGTGTGTAGTTTGATTCTGCTGTGTGTAGTTTGATTCTGCTGTGTGTAGTTTGATTCTGCTGTGTGTAGTTTGATTCTGCTGTGTGTAGTGTGATTCTGCTGTTTGTGATTATGCTGCGTGTAGTTTGATTCTGCTGTGTGTAGTTTGATTCTGCTGTTTGTGATTCTGCTGTGTGTAGTGTGATTCTGCTGTGTGTAGTGTGATTCTGCTGTGTGTAGTTTGATTCTGCTGTGTGTAGTGTGATTCTGCTGTGTGTAGTGTGATTCTGCTGTGTGTAGTTTGATTCTGCTGTGTGTAGTGTGATTCTGCTGTGTGTAGTTTGATTCTGCTGTGTGTAGTGTGATTCTGCTGTGTGTAGTTTGATTCTGCTGTGTGTAGTTTGATTCTGCTGTGTGTAGTTTGATTATGCTGTGTGTAGTTTGATTCTGCTGCTTGTGGTGTGACGCGTTGTGAGCTTGTAGATCGGCTATTTTCAGCAAGTGTAAAATAAGTCATTACGACGGCAACAAGGCCCGCAAAAATACATTTTAGTCGACTAAATCACCTGTAGATTTAGTCGACTAAAATCTTATGACATTTAGTCGACTAAAACTAATAATAAACTTTATTTATATAGCACCTTTCATACATAAATGTAGCTCAAAGTGCTTTACAGGGCAGACAAGATAATAAAAACAAAGGCAAAACAAAACCGCATTAAAACAGGCATGCAGTTAAAACAATAGGACAATAATGCAGTGTCAAATCAGGAGAAGGCAGTGGTACAAAGATAAGAACAGATAAAGCAAGGCAACGACATTAAAAGAAACAAGCAGTAGGGGAGAGCCTGGACAGTTGGCGCGCATTTTACTAATCCCTCCCTACACAGAGATTAATTAATTTCAAGTAACGAAACTTTTTTGTGAACAAGATACACTTGTCCTCTCCCATTTCCCTGAGTGTTTTTTAATTTTGGTGAGACGAGTCGGACGCAATCTGCAAATCAAATTGATCTCGCGTTCAGGAGGACGAAAGGAGGATGCAGGACGAAAGAAGAGGAAGTGAGCGCGAGATCACTTTGCTTGCCGATTGCGTCCGACTCGTTTCACCAAAATTAAAAAACACTTGGGGTAATGTGAGAGGACAAGTGAATCTTGTTCACAAAAAAGTTTGGTTACTTGAAATTAATTAGTCTCTGTGCAGGGAGGGAATTAGTAAAATGCGCGCCGACCGCCCTGTCTCTCCCCCAGTCTCCGCTACTACTAAGCGTGCAAAAACACAAAAGGGTCTGTAGCTCGGTCAATCTTAGGCGGAAATGGATTTTTTTTTTGTCTGCGAGGCTTTCGGGCAATGTGGAATCGAATGACGTCGCCGGAAATACGCGACGAAAAGGTGTTGCATGGTATCCAGTCCGAGGTGCAACCGTCCTACCGCGCCTACTGTCCAGGCTCTCCCCTACTAAAATACAGTGAGAACATGAATAATAAAAGATCACTTAAAAGCAATGTTGTAGAGGTGGGTCTTGAGCTGAGCTTTAAAAATGTCTACAGAGGCTGCCTGTCGAAGGTACAGTGGGAGCTTGTTCCATGCCGACGGCCCGTAGAAGCAAAAAGCTGCTTCCCCGTATTTTTTTGTTGCCATTTTTTTTTAGGCAAAGCGAGCAGGCCAGCAGTGGAAGACCTTAGGGGGCGGTTTGGGACATATTTAGGCAGGAGTCCTGTCTCGTTGTCTGGGCCAGCCATCTTACGTCAATATCAGACCCGGAGAACGCTTTGTCCATATTTCTTTTACAGTCTAAGGTTTCAACAGTCTATTGTATGTGAAGCTGCCTATACTGTATAGGCCTATATTGTATTTGAAGCTGCCTATACTGTAGGCCTATATTGTATTTGAAGCTGCCTATACTGTAGGCCTATATTGTATTTGAAGCTGCCTATACTGTATAGGCCTATATACGTGTTTTTCCTTTCTTTTTGACAGTCTTGTTTTAAAAGCTTAATTATTATATATCATAATGTCTTCAGAGAGAGTCATTAAGTTATGCCTTCAATCCTGTACTTATATTCTTCCCCATGGAACCAGTTGTCAGCTGTGAGCTTGTAGATCGGCTATTTTCAGCAAGTGTAAAATCAGTCATTACGACGGCATCAAGGCCCGCCAATACACATTTTAGTCGAATAAATCAACTGTAGATTTAGTGGACTAAAATCTTATGACATTTAGTCGACTAAAACTAGACTATAGCACTAAAACATTACAGGTGACTAAAATGTGAGTAAAACTAAATAAAACTATTCAAGAGACTATGGGCTCCATTTTCCTCACCGCTAAACTTCTTTGCCTTTTTTTTTACTATTTTGCAAACCATTTTTGAATAGTTCAACTAGCCAATAAACATAGACACATTGTGAGCTTGTAGCCATTTTAACTATTCAAAAATGTTTTGCAAAATAGTAAAAAAATAAAAAAAAGGTTTAGGGATAAGGGGTTTAGCGGTGACATAAATTGAGCCCTATATGACTAAAACTAAAATAAATACATTCTGCCAAAAACACAGGCTGTATTCCCTTGTTGCTAGATGGACTCTTAAAGGCCAAAAGCCAATATCTATTTTCCGACCGCTGCACCTCCATATTCACTGGTGTGGTTCATTGATTGTTGGTGGTGAGAGGAGAGCCTCTGAGCCTCTGAGCTTGTAGGTCTGCTATTTTTAAATCGTGAAAATGTGCCTGAAATCTTTGAATATATATTTTCTTTCAGAGTGAACGTTTTTAACTCAAATCTTTGCTTCTGAGAGGTCTCTGGAACAACATATTTTCAGATGGGGGTCGACGGCCAAATACATCTATACTGTAGTTTTGGGGGTCTTTGACATGAAAATGTTTAAAAACGACCGACACAGAAACATGGGGTTTTTCAGAGAACTTGTCAGGAATTAGAAGGCATTTGTAGAATGGTCCTCAGGTCTACCACTTTGTTCAAGTCTTCTCCTATATAGCGGTCCCTGGTCCCTGGTCCTGGTCCCTGGTCCCTGGTCCTCAGGTCTACCACTTTGTTCAAGTCTTCTCCTATATAGCGGTCCCTGGTCCCTGGTCCTGGTCCCTGGTCCCTGGTCCCTGGTCCTGGTCCCTGGTCCCTGGTCCCTGGTCCTCTCAGGTCTACCACTTTGTTCAAGTCTTCTCCTATATAGCGGTCCCTGGTCCCTGGTCCCTGGTCCCTGGTCCCTGGTCCCTGGTCCCTGGTCCCTGGTCCTCAGGTCTACCACTTTGTTCAAGTCTTCTCCTATATAGCGGTCCCTGGCACAAACACATCTCCAGATGATGATGTGCGTCAGGTTTTATTTCATATAGCCTGTGATGTCTTGTTAAAAAGCAGCTCTGGGTGTTTGCAGAGGAATCAATTCATTGTTCCTTCCGAGGTGTGAGAGATAAGGGAGTTATATGAATGTCTTTCATACGCGTGATTCACACACTCTTAGATGTGTGTGTGTGTGTGTGTGTGTGTGTGTGTGCGTGTGCGTGTGCGCGTGCGCGTGCGTGCGTGTGTGTGCGTGCGTGTGAAAAGGAGGGGGTGGTTCTCAGATGTTAGAGATAATGGAGACGGTATAGTAGCCTACATGCCCCCCAGCATGTAAACAAATGCCACCTACGTTCTCTCTCTCTCTCTCTCTCTCTCTCTCTCTCTCTCTCTCTCTCTCTCTCTCTCTCTCTCTCTCTCTCTCTCTCTCTCTCTCTCTCTCTCTCTCTCTAGCGATCCTGAGCGATTTACAACGAGCAAGGACGACAACACAAGGTTAATTACATTAAAATGCATAGAGATATTTGTCTTCTCGTATCATAAGTAAACCGGCGTCCATCGAATATCCAAAGAAAATCAATTGACATCCATTAACCCATTCTGAACGGGAACCCATTTTGGTGTTAGCATCATGTCATGCTTTAGCTATTGAAAAAATAGCAGATCCACAAGCTCTTAGCGCGCCACAGAGTGGCCCGCTACGAGCTTGTAGGTCTTGAAAAAGGTTTTGAAAAATCGAAGAACGACTGACATTTTTAGAATCTGATCTCAGGTCAGAATGGGTTAATCAAACCAGTGTGTGTCCGGTGAAATGTATAGGGTTGAAGTTGCTAATGTATGTTTGCTAATCAAAATTAAAATCTCCAAAGTAACTAAAGTAACTAAAGTTTACTTAGTAACTAGTAACTAAAGTTTACTTAGTAACTAGTAACTAAAGTTTACTTAGTAACTAGTAACTAAAGTTTTCAAATAATTGTAGTGGAGTAAAAGTACAAATTGTCGCTCTGAGATGTAGTGGTGTAGAAGTAAAAGTATTGGAAATTGGAAATACTCAAGTAAAGTACAAATACCTCAAAAGTGTACTTAAGTAACAGTACTTAAGTAAAAGTACTTACGCCTGGACTGGTCAGGTGTGCATAGTGTATTTTCAGTGTGGAACACTAGCAGTCATAATATTATGAAGTATAAACCATCTTTAACCCATTCTGAACGGGAACCCCTTTTGGTGTTATAGCATTATGTTATGCTTTAGCTATTGAAAAATAGCAGATCTACAAGCTCATAGCGCGCCACCGAGTGGCGCGCTACGAGCTTGTAGGTCTGCTATTTTTGAAAAATCGAAGAACGACTGACATATAAACATCGCTTTTTCAGAAAACTGTCAGGATGTAGAAGACATTTATAGAATCTGATCTCAGGTCAGAATGGAAAACTGTCAGGATGTAGAAGACATTTTATAGAATCTGATCTCAGTTCAGAATGAAAACTGTCAGGATGTAGAAGACATTTTATAGAATCTGATCTCAGGTCAGAATGGAAAACTGTCAGGATGTAGAAGACATTTTATAGAATCTGATCTCAGGTCAGAATGGGTTGAGATGGGTGTGTTTCATCGTTGCGTCCAGCAGGTGGCGCCCACTGACCAGGGATTGGCCTCAGGATCAGCAGGCCGAGGTGGATGCTGTGCACACACTATTATAATAATAATAATAATAATAAGAAGAAGAAGAATAATACTTTATCTGTAGAGCACCTTTCATGACATGAAATGTAGCTCAAAGTGCTTTACAGAACAATGGAGAAAAAAGAGAAAAGCAAGGCATAAACATTAAAAAAAACAAGAGCAGTAATGCAATACAGTGAGGACATGAATAACAAAAAAAGATCAATTAAAAGCAAGGTGTGTGGAGTTTGCAATGTAACAATATCAACAATATAATATCGTAAAACCCACTGTTAACGGGTCCATTTGGTTCCATTCGTATAGACTATAATAATAATAATAATAAAACTTTATTTGTATAGCACCTTTCATGACATCAAATGCAGCTCAAAGTGCTTTACAGAACAATGGAGAATAAAATAAAAGCAAAGCATAAAAGAAAAGCAAGGCAACGACATTAAAAAACAAGCAGTAATGCAATACAGTGAGGACATGAATAACAAAAAATATAAGATCACTTAAAGGCAATGTTGTAGAAGTGGGTCTTGAGCTGAGCTTTAAAAATGTCTACAGAGGCTGCCTGACGAAGGTACAGAGGGAGCTTGTTCCATGCCGATGGCCCGTAGAAGCAAAAAGCTGCTTCCCCGTATTTTTTAGTTGCCATTTTTTTAGGCAAAGCGAGCAGGCCAGCAGTGGAAGACCTTAGCGGGCGGTTTGGGACATATTTAGGCAAGCAGTCATATAGGTAGGAAGGTGCGAGACCATTGAGGGCTTTATAGACTAAAATAATTTTAAAATCAATCCTAAAAACAACCGGAAGCCAGTGCAGTGATGCCAAAACTGGAGTAATATGTTCTCTCATCTTAGTTCTAGTTAAAACTCTGGCTGCTGCATTTTGGACAAGTTGTAATCTGTCAGTTGTTTTCTTAGGCAGTCCTGAAAAAAGTGCATTGCAGTAATCAAGCCGAGAGAAAACAAAGGCGTGGATTAGCGTTTTCTATAGAGTTACAGACCCATAAGGGTCCATTTGGTTCCATTCATATAGAGTTACAGACCCACAAGGGTCCATTTGCTTCCATTCATATAGACTATAGAGTTACAGACCCACAAGGGTCCATTTGGTTCCCCGGACTCCACTTTGGGAACCCGTGCTGTAAAGCTAACCCAGCCTTTATTTGCCCTGTGGGGTGATAACAAATGACTGAGAGGGTGACATCATCCTTTATTTGATAAGTGATAAGTATGAGGGCTGGTGCAACAACTCCATAGATAGATGACCAATCCATGCACTCAAATGTGACCAGATTTGACGGAGAGCCTTCCATCGCTAACTTAATACCACAGGCAGACTCTTCACATACTAGAGCATGTCTGACATAAGTGTCGGAGCTGAAATCAACATGTAAATATGAAATAAATGCATAAACATGTAACTAGGTGTAATGTTAGAAACCACAGAAGACATGTAAATATGAAATAAATGTTTAAACATGTAGCTAGGTGTAATGTTAGAGACCACAGAAGACATGTAAATATGAAATAAATACTTAAACATGTAGCTAGTAGGTTTAATGTTAGAGACCACAGAAGACATGTAAATATGAAATAAATGCTTAAACATGTAGCTATAGGTGTAATGTTTAGAGACCACAGAAGACATGTAAATATGAAATAAATACTTAAACATGTAGCTATAGGTGTAATGTTAGAGACCACAGAAGACATGTAAATATGAAATAAATGCTTAAACATGTAGCTATAGGTGTAATGTTTAGAGACCACAGAAGACATGTAAATATGAAATAAATGCTTAAACATGTAGCTATAGGTGTAATGTTAGAGACCACAGAAGACATGTAAATATGAAATAAATGCTTAAACATGTAGCTAGTAGGTGTAATGTTAGAGACCACAGAAGACATGTAAATATGAAATAAATGCTTAAACATGTAGCTAGTAGGTGTAATGTTAGAGACCACAGAAGACATGTAAATATGAAATAAATGCTTAAACATGTAGCTAGATGTAATGTTAGAGACCACAGAAGACATGTAAATATGAAATAAATGCTTAAACATGTAGCTATAGGTGTAATGTTAGAGACCACAGAAGACATGTAAATATGAAATAAATGCTTAAACATGTAGCTAGTAGGTGTAATGTTTAGAGACCACAGAAGACATGTAAATATGACATAAATGCTTAAACATGTAGCTATAGGTGTAATGTTAGAGACCACAGAAGACATGTAAATATGAAATAAATGCTTAAACATGCAGTAGGTGTAATGTTGGAGACCACAGAAGACATGTAAATATGAAATAAATGCTTAAACATGTAGCTAGTAGGTGTAATGTTAGAGACCACAGAAGACATGTACATATGAAATAAATGCTTAAACATGTAGCTATAGGTATAATGTTAGAGTCCACAGAAGACATGTAAATATGAAATAAATGCTTAAACATGTAGCTATAGGTGTAATGTTAGAGAACACAGAAGACATGTAAATATGACATAAATGCTTAAACATGTAGCTATAGGTGTAATGTTAGAGACCACAGAAGACATGTAAATATGAAATAAATACTTAAACATGTAGCTAGTAGGTGTAATGTTAGAGACCACAGAAGACATGTAAATTTGAAATAAATGCTTAAACATGTAGCTAGATGTAATGTTAGAGACCACAGAAGACATGTAAATATGAAATAAATGCTTAAACATGTAGCTATAGGTGTAATGTTAGAGACCACAGAAGACATGTAAATATGAAATAAATGCTTAAACATGTAGCTATACGTGTAATGTTTAGAGACCACAGAAGACATGTAAATATGAAATAAATGCTTAAACATGTAGCTAGGTGTAATGTTAGAGACCACAGAAGACATGTAAATATGAAATAAATGCTTAAACATGTAACTAGGTGTAATGTTAGAGACCACAGAAGACATGTAAATATGAAATAAATGCTTAAACATGTAGCTAGTAGGTGTAATGTTAGAGACCACAGAAGACATGTAAATATGAAATAAATGCTTAAACATGTAGCTATAGGTGTAATGTTAGAGACCACAGAAGACATGTAAATATGAAATAAATGCTGAAACATGTAGCTATAGGTGTAATGTTAGAGACCACAGAAGACATGTAAATATGAAATAAATGCTTAAACATGTAGCTATAGGTGTAATGTTAGAGACCACAGAAGACATGTAAATATGACATAAATGCTTAAACATGTAGCTATAGGTGTAATGTTAGAGACCACAGAAGACATGTAAATATGACATAAATGCTTAAACATGTAGCTATAGGTGTAATGTTAGAGACCACAGAAGACATGTAAATATGGCATAAATGCTTAAACATGTAGCTATAGGTGTAATGTTAGAGACCACAGAAGACATGTAAATATGAAATAAATGCTTAAACATGTAGCTATAGGTGTCATGTTAGAGACCACAGAAGACATGTAAATATGAAATAAATGCTTAAACATGTAGCTATAGGTGTAATGTTAGAGACCACAGAAGACATGTAAATATTAAATAAATGCATAAACATGTAGCTATAGGTGTAATGTTAGAGATCACAGAAGTGAACCTTTTTCAAGCCTGTTTTCTCAACTCTCTGTTTCTCTGCCAGACATTACTCTATAAGTCATATCTCCAACACTGGTGGGTCAAACTGAACAACCAATATGTCAATTTGAAGCTATGATTCCCTGCTTTCATATGACATGAAAAAATGAAAATTCAAAATAATCCAAATAAGTCAAATTTTGTCACGTAAATGTTTTATTTTTATTTTTATGTAGGCCTGAGTAAAAGTACGAATAGTATCGGCATCAAATTGACATGGCAATCAATTGGCAGAGGCAGAGGCTGGGACATTGTACAGGGGAGGGGACTTTGGCTCATTACTGTATATACGTCCATTGGCAGAGCCTGACCGGAGCCTTTTGTGGTGTTTCTGGACAACGGCGTATCCCACCGACTCGAGGCCGGGCACTGCACTCCCTGTGGGGGTGTGGAACGCGTGTGTCGAATGTGAAGTCGGTGGGGCGAACGGTTCTCGAGTTAAGCACATTACAACCGTACACGCACGCACGCACACACACACACACACACACACACACACGCACGCACACACACACGCAGAATGCATTTATAGTAGGATGGATTGATCAGGTATTAATATATATATATATAGAGAGAGAGAACTCTGATTATAAATGTGGTTTATGTGAATTGTGGATAATGTGTAATGATTTCAAAGTGAATTATACAAGTGTTAAAGTATTGTCTCTGGACACGGGGCTGTTATAATTGTGGAATCAATTAGGGTTGGTATGGTCCAGTGGGAGGGGCCTAGCCTGTATATAAGAAGGGGGACCTGCCCCTGTGGATCAGTCGATGTAGGGCTGAAGACCAGGAGGCCTGACCTGTTCAGCCATCTCAACCTGGTCGCAGGTTGAAATAGAACGGACTGGTACACTGCCGTTCCGTTCATAGAATACTAGTAGGTACAGCAGTCCGTTCATATCATACTAAAAGTCCCACCAGTGAAACCTATGGATTCGTGTCCCGGATGATGTCACGGGACTTAAATAAAAACCCACACCGCAAGTCCGTTCATAGCGTACTATTATGCCCACCATTGAAACCTATAGGTTAAAAAAATTAAAACAAATTGAAATGATCCAAGCTGATATCGCTTCTGTCGTGTATGGTATTGTATTTTAATAAACATAATTGTTATTGACTTTTTGTAATTCATTTTATAACATTTAAGGCTCCGCCTGTAATACATATTTGGGCATTGCTATGAAGCCATCGTTTACTTCCTCCACATTTGGCCCTTACTTCTACATAAACGTTCATCTTTAGGCTTATCCCAAGGCCATAAATGTTACAATATTTGACGGGCCCACGGAAGTACCCGTTCCTTCCGTATTGTTTAATAAAAAGCATTTTAATCGGATCGAACGCAACTTTCTAAAAGAACGTTCACTGTATCAGCATGCAGTACACCTACCAAACGATAGGGTCGTAGTTGAAAGAAATAGGAAGAAATGGCCATCGATCGGATAAAAATGCTTTTTAATTGAACAACACGGAAGATATGGTTAATTCTGCGGGCCCGCAAAGCATTTTAACATCCATGGGGTAAGCACTTAATTTTTTTGGATGCAGATGTAATCCACTTTTCCAGGTGCTGTCGATATGAAATGAGCAACACGTAACTTTTCAACGAAATTAACAGACTTCCCTCCCAGACCACGATAATAATAATAATTATTAGTTGATCGACCGTACATATTTGTAACATCAGTGGGCATGGGTTATTAACCTTATATTTTAAATCCACACGGAATATGTAGATATGGATGTTTTTATTGTATTATTTAATTTATCTTAGTTTTGTCCGGAAACCGGAAGCATTCTCTTGTTTAAGATCCGGTTTTATATCCGTCTGAGCGTCTACTAGTAACTACACTACTACAGTACTATGCTAGTACCTTAACTGCAGTTGTCTCACTAGAAAGGTAAGGTATATTTTTGTATCAAAGTCTATATCGATCTAGTTGTTGTGTCTTTTTTGCCTCACGTTAAATGACGGGGCCATGTGACATAATTATTGCATTCAGTTCAGATACAAGTTAGAACTAAAGACCTACCTAGCTAGGGTTAGCATATGGCTGCTAGCTAACAATAACATGGACACAGTAGGTTCACAATAGGTTTACAGAAAGTGATCAAGACTATAGTTCACACCGCTTTATTTGATTGATTGATTGAATATTTTATTAAGAGTCTGTAGTCCGTCTGCCGACAGGCTTCTTTTGTTTAAAGTGAGACACGTGGTAGGCTATATAGTCTTTTTTGTATTGGCCTAAAATATTGTCTATACATGCATTCATGACCATAGCAGTCGTGACAAATGTGATAAAGTCAGCACATTTTGGGCAAGTGGCTATGGCTCTTTATAGCCCAAGGAGTATTTTTTGTGCAAAACGAAAGCTTGGTTCAGAATCATGAAAACCCCATAGTTTTACATGTCACATGCTACTTGAAGCATAAGGAAAGTTTGGGATTTTTGACATATACCGACAGCCGGTCAACAAGTGGATTCATGAATGTATACGTATATATATATATATATATATATATATATAGACAATATTTTAGACCACAGCTGCCGGACTATTGCAGAATTACAGTATATTTCAAGCACAACTCAATACAAAACTGTTAACTGTGAGTGGACGACACCATAAAGCATTTAATACTTGTTTACAATAGAGCCCACCATTTTCATTTAATCAAAATATTACTACTTGGGGGCACAGTCGGTAGTGCTGTCGCCTCACAGCTAGAAGGTCCTGGGTTCGATTTCCACTCTGGACGCTGTGGGTGCTGGGGGCGTGTTCCCTCCTCCGCGTCATCAGTGCCCATACCCGAGGCAAAGGGACCTTTCTATGTGGAGTTTGCATGTTCTCCCCGTATCCCCTAGGGTAGGTACCCTCACAAAAACATGCAGTAATCCTGGTCTCTAAAACTACATCCCCCTGGCCAGCTGGGGCGCCTGATGGAGGGGAAAGTCGGAATAACGTGTTCCTTCCACACGCTACGTCCGGCCGGGGAAATTCCCCCGTCAGGTGAAAAGAAGCAGCTTGGACTCCTCATGCATAGGAGGAGGCATGAGGTCAGTCCGCTGCCCCCCCAGGTTGGCAGAGGAAGTGTAGCACCCAGGATAATTGGCACTGGGTGAAAAAACTGGGATAAAAATAAAATAAAATATTACTACTTATGCTCATGTGCGCCTTATTTACTTGCTGGAGGATGGCCCGGCACCAACCAGAAATGTTTTTGGTTATTATATCCAGAAATGTTTTTGGTTATTATATCCAGCACATTGATTAAGATTAAGTATCTAGGAATCCAGCAGGGTGTAGTTAGGAATACAGTGTAGTTGGCATATTGCCCCGCACTGTGGAAGAGTACTAAACCAAATACTTCATCTCTCAAACTCTCTCTCTCTGTCATTCTTAGACAAGCCCTCCATTGGTGTCTCCAGAGTCCAGTCTACAATCTACTTTTGGCCAGCTCTTTTGTGTTTTGTGTTTTTTGTAGCCTACATCCACATAGGTAGGTGTAGGATGTCCTACTGATTGACGCCTGATTGATTTATAGTTATTCCACAGGTCCATACAAAAACAGTTACTGTGGAAGATATCACCATGATAAAGCATTACACTTGTTTCCATTCTAACAGGGTCCAACCGTTTACTAATGACTAACCACTTATACTTTTTTTTATTGTTTCAGTACAATGTCAACCCACATAAAGGCAGACTCTGTGTCTAATAAGGCCAGATTGGAAGGTCTTGCTCTGGTCGGGCAAGCATTAATGAAGGCAGAAGTAAGTTACATTCTTGTACATCAATGTGTAATTAATTTAACTTCTGTTAGTTGATGCCTATTTCTCTATATTTCATGACGTGTGTCCATCTAGAAGAAACTGCCAGTGACAAAGAAACCTGAAGTCTCATGCCCTGAAGTGATCTGGTTGAAGAGAGACGCAAATGGGGTTCCTCTTCCCACAGGAAAGAGACCAAGGAAAAGGACTTCAACTAATGGTTAGTCTCCATCTCAAAACGTATGGCAAGGACTTCATTCATAGAGAGTGGTCTTTGATTAGGTGTAGGGTAATCGTTTGATAGTGTTATTGTTGTGATATTTATACTGCCTAAGAGTTTGAAATTATTTGGTCTAATGTGGTTTTTGCTATTTTTACTTCCAAATAGTTACATCTACATCCACTGCCTCTGTCAGTAAATCTGTCTCATCTCCATGTCTTGGCTACCAAGAACCTGGTAATTATAAAAACTACTTAAAATACACTCCTCAAAAGAAAGCTGTGGCAAATTAAGGTATGTTTGTTTTTCCATTTCTCTCCCAAAGATTTTAATTTGCAGAGGCTCGAGGAGCTTATACAGGACTCGGCAGGCATTGATGTGCAGGATCATGGTGTAGAACAGCCCAATTGGACCCAAAGACAGAAAGATGCACACTTCTCTTGGCAACAAGCAAGAGAACACAATGTCGACAACTTGCTGTCTGCAGAGACTATTGTGAAGATGGTGTGTCAACACTGTGGTTTGAGAGAAGCAGTCATCCGTTGTGGGGACTGTATGCCGTCAGAGTGGTTTTGTGTGGAATGTGACCGTTTGGTTCATGAACATCACATTCTACACAATAGGCAAACCACAATGTTCGGGTATTATAAATACATTCCCCCAACGGAGTCAGTGAAACTCATCGATGGTAAATACACCATTTGTGAACAAGGTTTGTGTCTCTTTTTTAAATTAACATACAACATTGTCTCCTATATTAAAATGTGTTATCCATGTACCTTCATTCAAACCAAACATTTCATCCAGATTGTCCCCTTGTCTTTTCAGACTGTTTGCTGCCAACCGCCTATCCGGCAAATATATGCACCTGCGACACATTTAATGTTGCAGTATCTGTCGGTATAAGTGAACCCTTTTCTTCACTTATAGAGTAGTAGTTAATACTACTCTATAAGTGAACCCTTTTCTTCACTTATAGAGTAGTAGTTAATACTACTCTATAAGTGAACCCTTTTCTTCACTTATAGAGTAGTAGTTAACTACTACTCTATAAGTGAACCCTTTTCTTCACTTATAGAGTAGTAGTTAATACTACTCTATAAGTGAACCCTTTTCTTCACTTATAGAGTAGTAGTTAATACTACTCTATAAGTGAACCCTTTTCTTCACTTATAGAGTAGTAGTTAACTACTACTCTATAAGTGAACCCTTTTCTTCACTTATAGAGTAGTAGTTAATACTACTCTATAAGTGAACCCTTTTCTTCACTTATAGAGTAGTAGTTAATACTACTCTATAAGTGAACCCTTTTCTTCACTTATAGAGTAGTAGTTAACTACTACTCTATAAGTGAACCCTTTTCTTCACTTATAGAGTAGTAGTTAATACTACTCTATAAGTGAACCCTTTTCTTCACTTATAGAGTAGTAGTTAATACTACTCTATAAGTGAACCCTTTTCTTCACTTATAGAGTAGTAGTTAACTACTACTCTATAAGTGAACCCTTTTCTTCACTTATAGAGTAGTAGTTAACTACTACTCTATAAGTGAACCCTTTTCTTCACTTATAGAGTAGTAGTTAACTACTACTCTATAAGTGAACCTTTTTCTTCACTTATAGAGTAGTAGTTAACTACTACTCTATAAGTGAAGAAAAGGGTTCACTTATAGAGTAGTAGTTAATACTACTCTATAAGTGAACCCTTTTCTTCACTTATAGAGTAGTAGTTAACTACTACTCTATAAGTGAACCCTTTTCTTCACTTATAGAGTAGTAGTTAACTACTACTCTATAAGTGAACCCTTTTCTTCACTTATAGAGTAGTAGTTAACTACTACTCTATAAGTGAACCATTTCTTCACTTATAGAGTAGTAGTTAACTACTACTCTATAAGTGAACCCTTTTCTTCACTTATAGAGTAGTAGTTAACTACTACTCTATAAGTGAACCCTTTTCTTCACTTATAGAGTAGTAGTTAATACTACTCTATAAGTGAACCCTTTTCTTCACTTATAGAGTAGTAGTTAACTACTACTCTATAAGTGAACCATTTTCTTCACTTATAGAGTAGTAGTTAACTACTACTCTATAAGTGAACCCTTTTCTTCACTTATAGAGTAGTAGTTAACTACTACTCTATAAGTGAACCATTTTCTTCACTTATAGAGTAGTAGTTAACTACTACTCTATAAGTGAACCCTTTTCTTCACTTATAGAGTAGTAGTTAACTACTACTCTATAAGTGAACCCTTTTCTTCACTTATAGAGTAGTAGTTAATACTACTCTATAAGTGAACCCTTTTCTTCACTTATAGAGTAGTAGTTAATACTACTCTATAAGTGAACCCTTTTCTTCACTTATAGAGTAGTAGTTAATACTACTCTATAAGTGAACCCTTTTCTTCACTTATAGAGTAGTAGTTAACTACTACTCTATAAGTGAACCCTTTTCTTCACTTATAGAGTAGTAGTTAACTACTACTCTATAAGTGAACCCTTTTCTTCACTTATAGAGTAGTAGTTAACTACTACTCTATAAGTGAACCCTTTTCTTCACTTATAGAGTAGTAGTTAACTACTACTCTATAAGTGAACCCTTTTCTTCACTTATAGAGTAGTAGTTAATACTACTCTATAAGTGAACCCTTTTCTTCACTTATAGAGTAGTAGTTAACTACTACTCTATAAGTGAACCCTTTTCTTCACTTATAGAGTAGTAGTTAACTACTACTCTATAAGTGAACCCTTTTCTTCACTTATAGAGTAGTAGTTAACTACTACTCTATAAGTGAACCCTTTTCTTCACTTATAGAGTAGTAGTTAACTACTACTCTATAAGTGAACCCTTTTCTTCACTTATAGAGTAGTAGTTAACTACTACTCTATAAGTGAACCCTTTTCTTCACTTATAGAGTAGTAGTTAATACTACTCTATAAGTGAACCCTTTTCTTCACTTATAGAGTAGTAGTTAACTACTACTCTATAAGTGAACCCTTTTCTTCACTTATAGAGTAGTAGTTAACTACTACTCTATAAGTGAACCCTTTTCTTCACTTATAGAGTAGTAGTTAACTACTACTCTATAAGTGAACCCTTTTCTTCACTTATAGAGTAGTAGTTAACTACTACTCTATAAGTGAACCCTTTTCTTCACTTATAGAGTAGTAGTTAATACTACTCTATAAGTGAACCCTTTTCTTCACTTATAGAGTAGTAGTTAACTACTACTCTATAAGTGAACCCTTTTCTTCACTTATAGAGTAGTAGTTAATACTACTCTATAAGTGAACCCTTTTCTTCACTTATAGAGTAGTAGTTAACTACTACTCTATAAGTGAACCCTTTTCTTCACTTATAGAGTAGTAGTTAACTACTACTCTATAAGTGAACCCTTTTCTTCACTTATAGAGTAGTAGTTAATACTACTCTATAAGTGAACCCTTTTCTTCACTTATAGAGTAGTAGTTAACTACTACTCTATAAGTGAACCCTTTTCTTCACTTATAGAGTAGTAGTTAATACTACTCTATAAGTGAACCCTTTTCTTCACTTATAGAGTAGTAGTTAACTACTACTCTATAAGTGAACCCTTTTCTTCACTTATAGAGTAGTAGTTAATACTACTCTATAAGTGAACCCTTTTCTTCACTTATAGAGTAGTAGTTAACTACTACTCTATAAGTGAACCCTTTTCTTCACTGATAGAGTAGTAGTTAACTACTACTCTATAAGTGAACCCTTTTCTTCACTTATAGAGTAGTAGTTAACTACTACTCTATAAGTGAACCCTTTTCTTCACTTATAGAGTAGTAGTTAACTACTACTCTATAAGTGAACCCTTTTCTTCACTTATAGAGTAGTAGTTAATACTACTCTATAAGTGAACCCTTTTCTTCACTTATAGAGTAGTAGTTAACTACTACTCTATAAGTGAACCCTTTTCTTCACTTATAGAGTAGTAGTTAATACTACTCTATAAGTGAACCCTTTTCTTCACTTATAGAGTAGTAGTTAATACTACTCTATAAGTGAACCCTTTTCTTCACTTATAGAGTAGTAGTTAACTACTACTCTATAAGTGAACCCCTTTCTTCACTTATAGAGTAGTAGTTAACTACTACTCTATAAGTGAACCCTTTTCTTCACTTATAGAGTAGTAGTTAATACTACTCTATAAGTGAACCCTTTTCTTCACTTATAGAGTAGTAGTTAACTACTACTATATAAGTGAACCCTTTTCTTCACTTATAGAGTAGTAGTTAATACTACTCTATAAGTGAACCCTTTTCTTCACTTATAGAGTAGTAGTTAACTACTACTCTATAAGTGAACCCTTTTCTTCACTTATAGAGTAGTAGTTAATACTACTCTATAAGTGAACCCCTTTCTTCACTTATAGAGTAGTAGTTAATACTACTCTATAAGTGAACCCTTTTCTTCACTTATAGAGTAGTAGTTAATACTACTCTATAAGTGAACCCTTTTCTTCACTTATAGAGTAGTAGTTAACTACTACTCTATAAGTGAACCCTTTTCTTCACTTATAGAGTAGTAGTTAATACTACTCTATAAGTGAACCCTTTTCTTCACTTATAGAGTAGTAGTTAACTACTACTCTATAAGTGAACCCTTTTCTTCTCATGAATTGCAGTTGGCTCCGACGCACCTGTCCTTGTAGGAGTGCACAAGGCCTTTTCCTTACATAGTTTCACCTGTCCTTGTAGGAGTGCACAAGGCCTTTTCCTTACATAGTTTCACCTGTCCTTGTAGGAGTGCACAAGGCCTTTTCCTTACATAGTTTCTCACCTGTCCTTGTAGGAGTGCACAAGACCTTTTCGTTACATAGTTTCTCACCTGTCCTTGTAGGAGTGCACAAGGCCTTTTCCTTACATAGTTTCTCACCTGTCCTTGTAGGAGTGCACAAGGCCTTTTCCTTACATAGTTTCTCACCTGTCCTTGTAGGAGTGCACAAGGCCTTTTCCTTACATAGTTTCTCACCTGTCCTTGTAGGAGTGCACAAGGCCTTTTCCTTACATAGTCTCACCTGTCCTTGTAGGAGTGCACAAGGCCTTTTCCTTACATAGTTTCTCACCTGTCCTTGTAGGAGTGCACAAGGCCTTTTCCTTACATAGTTTCACCTGTCCTTGTAGGAGTGCACAAGGCCTTTTCCTTACATAGTTTCACCTGTCCTTGTAGGAGTGCACAAGACCTTTTCCTTACATAGTCTCACCTGTCCTTGTAGGAGTGCACAAGACCTTTTCGTTACATAGTTTCTCAAAGAAATATAAATCATCTATCTGATGGAAAAAAAGGTATATAAAATATGTTACCACGTATACAGTATAATTATTTATTTTAAATTGTCAATTGCTTTCAATTTACTTAATCTTGGGCTATAGTGATATTAATACTAAATGCATCTGTGTATATGTATAATGTAATTTGTAAGTTGATTATCAGTATACTGTGGTTACTTTGCGCCACTTTTGATGCGTATGCACCGCCCCAGCATATTTTGATGCGTATGCACCGTCCCAGCATATTTTGATGCGTATGCACCGTCCCAGCATATTTTGATGCGTGTGCACCGTCCCAGCATATTTTGATGCGTATGCACCGCCCCAGCATATTTTGATGCGTATGCACCGTCCCAGCATATTTTGATGCGTATGCACCGTCCCAGCATATTTTGATGCGTATGCACCGTCCCAGCATATTTTGATGCGTATGCACCGCCCCAGCAAATTATGTAATGACTACTTGTGCCTGATACAGCAGTGGTGCCAGATTACATACATGTATACATAGTAGGGATGCACCGAAAATTCGGCCACCGAAAATATTCGGCCGAAAATGGCTAAAAAATGTATTTTCGGCCTATTCGGTTTCGGCTCAAATAGGCCGAAAATATATCACCGAATAGTCCAAACACCGGGTCGGTATAAACACAACACGCGATTGTCTTGAACGTAACCAGAGCGCTCCGCATCTGCCTCTCTCTCACTCCCAACTGCAGTCTCCCACACACACACACACACACAGACACACACACACAGCGTCAAGTTGCTCTGTGCTGTGGCTGCGATGCGCTCCGCGAAATCTGCGAGCTCATAAACAGGTCCCAAAACATGGTATTTGTGAGCACCGCCACTGTCTATTCTTTTGTCGTATGACAAAAAATGCTCCCCAATGTCTGAATCTGTGAGCTTGCAGACAGGCTACGACGAACACTAGCAGTAGCTTGCTCGTTAGCTCCTCAAATTTGTTCCACCTGTGTGTAATCTCAGCAGCGCATTGAAGTGGGCACGGCAGGGCAAAAGCAGAAGCAGAACGTCCGTGAACGTTTTGCTTAACAATGATCAGTTGTTCAGTGCTGTTTAACTTTGGCAATATGTGATACTAGAGCCTAGAGAACATGCTAATATGGCTGCTAAATAAGAACGTTTTCCCCTATCAGCTAGCATGCTATTGTGTGTGTGTGTGTGTGTGTGTGTGTGTGTGTGTGTGTGTGTGTGTGTGTGTGTGTGTGCGAGCGTGCGTGTGCGTGCCCACACACTGTGTAGGACAGTGGTTCTCATAGTGGGAGCTAAATTATAGATAGTTAGGAAGTAAACCAAGTGGGGGTCTGAAACAGAGTGCAAAAATGGAACCAAATACACTCAAAATTTACATTGATTTTTACAATAGAAATTAAAATAAATTGGGGTCCCAGAGATAGAAATGGGAAGAAAGACAGTCAGCTATACACAGTCAACATTACAGATTACAGTATCATTACAAGTACAAGGAATGGCAATGAAATCAAATTGTATTAAAAAGGGGGTAAAATATTAATTTTGAAGGAGTATTCATTTTTATTGTCTTTATTGTTAGTTACAACATGCCTACAATAACTTGAAGCATTTTTTTTAAGGTAATTGCAAAAAAGGTGCCATAATCCGATTAATCGTTTAAATAATTGCCTGATGAATCGATTATGAAAATCTATAATCATGTCTTTTGCCATAATCGGGTAGCTTTACAACAAAGCTGTATTCGGCTATTCGGTATTCGGTTTTCGGCCAACTGTTTCCTATATTCGGTATTCGGTTTCGGCCAAGAATTTCCCTTTCGGTGCATCCCTAATACATAGGATTTTGTTTTGTTTTGCCATGTCTTTTGTTCCTGCTATTTTGTTCCTGCTATCCTATTGTTTAAAACATGAGTAAAATGATGATTCTCATACCATGTTTGTCGTATGTTTGCCTTTTTCCTGTGACACATCTGCCAGGCTTATTGGCTGTCAACATTATGACACACTTAGGTGGTTTTCGGAGGATGCTGAAAGTGCTCTAGACATTATAAGATGTCTATCAGTCTATAATTGTATATGAACTAGGCATCTGTTTATAACACTAATTACACTTATAAAGCAGTTAATGACGTAGAACATCACATGTTGCTGGAGACTATACAGGCATTGTAGTTATAAATCATAAGGGTTCATATCTCCCTTACGGAGATATGGGTGTCTGGCTGGGTATGAGCACAACAACATCATGGTTGTTTTTCACCACCTGTGTGCAACCTAACGCACATATTAACTGTATATATATGATGATTTCGGGTGTACCAGTACAGTGACAGTACTGTACAGTAGGGCTGTGAATCTTTGGGTGTCCCACGATTCGATTCGATTCCGATTCTTGGGGTCACGATTTTATTCAAAATATTTTTTTTCCAGATTCGAAACTATTCTCTATTCAAAATGATTCTTGATTCAATACATAGGATTTCATCACAATCTACTCCAGCCAAATGAAGTGATTAACTTGAAAATGACTGAAGACATGATGTTTACTGTAAGGGTGAGTTAGGGTGAGCTTACATTTCATATTATAAACACCATGTAGTGAAAACTCCTGTAACTAACCAGAAATAAAATCTAAAAAATAAATAAATAAAAATTAATAAATAATTTTTGGAAATTATGAATCGATTTTGAATCGTTCATAACGGGAATCGCGATTCTAATTCGAATCGATTTTTTTTGACACCCCTACTGTACAGTACAGTACCAAAACTGTGGAATGCACTTCCCATTGCAGTCAGAACTGCAGCATCACTCCCAATCTTCCGCCGTAGCCTGAAAACCCACCTTTTCAGACTCCATCATGGCCCTTAGCACTTACCCTAAACCCTTAGATAGCATTTATGTTGGATTATATAGCATTTGATACAGACTTATAGCATGTTATGTAGACAGCACTGTAATTGTATTGTATGTAGTCATAGCACGCCATAGTACACATGTATAGTTTATATGTATAGTGTATGTATAGTTTCACTATATAAATATTCCACTGTTACTTTCTTAGCTTACGCATGTTTCATGATAAATGCTTTTTATGTGATGTATTCCCATGCTTTTGTTCTTGCTTAAATGTAAGTCGCTCTGGATTAAGAGCGTCTGCTAAATGCCTACATTGTAAATTGTAAATTGTAAATTGTAGTAGAGGGACTGCCACACGGTAACTGTCATTTCTCAACCGTTACGGACGCGGGGCAGCTCGCCGGAACTGGGTTGGCACCCTGGGTGTTACCCCCCCCCCCCGCACTCACTTCACACGGGTGTGACTGAAGTACAGTAAATAATTTATTGCCTGACAGTTCTTGCCTGAAAACATTTTTTGTTTTGCTTATAATGCACTCAATGAGCCTTGTAGTGACTTATCACATCAATGCATTAGAGCAGTGACAACAATGAGTCCAATTACCCAATTATAATCTATATAAATGTGCCTTGTCTCTGTACGTGTTTATGTCTGGAATTCACAGAACTCCAACCATCCACACCGACTGCAAATTCCACACACGTTCCACACCACCACAGGGAGTGCAGTGCTTGGCCTTGAGTGAGAGAGACAGAGAGATACAGAGAGACAGAGATGCATGATTGTCCAGAACCAGCCCAAAAGCCTCTGCCCGGGCCTGTACCTGCACCCCTATATCTCCATATATGGAGCTGGCCTGTTCTGACTGTTGACATCACTTCAGTTCATATTTGGGCATGCCTTGGCACAACTCCATAGAATGAAGGGACAGAGAGAGACAGATACAGACATCTTCATATCTGGGCATAAAAGGGACACAGTGGGTGAACGGGTACTCTGACACTGGTACCGGGTATTGCATAGCCAGGTGGGGCATGGATCTCCAACTTCCATCGTTACAGAGTAGATGCTCTACTTAAGGTCAAGTATATAAGTCATAGGCAAGTAATAAAGAATGTGTAATAAATACCTACTCATGAAGCATTATGAGTATAGGTATTGGTTATTAGTAAAACATTGCATGGATGCACCTGGGACGTATCCTCAGTGATGTATCCCAAGGTCATCTCTCGAACATCATACCCCTCACTCAGGCGACCCAGCCGGGGTGATCAAGTCCCAACTTACGTCCCAGTAGCTACCCTCAATCAGTCCCATTAGGGAAAACCCTGGGCCACACAATCCGTTGGAACTACTCCTGAACTACTCTGCCAGGGCTGGGAGGTACACTTCTGGCTGGAAGGATTAGGCTTTGTGGGTTGACTCCTCCTACGTCTCACCAGGTCCACTCCTGCTCTCACCAGGCCCAGGACCTGTGCGTTTCACCAGAGTCCCAGCATCAGACACTTCATTCAGGAGTGGTGGGCAATGGTTAGAGTGTCCGCCCTGAAACTGGGAGGTCGGGGTTCGATCCCCGGCCGGGTCATACCAAAGACTGTAAAGATGGGATCCAATGCCTCCCTGCTTGGCACTCAGCATCAAAGGGTTCGATTGGGGGGTCAAATCTACTATTCAAATGATTCCTGAGTGCGGCACGGCTGCAGCTCACTGCTCCTCACCGTTCCAAGAGATGGGTCAAATGTGGAGAACAAATTTCACTGCGGTAACGTGTGTGACAAATCAAACGACTTTGATGCAGACTCCACCCGAGCGATTAGGTGGTGCTGAGGCCTCACCGAGGGTTTGTTGGGCTTCCTCCTCACGGAGGACACAGACTGGGGCACTAACCCATACTGCTCACCCGGGTGCCGTCTACATTCCGGCTGTCACCCGTCTCTTTGGTGGTCACCAGACTATACCTGGTTGTCACATAGTCTATTCCTATGAGTCACTATACATATACCATAGTTATAAATGCATTTTAAGTATATTCATAAAGCTTTTTAGATGGGATGCATAGCATGTGTTACCCTGATATATCAATGTCAAAGAAGTGTCAATATAGAAATATCAAATGGGCAGCCTATTACAAGAATATTAACAGTCTGTCCTAATTTCAGTAATGGAGAATATTCCTGCATTTAATAACATCAGTACCAAACCTGTCCAGTTGTACAGTAGGCCTACTGCATTTACCCATTTCTGTACTTCTCTGACGTATATATACACTCAAATATGCGCTGGAATGGGAGTGAAACTGGTTTACCAAAAGAGTTCATCCAGGTCATCAATATGTCCTTACACTATTACACCACTATTACACTACTATTACACTATTACACTATTGCACTTATTACACTATTACACTTATTACACTATTACACTATTACCCTACTATTACACTATTACATTATTATGGATTAGTCTTGCTCAAGGTCACTTCAACACTAACTCTCGGGGAGCCTGGATCAAACCGGGTTACCTTCCAGTTTCCAGTAATCACACCTGCACTGGATGTGACTTAATTGTCCAATTCAACTAGGTATACTCTTGATGGGGATGTACATTCTGTGCTGGCATACATAGTTATGATTATGAAGAAAATGTATGTTCATTGCAGTTATTTTTGTTTCCAACTACTTTAGAAAGTTTGCACCACTGTACAGTACACAGACAATAGCTAGAATATAGACAATAGTAGAATGATTATGGAGGCAAAACCAGGTTGATGACAACCGTCATGTTAACCAAGTGTACAGTCTAAGCTCCATGACTGCAGGAACAATAGCAAGGTCTTCACACATTCACAGGTTGAACTTGAAAATCTAACAATATGAGCAGTAGAACTGTAAAGACTTTTGAAATACTGTGTCCCATTTAGTTAATTGTATGCATGGCGGGCCCCTTGCCAACACCTAGTCCTACTGAGCAAATGATGAGGCTGTGATTTATAAACAAATACTTTATTACAAAAGTTATGAAAATAAGAAAAACAAACAAAATAAATAGCAAATTGTGCAAATTCAAGAACAAAAAAAAACAAAATGTATAAACAAATACTTATGAAAACAAAACGTTATGAAAATAGTGCAAATAAGAAAAATAAACAAACAAACAAAATAAATAGCAAATTGTGCAAATTCAAGAACCAAAAACCCCCCATTCAATTGGTGTTCTCAGTGGCCGTCTCAGTGGCCTTCAGCTGGCTGAGGATTCCCTCGGTTGGCTCCCACGTGTCTGCAAACTCTTTCTGGCTGAAAAACACAAAACAGATGATAGTTGTGAATAATACCAAGAAACTGGAGTATATTAAATCCTTCCACTGGCTCCCTGTGTCAAAGAATGTATTTCAAAGTAATACTGTTGGTATATAAAGCCCTGAATGGTTAGACGCAAAAAGTGGAAGAGTCAATTGATGCCCCACATCCCTGTGATTCACAGACACTGAATTAATTTACTTGGTTTACCTGACTGGGAAAGGTCTGCTTTCTGACCATAAAATCAAACATTAATTTGGGGAAGCATTTTGTTTTTATGCACCACATATCTGGAACAAACTCACAGAAAACTGCAGGTCTGCTGCCATTCCTTATTTTAAAACACAACTAAAGACATTTGTTTGCCTCTTTGATTGACATAATTTTCTCTCTTCAGCTCTGTAACTTTCTTTTCTTTTGTTTCCTTTGCTTGTTGAACTGTGTATAGACTGAATTGCCTTGTTGAAATGTGTTATACAAATAAACAGCATTCCCTTATAAATAATAATATATTTCTTGACTTTGAAATCATGTTAAGCATTTACATATTTCTTATGTTTCAAGAGCATCAATCACTTTACTCTGCAAGACAAGTAACTAACAAGTTAGAGAAACAAAGTTAAAGGGTTAAAGGCGCAGTGAAATGAAAAAGACGTTTTTCACACTTTTAGACCATATCCGTGGTCATCATGTGGACATACCTAACAATGGATGCCAAAAAAATGGGAAAATTCTCATTTTTGTGTGATTTTATATCAAAAATATTTTTGAAATTACTTCCTGAAAACGAAAACGTGCTGCGTAATGACGTGTAGACATACACATTGTGATTGACAGGTGTCTAATCAATCTTCAACTACTAGGCAGTTTGTCTTTTGAATAATTAATTAGCTAGGTACCTTCCCCAGCTTTGGTATTTACCTCCATTCATTCCCCTGCAACCATGAATAAGCCACACTGTGTTTTGGGTTGTTCCTCATCAAACACCCTTTTCTCTTTCCCCAAAACTCCGTGGTTACGTGCTCGCTGGTTGGAATTTATCCATTTTGAGGAGGGTGGCATTTTTGAGAGGTCCAGGTTGTGCGCCCGACATTTTACGGAGGACAGTTTCCGCAACTACATGCAGGTCAGCATGGGTTTCGTAGCTCCCTCCGGGTTGCGCTTGAAGTTACAGGCCATCCCGACTGTGTTCACGGTCGGAGCCTCAACCGAGTCAACTCCGCGTTTGAGAGTAAGTACCTTGGCAAACTTACAAATATATTTCGTCTTACTACTTACTAGGCTACATGCAAATGCAATATAGTCGTCAAGTTGCACTGTTTGTGACGTTACCAATTCAAGAGCTACACGGAGTGTGTGTATACAAACATACAAGCACGTGTGTGCGTACAGTATGTTTGCAAACATAAGCACGTGCGTGCATATTTTTGCAAACAAGCACGTGCGTGCGTATGTTTGCAAACATAAGCACGTGCGCGTGCGTTGGTATGTGTCTGTTAGCGAGTAGGTCTACGCCTACATACATACATTGTACAATTAGTGTGTGTGTGGGTGTGCTTACGGTGCATCATGCATCTGAGTGAGTACAACAACAAATTACAGTAAGCCTTTATTAGACCTCAAAAGCTCTTTCAGAGCGACTTTAAATACAAAGTTCCAGATCTGAGTAGTAAATGTTATGAAACCTCGTCAATAATGAGTCTTGACGTTCATAATCTAACAAGATCTTTGCTACCAAAATATAATTGAAAAGTAAAACAAATGCTAACATGACTACTGCTGCATTGTACGTATGGTTATTGCTGTATAGGCCTCTTTTTACTATTATGCTTTGCCTATAATGCTGCTGTGATCGCTTGAATTACCCCCAGGGGGAATTAAAAGTGATATTTTATGACTTTCCATTATCCAACAGCCAACGACACAGGATGTAGGTTGCCAACATGCACCATGTATGAAGACAACTGCATCCCAAGTGTCTTTTCCAGCTCCGAAGGCAAAAAGACGGAGTAAAGGTAATGTTACATTATAAGTTATTTGATGAACAATGGTGAATATGTTTAAGGATGTTGATTTACAAGTGCACATGTTTCATTTGTATGTCTTCTTAGGGGTTCAAGTAAAACCAGCAGGGCGCTCTGTAGCGGTTGGCTGCTCCATGGACAGTGTTGGGGCACCGATGCTGATGTCGACACCTACCAAGAGGCCACGAGTGGAGCTGGTCAGCAGCCAGGAGTCCTCAAGTGCATCCTGCTGCACAGTAGAACCTCAGGATTCGTCATATGTGCCTGATGTGACACCAGAGGACCATGAGGAACAGCAAAGGTAGGGTGTGTGTGTGTGTGTGGAGGGGGGGGTTTGTTTGTGGAAAGAATGCCATGTATTAATGTCTGTGTGTGTAGATATCATGTTCCTGTACAGTGCTTGCCTACCACTGTACGACTCCACCAAGTACATTGTGTACCATGACAACCTGATGGAGTTGTTCAGGACGTGCCCAACATGCAGCCGCACGTGCCAGATAAGCACCTTTGTTGTTGGGACACTTGTATCCATCACACAGGTAATTGAAAACTTACCATAGACAAAATTACTATCAACAGGTGTACATATTAATGTGTCATCAGCTGTTGTTTATATACAGTTTTAAATTATTATACATAGGTGTGTTCTCACTGCCACCACAAACTACAGTGGAACAGCCAGCCCTACATTGGGAACACCCCAGCTGGAAATATTCAGCTGTCAGCTGCAGTGGCCTTCAACGGTGCATCTTATGTTCAGATTCACAAGGTTAATATATTTGTGTGTGTGTGTGTGTGTGTGTGTGTGTGTGTGTGTGTGTGTGTGTGTGTGTGTGTGTGTGTGTGTGTCTCTGCGCGTTTTTATATATATATATATATATATATATATATTATGGTTGCATAAAACATTTTTGTGTGGTGTTTTCCAGGTACTGTCATCGCTGCGTGTAGAATGCATTTGTCCCCGTACCTTCTACAACCACCAGCAGGCTTTCCTACAGCCAGCCATACTCTGGCAATGGAGGGTGGAGCAGCAGCAGGTCATTCAGAGGGCAAAGCAGTCCGGAAAGCCTATCACTTTAGGTGGTGACATGAGAGCTGATTCACCAGGTTTGTACAAGTGATTATGAGCAGATTAACAATTGAAATAGTAGTTCAAATATGCCAATATGACAGTCTACAATCCCACATTTGGCTACGATACAAATTCTGTAATTTTGGAGAAATGTCACACGATATACAGTGTACACTGTACAGTAAACTGTGTGTGTATATACTGAAGTGATTCAGCAAACATCTTGCATCTGTCAGGTCATAAATGCATTCATCTAACGAATGAATAATGAATATGTCAATGGACACCTGAAACACTGTCTTTATTTTAACTGTAGGACATTGTGCCAAGTTTGGGTCTTACTCAATGCTCAACTTGGATGACAACAGGATTATAGATCTCCAGCTAGTCCAGGTAAACTGAAAATGGAAGTTATTTTATCATTAACGTACTTGTATACGAGTGTAAAACTTCTCAAATTCCGAATGGTATCTCTTTCTTTCTTTCTGTGTCTGTCCGTCTGTCTCTTTTTTCAGAGTAATGAGGTAGGTAACAGTGGACGGATGGAACTACATGGCTTTATGAAGAGCCTGAAGTTCCTGAAGGAAGCTGGTATCGAGGTTGGCGCTATTGTCACAGATCGCCATCCTTCGGTACAGAAGTACATGAGGGAGAAGCAGGAGGACATAGTTCACTACTATGACACTTGGCATGTGTCTAAAGGTACTTTTCCTTTTTAACCACCTTTTTCCATGTGGTACCTAATGTAAAAAGCAATACTTCAAATTTACATTTAATACTTAATAGTTTTGAATGCATGTATGTCATATTACACAAAAAAGTACATAGATCTCAAAAGGAATGCTTTTGTTGAACTACGCTGTGACTACAGTCAAAGCACACTATCTTTATATCAAGGGTTTGAGGGTATGGTATCGTTATCATATCGTCCCCCTTTCAGAACGACGAGTGGCCCAGGAAATGATTCCCCATTCATTTTCTCCATCAGCTTTTTTAACGCTGCGGACAAAGCCAACTCGAGTTGTGACAAATCATGACAACAAACACAATGTTTTGGGCAGATCAAATCATTAGCCTTCATTTAGTTGTTTCTGGGGAAATGGGGAATCATTTCCTGGGTCTCTCGTCGTTCTGAAAGGGGGCGGGACTGCGATGCGCTATATCTAATTGTGTACTTTTCAGGAAATGGGGAAATAAATAACTGTTCCAATGGATCCAGTGTTGTTACAAGCTGATTGAATACTATATAACTCACACTTATGAAGAATCACTTTCACCTGTAAATTTACAAGATCACAACACGGTAACGCATTGTGAACTTTTGCCTGACAAAGCAGGGCATACAAATACAAAGTTGAAATATGAAGATATAAGTTTTCTGTCCAACAGCGATGATGTGCTTACTTATGCTTATTGAATTAGGGCTCGCCAAGAAAATAGATGCTCTTGGGAAGCTGAAGAACTGTGGAGAGGTTCTGCTGTGGAAGAAGAGTTCAGTGAACCATGTATATTGGTGTGCCTCTTCCTCCAAGTCTGGAGAAGAGGTAGTAGACAAGTGGAAGTCTATCACCAACCATGTCCAGAATGTGCACCATCATGACAGTGAGCTCTTTCCAGATTGTGCCCAAAATCTACCCCTTGATGAACGAGCATGGTTGAGGCCGAGTAAGCATCAGATTCTATATCAGATCTTACAATATGAATGATTAGTATGTGTGTATGTTTTTATAGCATTTTCCTTCATATTATTTGTCCTGTCTGTGCTTGTGTGGTTGATTTATTACGCAGATACCAAAGCTTGTGAGATGTTCTGTGACCTGATGCTGAAGAAGAGACTTCTCAAAGACATTGCGAAGCTCAGTCCTCATCATCAGACCTCCTCAATTGAAGGCTTTCTCATTTTGAGGTTTGCGCCGAAAAATGTTTCGTTCCCATTCATGGGAATGTTGTGCAGGTCAGAGTTTAGTAAATTATTTGTTTTATTCCTTTGATAATGAAATGGAATGTATTCTGTCAAATGGTTAATTTAAAGTTCTGCTCATATTTATTGCAATAACACCTTAACCCATTTAGACCTGAGGCTGATTCTAAAATAATTCTATGTCAGTGGTTCTCAAACAATTTCATGTGAAGGACTCTCAAAAATATACGTAATTAGCCGCCGACCCTCATCTGAAAACATGTTGTTCCAGGGACCCCCCAGAAGCAAAGATTTGAGTTAAAAACGTATATATTCAAGATTTGTGCCACATTTTCACGATTTTTCTAAAATAGCAGATCTACAAGGTCGTAGCACGGCACTCGGTGCCGTGCTATGATTTTGTAGATCTGCTATTTTTCAATAGCTAAAGTATAACATAATGCCTAAAACACCAAAAGGGGTTCCCGCCCAGAATGGGTTAAATAGCATCCTCTCTGCCTGTATTATTTTATAAAGATTATACTATCGATTCTACCACTGACCTAATTCACTCCTTTATAACTATGCTTAGATTGCTCCTTGCCGCTCTCCACTACAACGAGAACGCAGACCGTGGTGTGCTGTGCAATGCAGATGGAGAACCTGTGGTCAGGGTTAAATGGCCAAAGTACAAGAAGGGTGAATACTCTCTGTGCTATGAGAAGACTGCTTCCACATACCGTAAGTTACAAAATAGTACCTGTGTATAAAACATGTCAGCCTCCTTTGGCAAAGAATGGAAAAACAGCTCCTCAAATCATGATAAACAGTTTTAGGTTTTGGTTTCTGCATTGACATTACCATGTCTTTTGCACCGTATAGACTATGTGGACACCCTGCAGAGGCTGGTTCTGGAGGAGGTGGTCTTCAGTCCTGGCCCATACCAGCAGCTGAGAGACCAAGTGGAAGTCCCTGAAAACCTGTGTGCTGCTTTTGAGAGGCCCAACATACAGGAAGCTATGGCCTCCAAATGGTCTCGCTACACACAGGAGCTGTAAGCAGCACCACCTGACCATCAGAGGGGCTTGGGACACTGGTCTCAGTACCACCCTCTCTCTCACCACCTGACCATCAGAGGGGCTTGGGACACTGGTCTCAGTACCACCCTCTCTCACCACCTGACCATCAGAGGGGCTTGGGACACTGGCCTCAGTACCACCCTCTCTCACCACCTGACCATCAGAGGGGCTTGGGACACTGGTCTCAGTACCACCCTCTCTCTCTCCACCTGACCATCACAGAGGGGCTTGGGACACTGGTCTCAGTACCACCCTCTCTCACCACCTGACCATCACAGAGGGGCTTGGGACACTGGTCTCAGTACCACCCTCTCTCACCACCTGACCATCAGAGAGGGGCTTGGGACACTGGTCTCAGTACCACCCTCTATCACCACCTGACCATCACAGAGGGGTTCAGGAAACTGGCTTCAGTGGTGGTGAAGCATGGCCGTTCTTAGTTGGTGGAGTGATTTGTCTGGTGACTCAGAAAATGAACAAAACTCTGGCTTGTAAGTGGCCTTTAGTCACATGAGAAGGAGCAATAACAGGTCTGTGACATTGTTAGATATCTGTGGCTGCACACCCATCCTGCTTATATTGTGGATTGCAAATGGTCCCCGTGAATAGAAGAACATCATAATAGAAAGGACCTTGTAGGGAAATAATTTGCTGTAGTTATCAAGAATGAAGTATTGAATATTTCATAGACAATTCAAATACAGCAGTATGATAGAAGCCAAATGGATCAATACAAAAATACCAAACTAAGGTTTGATCCAATTGTGGATCAAATATTTGTAGGGTAAATTATGAATGCAAATGTCTATTGTAATAACTGGTATGAATGAACATACATGTAAAATCACTACAAAACCTTTATCATTGTAGATGGTTTAAATGTACCCAGTCCTTTATGGTCTAGCAGTAATATGGAGCATAGCTGCACATCAAACTAGACAACAGTTTTTGCCACTGGGAGATCAGGTTTCTCATCTCATTAAACTACTCATAGCAGTACATGTCTACATGTCTGTAAAATACAACCAACCATAACTACTGCACCAGCACTGACACATACCCAATAACTAATAGGCTATTTCAACTTTGACCTTTATACACAATTATTTTATAACTATATAGATACTTGTGTAAAATGTGTAGGCCTACTGTATGTTATGGAGTGGAATTTTGTTTTTACAATTTTATCTGAATAGTACTGCCTACTGCTTATGACCTCACTGTAAGCCCCGTTTGTTTATACTATAATGCTGGAGTGAACATAAGATGATAGATGCAGTGGGATTTTGCCTGGGTATGGTTGACCTGTAAACACCATGGTTGTGCATCGTGTGGTGGCTGCTACAGGAAGTACAGGAATTTCAATGTGTAGCACATCTGAGCAATCATCTGCAGGTCTTAGTGGCAGACTGTGTTCGACGCTACAGGTACACAGTAGGGTACAACAATGTCACTTACACTTTACTTGTAACTGGTATCTGATATGTGTTATATTGTAATCCATGATGCAAACAAACCGCAATGTCTAACTATCATGTACCAATTTGTTGGAGGGGTTGATGATTGCTGAAAAGGTGTCATAATCCCCTGCGGGATTGGCCACTAGGTGGCATGACAGTAAGTAAATAACCCATTGAGACCTGAGGACCAGATTCTACAAATGTCTTCTAAATCCCAAGTTTTCTGATAAACCTGTTTATGTCAAGGAGCCCCACTTTTTTTACTATATATAAATTATATATTTTTTTCTCAAATGGGTCTGGGCAATAAAACCATCTTTCACCAAATAACTTGTATTGATAGTGACTATTGTCACAATAGCTTTTTTCCATGGTGTTTTGTGGAATTAAAACTACATGACCAAACACAACCAGGAACATGTGTTACATTGTGTTGAATTAAATATCTTAAAAAATTAAGCAAGATGTAATTTATTTGTGTACAAAAAACATAGTAACTGACAACATGTGTGTGGGGAGAAAAGGAGTAAAGAAATAATTGTCTATATAAATATATTCATGGCATCTGCAGTGGAGCCAGCCTGAATCCTCTGTAGTTTTCAGATGGAGAAGGGTAGGCAGCTCTTATCCTGATGACAGCACAGGATGGGACCACTTTTCTATTGCCTCTTCCAAGGTAACCCCAACACCACCTGACAAAGGAGCGGTAGGCTATGTGTCGATAACGTCTATAAAGAATCAATGACATGAATGCAAAAATGAAATACTCATGCAGATAGTGAAAAAGAGCAATGCAAGACAACGGAGATCTTGAATTTGGACAAGACATTTCATTTTGATTACATCACAGAAGTGAAATGGTTTGACAAGCACTGATGACAAGAGTAAATTGACAGCAATTACACTCACTCCTCCTCAGTGAAATCCTCTTGGTTCTCTTGCTGACCAAACTGCTGATTATCGGCTGCAAATGTCATTTGTTGCACCCACTGATTGAGGCAACAGCCAGGAAAGCCAGGGTGCATTGATATGCACGGAGTCTCTGGCTCTTCTTCTGCACATTTTAACATAACCTGCATAGCAGAGCAAAATAATATTCAGCAGCAATACTGAATGTTCATCACATACATATCCCATTTTACATTGTTCTGGGTTGATTGTTAATTTGTTTTGCCCGTGCAATGCTAGTATTATTGCCTATCTTCACCTGTATACATTACTTTTCAAACATACATGTATGCATCATGTAGCAGTGATGTAAATAGGTTTTCAATTAAATATAAATCATCTAAGCACACATGTGCTTAGATGCTTTTTATTTCCATTTCTGCTAAGCAGCAAGCTATATTATAGCTTAGCAGAAATGGAAATAAAAAGCTTTTTTTTTTTTTTATATATATTTTTGTGAACTGAAATCTAAACCTAAATCTAAATCTAAACAGTGAATTGTACCAACATAATGCATTTGTATGTTGTTTACAGACTGACAGTAATCCTGCTGTGTTATACTAACCATCTCATGGTCCTTGCAGCAGACTCTGTCTATGGGAGCATCCATGTTCACACAGTAGCCACATCTACACCTGAATGATAAGCAGATAAACAATTATGTGACTTCAGTTCAGTGATTTATGTGAACGAAAACGGCTAAACACAAGTGGAAGCTGATATTCCATACAATAAGCTAAACATTCACAACTACTAAATTAATATAACTTTTGCCACTTGGTTATAGTAAAAGACTAGGTTCAAATAACAGATTAGACTAGAGGACAAACCCATGCATGAGCAGTGTTCGTCACATGTTCCTCAGTTCCTCTACGGATCTACCCACGACAGCACGTTGCACAACCAATGTCTCATAGGGGACACGTGAAGTTTGATCATGTATGTCAGATGTATTGTATTGTATACAATTATATATGATTAGTGCCAGCAGTGCGTTCAACCAGGTAGACCAAGATAGCTAATCACCGAATGAATGCAGCCCAATATGTAGACTAACTACTGTAGCGTTATCTAGTACTCAATGCAATACTGATATAATAGCTAATAATATTGATTATAAAAAGAACGTTACCAGTTAGACACATCTACATGCTGCCGCGGGTGAGGTTCGGCTGCTGCTGCTGCTGCACCCCCCTCGTCGTCACTGTCCTGTGCAGGAGGAAGAGGCTCAAACATAATGGCCTGACGCCACGGACGGGATGGTATTCATGTTGTTCGGCATGTTCCCCGTCTACCTCTACCTCCACCTCCTGTTCGCTTGAGTCACTTGACTCTGTGCTAGTGAAGCTGGGTGAAGCTGCACAGAGGGGTGAAGACGGTGGCGAGAAGTCCTCCACCGTGGAAACGAGGCCACTGCAGTCGCGCTCATCCATTTCCATGTTTGTTTTTGTTGTCACTTGTCACACGTGTTTTGCTTCAATTGAACGAGCCGCCTTCTTTGCATATTTGTGCTTAGCCCGCCTACGTTTCGACGGTCAAATCACATTCTTCCCAGCGTTATGTCCCGCCTTACTGGCACGTTTCACTCGGAAATGCGTCACCATGCGGAAGTGGGACACACACTTACTTCTGTTTCACTGCGCCTTTAAAGTTACCATGTGGGGCATGGAGCCCATTGAACCAAGGACTGCTTTGTGCCCTTTGGAAGAGGGAAAACAGGAACAATAATCACTATTTTATTTTTGATTGAATAATGACTCCCAGCTTCTAAAATATTCACAACACATCAGAGATAATACGATTACTAGTCAACACTCATGCTGGAGAACAGGAGCCTCTACTCTCAACAGTAAAGCGTTGTAAACAGGCCTGGTACACATCAGAGGTAATACAATAACATTCACACCTGTGTGAAGTGAGGGGCGCTCTTATCATCTTACAACATCAATTACAACATAATGTTTCTTTAAGCAACGGGTGCTAATGTTTGTTTTAGTCCTCAAAACAAACATTACATTTCTCTTTATTAAACAAGCATCGTTGAAAGACAAACATTAAAGCTGTACCGTATATAGGAGAAAAATTTAAGTAATTATACATGTTCCAAATACTGCTGCATTTCAGGCAGAAGGCAAGATTGTAAATAGTAGAGCAGATACTAACTTTTCTCTCACGAGTCTTTTCGGCAACAGACTTAATGGGCCAGGGGACCTCGGAGGACCAATGCGTGCAATCTGTGAGAGAGAGAGAGAGAGAGAGAGAGAGATTGCAGCACTGTTTTTTCCTTTAAAAAAAAAAGAAAATCAATCAATAAAACATATTTATGTAGACAGGGTTCATTAGACAAACATAAAAAACCCACTATACCTAGAGAAAGTGTGCATCTGTTCCACGTAACTTGAAAACCGCTCGCCACACCGACTTCAAATTAAACACACGTTCCACTACACCACAGGGAGTGCAGTGCCCGGCCTTGAGTCGGTCAGACCCACGGTTATCCAGAACCGCCACAAAATAACTCTGACCAGGCTCTGGACAGGGCCCAAATTAGCCAATTGATCACACCTAATCTCACCTATATCTCCATATATGGAGCTGGCCTGTTCCGACTTCACAATGATATTCTGACATCTGCATAGACTCCATATTTGGGCATGCCTGACAAATAACTCAATATATGGGCATAACAGGGACACAGACATAATAACTGGGTGGACATGCATTTCCAACTTGCATCATTCCAAGTAGGCCAGCTCTAGGAATATAAATTACAAGACACAACGGTACCAACGTTTCCAAAAAGTAGACCGATATCTGATAACACCATTAGACAGCAGCATAATAGAATTCTGACTTACTTCTTACTACTGTAGAGGAGATCTTGAATAAACAAGAAGGTGGCCGCACACACCAATAGCTAAAGTACCAATATTTATTAGGACAGCAGGTAAGACAGGAATATCCAACGTTTGGGCGGTTAAGCCTTCATCAGGGAATACAGGGCACATAATGGTTCACACTTAAATATGGTGCAACCAATCAGAAGGGGTTAGGGGAACACGGGTTAAATAAGACCTGTCCCTGTGATATGAGGGGTATGGTCATGTGGTGTCTCAAGTTCACATACAAGAGTTTATCTCAAAAATGACTATAGGGCCTCCTAAGAGGCTCTGGAATAAACATTCCTTGTCATGGAGACACTACAATGTATAAGGGTTACAGCAGAAAAGCAAATGTGAAATAAAGAAAATGTGAAATAAAGAACCATATAACAGCGATATCTATACAAAAATAAATTTAAAATACATGTCTGTCGAAACCAAAGACAAAAAAATAAAAAAATTCAACAAAGATAAAAAAGACAAAGAGGAAGGAACAGTCTATTCCTGGAGGATCACCGAATCCCAAGATGCAGCGGCACCACCGGCAGCATCCAAACCCAGAGAAAGCAGACCTCCACACCCTCCCCGTCGCCAGCCGTTTTCTGATCAGATGTCAAGCAGCAGCGCTTCCTCATCTACCTCGAGCAATGCTTTTTTATACAACAGAACCAACCGCCGCGGGCGCGGCGACCACCGCCGAAACGCCGTACAAGGCGGGGGAAGAGGCTCAGACAGGTTCTCCCGGAGACCACAGACCCGCTCATACAGCAGGTCACAACGGGACTGAATGTCGTAAACCTGTCAAGTAAGGAGCTCAGCCACGCCCACCTGTCACTACTAAGCAGAGGTTTAAGTTTTGTTCCTACTACGCAATCAAGTGACTTTGATGTGAAAGTGGATTTGTTTAAATTCTTCAGACAAATACGTCTGAGATAATTTTTTATGCCTAGTTCTGATTCGGTTGTGGCCCCACCTCTCCCTTCTGACGCTAATGCTACTACCATGTCTACTCCATTCAGAAATAAAAGCACCTTTATCCCTCCTAGCAATCGCAATGCGTCTATTGAAACTTATTGTAGACTGGTTGAACAAGAGATAATGTCACGTTTACAAGAAAAAGATGCACACATATCTCATTGTAACCTTAACATAGACGAGAAGCAAGCTTTGCTTGATCTCAAGTCTGATAATTCCATTGTAATTAAAGAGGCTGATAAAGGGGGCGCTGTTGTTTTGCTCAACAAATCTGATTATGTCATGGAATGTCATAGACAGCTACTGGATGAAATCTCTTACACAAAACTTCCCAGTAATCCTGTTGAAAACTTTAAGGGTACAGTAAATTACACTCTACAAGGTTTTTTTCGTTCTGGTGAGATTACAAAAAAAGGAATTTGAATTTCTTAATAAACAGCATCCTATGACACCAGTGTTCTATATTTTACCTAAACTTCATAAAAACCTTGAGAAACCCCCAGGTCGCCCCATTATATCGGGCATCGACTCCGTTACAGCACCTCTCTCTTCTTTTGTAGACTTTTTTATTAAACCCTTTAATGAACTCCTCCCGTCCTATGTGAAAGACACAGGTCACATGATATCCATTGTTGAAAACCTTGAACGCTTAAGATCAGATACCTTTCTTGTCACGCTGGATGTAGAGTCGCTGTACACAAATGTACCTCACGAAGGCGGCATCCAGGCCCTGGAACATTTCCTATTAGAGCGCCCTACCTCAGCCATACCCTCTAACTTGTGCATTGTCACTCTGGCTGAGATAGTACTTACACACAATTACTTCATGTTTCAGGATGACTATTTTCTACAAAAGAGGGGTGTAGCGATGGGGTCACCTATGGCCCCTAATTACGCAGGCCTGTATGTTGGGTACCTAGAGAAATCTAAAATTCTCAATCCTGCTCAAAACCCATTTTTTACAAATATAACTCATTGGAAAAGATATATAGATGATGTCTTCCTTCTGTTTAATGGTACAAGAGAACAACTTAATAACTTATTTTTGTTTGTTAACTCATGTTCAGATCATCTGAAATTTACCATGTCTTTCGATTTCCATTCTTTGAACTTTCTGGATCTACTGATCTGCAGGGGAGAAGATGGTGTTTTATATACTGACCTCTACACCAAGCCAACTGACCGAAACAGCCTACTGAGAGCTGACAGCTGTCACCCTCTAAAAAAAAATCTAAAAAACAGCTTACCGTATAGCCAATTTTGCAGAGTCAAACGTATTTGCAAGAAACCTAAGGATTTGAACCGGCATTTGACAAATATGCAGGCTAAATTTAAAGAACGGGGCTATTCTACTACCCAGATTGACAACGCCCTGGATAAAATCAATCAAAAACCCAGGTCTGATTTATTTCACAGACAGTCAGAAAACAAGACTCAGTCAACCATCTTCTCTACTACCTACTCTAAAATGTCTGAAAATTTTCATATAATTTTTTTCATATTATAAAAAAACACTGGCATATTTTACAATCTGATTCATTATTTAATAACACCTTTTCCAAACCTCCTCTGATTGTTTTCTCTCGTGGTCAGAGTCTTAGAAATCACTTGGTCAAGTCCGATTTACCCCCTGTCCCAACCCCTACTCAACGTGTATTGGCTCCTATTCCTAACGGCAACTATAAATGCGGCTCTTGCGCCCAATGCAACAGCACTCGAAAATGTCATAAATTTAAGCATCCTCATTCTGGTAAAAATATCCCCATCAGAGGCATTATTATTATTATTATTATTATTATTATTTTTTTTTTGCGGCTTACGCCTTTTATTGATTTTTGAAGGGACAGACAGTAGGCTGACAGGAAACGGGAGAGAGATGGGGGATGACATGCAGTAAAGGCCGTGTCGGGTCCGGGAGTCGAACCCGCGGCACACTGCGACTGGATTACCAGTCCGGTGCCCAGACCGTTACGCTACGGCCTGGGCCATCAGAGGCATTATTACCTGCACAACTAGGGCTGTCATTTACCTTCTGACATGCCCTTGTGGCAAGGCATATGTAGGTATGACTTCGCGTGAATTAAAAGCACGCATAGCTGAGCACCGTAGCACTATTCGGTGCAAGAATATTATATATCCTGTTGCCGCCCATTTTGTGGAAGCCAACCACCCTGTATCCTCTCTACATTATATAGGCATAGAAAAAGTGTCTGTATCTAGAAGAGGAGGACAGATTGATCAGCTTCTGCTTAAACGCGAAGCTTTCTGGATTCAGTCCTTAAAAACACTATCTCCCCCTGGCCTTAATGTAGATTTTGACCTCAGATCCTTTTTGTAAAAATAAATTGCATTCAAAATATTTTTGTACCTTTATACTTAACCTTTTAATTAATCTTTGGTAAAACCTTCTTTTAACCTTACTGTGATGGCCGCCTTCCCTCTTTTCACCTGCAGGTGACCTATACCTATAAAGGCCGACTCCATAGAGGGGCATTTAGGTCTATTGCCAATACTAAATATGTCTTTTCTATATTGATTGCATTGAATGTATTGAATCATGTATTTTAAATTTATTTTGTATAGATATCGCTGTTATATGGTTCTTTATTTCACATTTTCTTTATTTCACATTTGCTTTTCTGCTGTAACCCTTATACATTGTTGCGAACGCAGTGAGCCACTTACTATGACAGCAAGGGCTGAATGTCTGTGTGTGTGTCTGTGTGTCTGTCTGTCTGTCCCGCTGTTACACCACCCGCCCGCCACCAGAGGGCGCAGCTGTAGCACACACACACACACACACACACACACAGGGCGCAGCTGTAGCACACACACACACACACACACACACACACACACACAGGGCGCAGCTGTAGCACACACACAGGGCGCAGCTGTAGCACACACACACACACACACACACACACACACACACACAACCACACACACACGAGCTGCGTTCGCTTCCCGCGTTTGCGCGTCTTACTTGTAGTGTCTCCATGACAAGGAATGTTTATTCCAGAGCCTCTTAGGAGGCCCTATAGTCATTTTTGAGATAAACTCTTGTATGTGAACTTGAGACACCACATGACCATACCCCTCATATCACAGGGACAGGTCTTATTTAACCCGTGTTCCCCTAACCCCTTCTGATTGGTTGCACCATATTTAAGTGTGAACCATTATGTGCCCTGTATTCCCTGATGAAGGCTTAACCGCCCAAACGTTGGATATTCCTGTCTTACCTGCTGTCCTAATAAATATTGGTACTCTAGCTATTGGTGTGTGCGGCCACCTTCTTGTTTATTCAAGATCTCCTCTACAGTTTTCTCCCGTGTGCCGGCACTGCCACAAGGACTTTGACGTGCGTAGAGCCTCTTTGTACACATTACTTCTTACTAGTCACACATTGCAAAACAACTCACTTGCCTTCCTGAACTTAACCAACAAGCGTGCTCAGAAGAGGTTTACCTTCACATCAATTGAACATGAGAAGAAATTCCTCCTCAGCATCTTGAGAAAATATTATACAGCACTGCCTTTACAGATCACCAACCAACATCACAATGAACGGGTAAAGACTGGATGAAGTATAGGACTTCAGGTTCTTTGTGAGTGAGGATGGCAGCTCCACAAAGGAAATAAAAACAAGAATCAGCATAGCAACATCAGCCGTGACAAGACTTGCCAGATCATAAAAATGGTCTATGGTCTAATTTAATGGAATAAATGGATGATCAAATGCAGGAGTTTTCACGACTCATCTAACTGTAACTAGGGCCGTCACCTTCCCCCCCGCCCCTCACTGGTGCGAAACTCGGTAGGAAAAACGGGGTCGCTTACAAGTAACAGGTGCTCTTCACCCTACTCTATGGGTGTGAGAGCTGGACACTCACAGCGGACAGAGAGCACAGGATACAGCCCTTTGAAAGCAAGTGCTTCAGAAGGATGCTTCATATTTCACATAAAGAACACCGGACAAACGATTACTAGTCAACACATGCTGGAGAACAGGAGCCTCTACTCTCAACAGTAAAACGTTATGAACAGGCCTGGTACGGCCATGTCACAAGACATATGTCCCTGCGAGTGAGAGTGAGCCTTTAGTCAGTAGATCTGTTAACATGTCCCAGATACCTAGCTTTGCTACACACAGATAACACATGGCCTGAGGAGAGATCATTATACCCTCTTGTCCTGCAAATCATTACAACACTCTTTGACATTCTATTTCTCATCAAATGCTGCACCATATTGTCAGCTCCAGAGACACCCTCTAGAGCGTGGCAGTCCCGCCCCCTACCAGGGCCCAGGAATTGATTCCCCATTCATTTTCCTCATAGACTTTTCAAAAAGTATTTATTTAAAGACCTTTTAAGCCTCGTACAAAGCCAACTCGAGTTGTGAGAAATCATCACAACAGACGGCAGGTTACAACACTTATGTTGTTTTTCTTCTTTGTAATTATTTGTTTGGTCCAAAATATTATGTTTATTGTCATGATTTGTCACAACTCGAGTTGGCTTTGTCCGCGGCGTAACAGTCTTTAAATAAATCCTTTTTCTTTATTTCTATGGGAAAAATGCATTGGGAATCATTTCCTGGGCCTGGCATCGTCATGAAAGGGGGCGGGACTGCGACGCTCTATGGTGCAAGGTAATAGACTGAGTATTACTCCTGTTCAGAGCTCAGAGCTTATGACCAAAGAGCTTTTCAGCCAGAGTAAGCTCTCATAGTCCCTTCATGTTTTACTAACATAACTGTAAAGTTGCCCGAACGGCCAAGGCTCCAAGAACAGTCAGTCATGCAGTTTAAGGGTCTTTATTTTCCCCAAAAACTCCTCCACCAATAGTCCAGACAATAGTTCAGTGCAATAATGCTCAATAGCACACGGTAGTACAGGCAACAAAATAAAGAAAGGACAAAAGATAAATAAATACTTGGGCAACACTCCTTAACAAAACCCAAACAGGATTAGAGCTCCCTTCAGGCTGTACCCTGATCACACAAGGCCCTGTAGCTCTCCCTCAGGGATGTTATGTGTCAATGCTCACATCCAACTAACTAACCTCTCTGTCCCTGCAGCCTCCCTTAAATAGGAGTGGATCCTACCACAGGACACAGAATCAATTAGCACCATTTCTTCTCAATAAATACTTCCAATATAAATACTTCCATAAATAACAGCTTGAATACAAGTAACCTAAACATTCTAAATAATGTGTTACAATTAAACAAGTATAAAACAGAATGAACACTCAATGACAATTACTCCACGCATCAAGAGAAACACCCCTCTCCTGCATAGCCCTTGGCCCCTTCCTCATCAAGGGAAATGCCACCAGCAGTGCAGGAGAGACAACTAACCAATCAGTGGTTACAATTTCAATAAAGGTTAAAACAATAGTCCTTGCCTGTTATAGGAAACAGTTTCATGTGTATATATATATAGGGCACGGGTTGCCCCGTGACAATAACGTAGTGCATACCTGGCAGGAGTTATCTTTTTGTGGTCCAGGACAAGTTCCTGTCTGGGCAGAGCCAGTAGTACTAAAGCCATGAAGGCCCTATTTGACTCTACATGGCGATGTATGTTAATACAATATAACTTATACTATTTTGTCTCCCTGCTCTTATATTCAGACAAATATTGTCAAAGGTCGAGTCTCACCTCGACACAGGATCTGACACAAATTTTGACTAGAATGTCAAGATTCAATTTATCCCCTGAGCAGACAGGCTATATTAACTCAATGGTAGAAATAGAAGCATGTGCACAGGAAACCAGGTGCAAATACAGGGTAAAAGAGGAGAATTAGGTAGTGCAGCTTTAATTATACAAATAATAATAATAATAGTTATTCATACCAGTATCTACATTTTTCACCTTCCTCTTCACAGCTCTTTTCTTGGCCGTTTTCGTCACCGCAGGCCTGTATGGAGGAAAAGAACATAAATAAAGGCCTCTGGTCTTTGCATTGCAGGCCAGGTTCTCTGACCCCTTCCCACATTAAATGCCCTTAACAATAAAGATAATGTAATGTTTGTTAAGCATTACATCACCTAATCATAGCAACATGAGTTAGACTGTAATATATTAGCGCCCCTCAAGTGAGGGGTTATCTATTTCCATATGGGAACAGGACATTTTAACTGTAATGGCCTTGCCTAGATGCATGCCTGGGAAAACAAGTGTTCTTGTACCCAAAGACTGACCACCTATTCTGCATAGTGACGGTCAACTCTATTGCTCAGCATCTTCTATCCTGTATCGGCACGTACCGTTTAGTCCGTACCGCCGCCGTCTTCTTCTTCTTCTCTCCTTCCCCATCTATGTTCTCTCCCTCCTCCTCTCCTCTCTCTCTATCCATGTCTTCCTCCTCTCTCGCCATATCTCCCCCTCCTCTCCTTTCTCTCCCCCATTGTCCTGTCTTCTCTCTCTATCCAGGTCTTCCTCCTCTCTCGCCATCTCTAGACCCTCCTCTCTCTCCCCCCTCCTCTCCCCCTCCAGCTCTTCCTCCTCCTGTTCTCTCTCTCCCGACATCTCTCCCCCCTCCTCTGCTTCCTGGTGCCCCCCCCCCTCTGCAGCCGCCGTGTAATTGCATGCTTTTGGGGGGAAAATGGGAACAAACAAAAAAACATGGTATAGTTAAAACATTTAAATCTGCTCCATCTGGGCATAATATAGGACCAATATAATGAATAGATAGAATGAATGCTAGTCTAACCTACCTTTCAAAAAACCCTCGAACGTGACCAAGAGCACTTCCAGGACGTCCCTTGCCGCCTGAGGCAGTTTGTGGAATGGGAAACACATTTCCGCCCCCCATTCCGCACTCTTCCCTCCTTTCTTTTTCCCCATAAGGAGAAGAGGGACATATCCACTCTTCCCTCCTTTCTTTTCCCCCATAAGGAGAAGAGGGACATATCCACTCTTCCCTCCTTTCTTTTCCCCCATAAGGAGAAGAGGGACATATCCACTCCTCCCTCCTTTCTTTTCCCCCATAAGGAGAAGAGGGACATATCCACTCTTCCCTCCTTTCTTTTCCCCCATAAGGAGAAGAGGGACATATCCACTCTTCCCTCCTTTCTTTTCCCCCATAAGGAGAAGAGGGACATATCCATAAGGAGAAGAGGGACATATCCACTCTTCCCTCCTTTCTTTTCCCCCATAAGGAGAAGAGGGACATATCCAAGGGCCTTCAATTTATCCACCTTAAAAAATAATATATATGTAAGAAAGCGACCTACATTGTGAGGCAGTATCAAACGATCGGTTTTAATCTTTGCAGCCCATAATAATAATCTCTGATAACATTTAGACAAAACATAGGATGTGCAGGTGCTACATTGTTTCATTTCTCTCATTTATAAGATCAGTTTGAACGTGTCTGGAAATAGTTAGATGCCTTTTGCCATGGTCCTTATTAGAGCTCACAGGAATTAATTTAGTTGAGGACCACACTGGTCTCCACAACAGTAGCGACATTTAACTACATTAATACATCACAACATCAGGGTGAACATGGCCAAATAATAACAAATATAACAAAAACCAAACTAACTCGAACTAACTACGAGAGCACATCACTGCATGCCTGGCTGACATCTCACAGTGGATGTCCTCCAACCACCTCAAGCTGAACCCAGACAAGACTGAGCTTCTCTTCTTCCCAGCTAAGTCCTGCCCTATGCGGGAGCTAACTATTTCCGCCCTGGTAACGTCTGTCCCAACAGCCAGGAACATTGGTGTTGTCCTGGACAGTCAGCTCTCGTTTCAAAACTCACATCACAGCTGTCACTCGATCCTGTAGGTTCACACTCTATAACATACGACACATTAGACCGTTCCTCACCCAGGAATCAGCCCAGCTCCTAATCCAGACAACAGTCTTGTCAAAACTCGACTATTGTAACTCCCTCCTTACTGGCCTACCGGCATGTGCACTTAAGCCTCTCCAACTGATCCAAAATGCTGCAGCTCGCTTTGTCTTCAACCAGCCAAAATTCTCACATGTCTCACAAAACTCAAAGCAACCAAAGTTATGGCTCCCCCATATCTTGCAAGTATGATTGATCCCTACAAACCCTCCCGCGCACTCAGATCAGCCAACGCAGGGAAGCTGGAAGTACCCTCACTAAAAACGCCGGGACAACGCTCCACACGTCCCAAACTCTTCTCCCTTCTGGCTCCAAAACTGTGGAATGCACTTCCCGTTGCAGTCAGAACTGCAGCATCACTCCCAATCTTCCACCGTAGTCTGAAAACCCACCTTTTCAGACTCCATCATGGCACCCTTAGATAGCATCTTTGTAGACTTACAAAGCATTTGATACAGACTTATTGCATGTTATGTAGACAGCACTATAATTGCATTGTATGTAGTCATAGCACGCCATAGTACATATGTATAGCGTATAGTATATATGTATAGTTTCATTATATAGATATTCCACTATTATGTTCTTAGCTTACGCACGTTTCATGATAAATGCTTTTTATATATGTGATGTATTCCCATGCTTTTTTTGTTCTTGCTAAATGCCTAAATTGTAACTCTGCCAAAGCATGTCATCATGTAGCTCTGGTCAGTGCTACTAAGCTAAAACAACATTTAAGTCAACAAACCCAAGTCCCTAAACAAGACAAACATTCGTTTAACGGCTTTGAAAAGTTAACACTTCTGGGTCCATTTGTTGGGTCTACTGTATATGTGAAAAGGCCCTTTGAAGAGATTGGGCCAACTGGAACTTGAAAAGGCTAACGAAAATGGACAGAAAGAAATAAAAAATAAAATTGTATCACCTGTATGTACGAGCGGTCAACAACCTTCGACTGGTTGCCATCGGCTATGTTTTTTTTGGCCCATTCATCAGCCCGAGCCCGGAACTCTAAAACGTCCTTGGTGTGCCTCTCTTTATGTGCCAAAAGCTGGCCACACTGTACAAGTGAGAAAGAGCCAGAATGAGAGCGCTACAAGAGAAAGAATACAGTTCCAAATGATCTGTGATACTTTTCTAGATTTTAAATACACTAAATATGCTGTTGAGTTAATGCACCACATGTTTTAATCATATTAAAGGTAGGGTGGTAGAAAACAGGAAAATGTCAATGGTCAGGTTTCCCAAAGAGATCCTTACATGCTGTATATGTATGTATGTGTGTTGTGGTGGTCGCTCTCTTTCTCTCTCTCAGTATCAAAAGCAAGCGCGCTCTACACAACAGACTGAGACGAGAGAGAGAACATGGCCAAATTAAACACACGTGTTTGTAGCTCAGCATCACATTTAACTTAAGTTCATTTCGCATATACCTTATATTTTTATAAGATGATTGGATCATTCATGAGTACATTTTATAAACGTCGGGTGCACGTGCCGCTCTCTCTGTCGCATAATTAATATAGTATTATAGCCAGTGTGAACACTGACATCCACTTGTCATCTATTTTTAAAACTATACTGTAAAGGTTATAGTTATAGTAAAGTTATAGTATAGTATAGTTGTAATGCTTTGCTTCGCTGCGAACGGTGTAAGGGCACTCCAGGTCACTCTTTCTTTTTTTTAACTTTAAATTTTTATCCCACGATTTTGTAACCCAGTTTTCTTTTCACCCAGTGCCAATTATCTAATGTAATCCTGGGCGCTACACTTCCTCTGCCAACCTGGGGGGGGCAGCGGACTGACCTCATGCCTCCTTCTATGCATGAGGAGTCCAAGCTGCTTCTTTTCACCTGACAGGGGGGAATTTCCCCGGCCGGACGTAGCGCGTGGAAGGGACACGTTATTCCAACCAGTTCCTTTCCCCTCCATCAGGCGCCCCGGCTAGCCAGGGGGAGGTAGTTTTTAGAGACCAGGATTACGGCATGTTTTTGTGAGGGTATCTACCCTAGGGGACACGGGGAGAACATGCAAACTCCACACAGAAAGGCCCTATCGCCAACCCCGCCTCGGGTATGGGGTATATCCAGGTCACTCTTTCAAAGGCCTTCGTAGGACAGGTCTACGTATAGGCTAAGAAGGCTTTCAGGAAACAGTTTTGCCACTACAAAGGGCCTCTATGAATGTGAGCTACAATCTTTCTCAAATCGCTTTGGGAAACCCGTGCCAAAGTCCATTGTCTGGCCACAGCAATAAAGCCATAAGTTGTCATTAATGCAATGCTAGTGGAGATGCTGCCGTTTTCATGAATTAATAACAAAATATGGATAATCTCAATAACCATAGTGACAGTTGAATACTAACAGACTCGATATCCAATTTTAGCAATAATATGATGCAATTTATAAAAAAGAGTCCAATTATATTTCAACAGGTACCTATCCATCAGTTGAGAGATGTTTAGAAAATACAGAATATAATGACCATCGGTGAATGCTTGGTGTAAATAAATGTTTTTTTTCATCTCATCACAGTATTGCTCAACAAAGACTGGGGTATGTAATGCCAAAATGTAAGTTCATTTGAACGTATAATGGATGTTCTGGTCATATTATGTCATGATCTGTCACTCCACAGACCATGTCTCCTCCCTGGCCACTCCCTCATTCCATTCCCTCACACTGCACACCTGTCACCAACTCTCATCAGCCCTGCAGTGCTTCCCATTACACACCTGTGAACCCTTTGCCATTATCCTGCTGCCTATAAATACTGGACTCATTGCACACACAAACTGTCAGTACATAAAATCATCTCCTCTTGGTGTTCCTCTGTCCTGGAAACCCTTGTTCTCCTTCAGTAAGGTTTTTGCATTTCTGGACTTCCTATGTTTTTGCCTTGTGCTTTGTTTAGTTTTGGATTTTGTCTTGTTTAGTTTTGGCTTTTGGATTTTTGTTTGTACTTTGGAAATGTTTGGACTTTGGGCTTCCCTGAGTAGATACTTGCTTTCCTATTTTTGATTGTAAGCTAATCTGCCTTTTCTGCTTTAATAAAACAGTTCTTGAAACTACTCTGCTTGTGGCTCTGCATTTTGGGTTCAGACATTCTGCTATCGTGACATATTAATGTATGAAAATGGGGATTGGCTATCCTGTATGACCTACCTCTGGAACTGGGCAGGATCTATGCCCACATGCCACTTTGGCTTTGCAATGAGGGCATGTGCGTCGGTTCGGCATTCTCACTTTTTAAGGGAAAAACAGAACAAACAAAAAAAAACATACTTAAAGCAGCACTATGTAAAGAGTTGTTATGAATAGCATGCAATTGTATTAATACAATATAACTCATACAACTAACTCAATTGGAGTGGTTGCAGTTGGTCTTCTTGTAGTTTGTAATGCATGTTGTACATTGTAAACAAAGGAGCTTTGGATTTAAAAGAAGGTTTACAGTAACGTCAAATTGCAGCTGCTATTGCTAACTTGCGTTGTTGTCCAGAAGCCCTCTCACACTAGCAGCTAGTATGCTAAAGCTAGTTAGTTAGTTCTAACCATAGAGTATATATATATCTATATACTCTAATGTTCTAACCTGTATTAGATCACATGGCCCCATCATTTAACGTGAGGCAAAAAAAGAAAAAAGACGGACACAAAAAATACATTGATATCGTGACTTTGTTACAAACATATAATCTTACCTTTCTAGTGAGCCAACGAAGGAGTTGAGGAGTTGTGCTTGAAATGTACTGTAACTCTGCAAACTGTACCTGTCCTGTGGCTACTGTAGCCTACCTGTAGTCACTAGTTGATGGTAGCTCAGAAACAAGCGAATGCTTCCGGGTTCCGGTTTTCGCCCAAAATTAAAATAAATTAAATAATACAATAAAAACATCCATATCTACATATTCCGTGTGGATTTAAAATATAAGGTTAATAACCCATGCCCACTGATGTTACAATTATGTACGGTCGATCAACTAATAATAATTATTATTATTATCGTGGTCTGGGAGGGAAGTCTGTTAATTTCGTTGAAAAGTTACGTGTTGCTCATTTCATATCGACAGCACCTGGAAAAGTGGATTACATCTGCATCCAAAAAAATTAAGTGCTTACCCCATGGATGTTAAAATGCTTTGCGGGCCCGCAGAATTAACCATATCTTCCGTGTTGTTCAATTAAAAAGCATTTTTATCCGATCGATGGCCATTTCTTCCTATTTCTTTCAACTACGACCCTATCGTTTGGTAGGTGTACTGCATGCTGATACAGTGAACGTTCTTTTAGAAAGTTGCGTTCGATCCGATTAAAATGCTTTTTATTAAACAATACGGAAGGAACGGGTACTTCCGTGGGCCCGTCAAATATTGTAACATTTATGGCCTTGGGATGAGCCTAAAGATGAACGTTTATGTAGAAGTAAGGGCCAAATGTGGAGGAAGTAAACGATGGCTTCATAGCCATGCCCAAATATGTATTACAGGCGGAGCCTTAAATGTTATAAAATGAATTACAAAAAGTCAATAACAATTATGTTTATTAAAATACAATACCATACATGTTATAAAAATGCACGACAGAAGCGATATCAGCTTGGATCATTTCTATTTTTTTAATTTTTTTTAACCTATAGGTTTCAATGGTGGGCATAATAGTACGCTATGAACGGACTTGCGGTGTGGGTTTTTTTTTAAGTCACGTGACATCATCCGGGACACGAATCCATAGGTTTCACTGGTGGGACTTTTAGTATGATATGAAGGGACTGCGGTACCTACTAGTATTCTATGAACGGAACGGCAGTGTACCAGTCCGTTCTATTTCAACCTGTTGGCCTGCGACCAGGTTGGCCATCTATATAGTTTTGCTGTGTTTAGTTAAAACACCATTTTTGCCACTTCGGGTCACAAGGTGAATAAAAACTGTTTGATTTCGCTAACAAGGACTCTGACTTGCTATCTTGGGGTAATTTTGAACACTTTGAGTCCTGAATCTAATGCCTTTTTGAGGCCATACCACCTCGCACTGAGCAAAGTGTGACAGTGCGTGCGTGCGTGCATACAGTATGTGTGCTTGTACAGTAAAGAACCTGGGGGTTATTATTGATTCTGAATTGAATTTTAATTCACACATTAATCATGTTACCAAGATTGCCTTTTTTCACCTTAGAAATATTGCACGAATCAGAGCCTATTTGTCCTTGGACGATGCAAAAACGCTAATCCACGCCTTTGTTTTTTCTCGGCTTGACTACTGCAATGCACTCTTTTCAGGACTGCCTAAGAAAACGACTGACAGATTACAACTTGTCCAAAATGCAGCAGGTAGAGTTTTAACTAGAACTAAGATGAGAGAACATATTACTCCATTTTTGGCATCACTGCACTGGCTTCCGGTTGTTTTTAGGATTGATTTTAAAATTATTTTACTTGTCTATAAAGCTCTCAATGGTCTCGCACCTTCCTACCTACATGACTGCCTGTCTAAATATGTCCCAAACCGGCCCCTAAGGTCTTCCACTGCTGGCCTGCTCGCTTTGCCTAAAAAAATGGCAACTAAAAAATAATAAAGAGGCAGCTTTTTGCTTCTACGGCCCAACAGCCTGGAATAAACTTCCATTCGAGCTCAGACACGCACCCTCTGTAGACATTTTTAAATCTCAACTCAAGACTCACCTCTTCACTCTTGCTTTTAGTTGAGTTTTACTATGCACGTTCCTACCCTGCCCTGACTGATTTGCTGCATGTGGTGTTTTTATTTGTTTTTATTTATTTTATGTTCTTATATTCAATTTTGTTCTTTGCCATTGTTCTATCATTTTAACTACTTGTGTTTTATTGTATTCTATTTTTGTGTCCTGCCCTGTGAAGCACTTTGAGCTGCATTTATGTATGAAAGGTGCTATACAAATAAAGTTTATTATTATTATTATTATTGTGTGGGTGGGTGCATGGAGTAGGCCTATAGTGTGATTTCCTCTGTAAGCTCACTTCAGAGCTTACGTAGATCAGCTATTCCCACAATATTTATCTGTGGCTCAACTGCTAAAAGCAGAGTGCTTTATCGGGGTGGGGAGTCCCCACTTCAAACATGAGCATTATGGGCTCAGATGGGCTGGAACTATGCTCTGGTCCAGTGAGATTTATTCACCCATTCTGACCTGAGATCAGATTCTAAAAATGTCAGTCGTTCTTCGATTTTTTTCAAAAATAGCAGATCTACAAGCTCGTAGCGCGCCACCGAGTGGCGCGCTACGAGCTTGTAGATCTGCTATTTTTCAATAGCTAAAGCATAACATGATGCCGACACCAAAATGGGTTCACCGTTCAGAATGGGTTAATGTTGTTCTTTCACTTGACTTAATGATACACCCACTAGCAGTGGCATATTATAATCACACTAGAATGCATTCACACAACGATTGTAATGCATTATATATGCAATTTGTACTTGTTATGTGTTAATGCATTATCTGCAGTTCATCTTTAAATGCATTCACTTCAATTATCCACCGTATTTGAAACGGCTTATGAAACCATACCCTTCTTCACGTCAACGTGTTCACAGGTTTACTTTAGTATGCCTACATCTGTTACTAATAACTAATAACTAAATCTAATAACTTATAGACACTGTTCACAGGTTTACTTTAGTATGCCTACATCTGTTACTAATAACTAATAACTAATAACTAATAACTTATAGACACTGTTCACAGGTTTACTTTAGTATGCCTACATCTGTTACTAATAACTAATAACTAATAACTTATAGACACTGTTCTCAGGTTTACTTTAGTATGCCTACATCTGTTACTAATAACTAATAACTTATAGACACTGTTCTCAGGTTTACTTTAGTATGCCTACATCTGTTACTAATAACTAATAACTTATAGACACTGTTCACAGGTTTACTTTAGTATGCCTACATCTGTTACTAATAACTAATAACTAATAACTTATAGACACTGTTCACAGGTTTACTTTAGTATGCCTACATCTGTTACTAATAACTAATAACTAATAACTTATAGACACTGTTCACAGGTTTACTTTAGTATGCCTACATCTGTTACTAATAACTAATAACTAATAACTTATAGACACTGTTCACAGGTTTACTTTAGTATGCCTACATCTGTCACTAATAACTAATAACTAATAACTAATAACTTATAGACACTGTTCACAGGTTTACTTTAGTATGCCTACATCTGTTACTAATAACTAATAACTAATAACTTATAGACACTGTTCACAGGTTTACTTTAGTATGCCTACATCTGTTACTAATAACTAATAACTAATAACTTATAGACACTGTTCACAGGTTTACTTTAGTATGCCTACATCTGTCACTAATAACTAATAACTTATAGACACTGTTCACAGGTTTACTTTAGTATGCCTACATCTGTTACTAATAACTAATAACTAATAACTTATAGACACTGTTCACAGGTTTACTTTAGTATGCCTACATCTGTTACTAATAACTAATAACTTATAGACACTGTTCTCAGGTTTACTTTAGTATGCCTACATCTGTTACTAATAACTAATAACTAATAACTTATAGACACTGTTCACAGGTTTACTTTAGTATGCCTACATCTGTTACTAATAACTAATAACTAAAAACTAATAACTTATAGACACTGTTCACAGGTTTACTTTAGTATGCCTACATCTGTTACTAATAACTAATAACTTATAGACACTGTTCTCAGGTTTACTTTAGTATGCCTACATCTGTTACTAATAACTAATAACTAATAACTTATAGACACTGTTCACAGGTTTACTTTAGTATGCCTACATCTGTTACTAATAACTAATAACTAATAACTTATAGACACTGTTCACAGGTTTACTTTAGTATGCCTACATCTGTTACTAATAACTAATAACTAATAAGTTATAGACACTGTTCTCAGGTTTACTTTAGTATGCCTACATCTGTTACTAATAACTAATAACTAATAACTAATAACTTATAGACACTGTTCACAGGTTTACTTTAGTATGCCTACATCTGTTACTAATAACTAATAACTAATAAGTTATAGACACTGTTCTCAGGTTTACTTTAGTATGCCTACATCTGTTACTAATAACTAATAACTAATAACTTATAGACACTGTTCACAGGTTTACTTTAGTATGCCTACATCTGTTACTAATAACTAATAACTAATAACTTATAGACACTGTTCACAGGTTTACTTTAGTATGCCTACATCTGTTACTAATAACTAATAACTAAATCTAATAACTAATAGACACTGTTCACAGGTTTACTTTAGTATGCCTACATCTGTTACTAATAACTAATAACTAATAACTAATAACTTATAGACACTGTTCACAGGTTTACTTTAGTATGCCTACATCTGTTACTAATAACTAATAACTAATAACTAATAACTTATAGACACTGTTCACAGGTTTACTTTAGTATGCCTACATATGTTACTAATAACTAATAACTAATAACTAATAACTTATAGACACTGTTCACAGGTTTACTTTAGTATGCCTACATCTGTTACTAATAACTAATAACTAATAACTTATAGACACTGTTCTCAGGTTTACTTTAGTATGCCTACATCTGTTACTAATAACTAATAACTAATAACTTATAGACACTGTTCACAGGTTTACTTTAGTATGCCTACATCTGTTACTAATAACTAATAACTAATAACTTATAGACACTGTTCACAGGTTTACTTTAGTATGCCTACATCTGTTACTAATAACTAATAACTAATAACTAATAACTAATAACAAGGAATTTGAAAAGCTTTAGCGCCTCCCCGGCGCCTCCCCTGGTCGAAAATATCCAACCGACTTCAGTTCACTCGACGTGCACGCGCACACGCACACTTCCTTGATAAACATGGAAGCGACTGACAAAATACGGGACGTAAAGGCTCAGTTCAAATGGCGAGTTGGATTTTCTGGGCCGATCCTAAATTTGAATTAGTGTAAACCTGCATCGGCCCTACACTTTTTGGATTAATGGTGTGGTAAGGATAAGAAACGATGTTTGCGGAAACTTGCGCCGTTTATGAAACGCGGTGGGAGGGGCCCAGTGTGTGACCTCATCTCGGAGCTACAGAATGAGCGTAGGGAGAGGGCACATATGGGTCTATGTACTGTGCTGATAGTCCTGCAACAAACAGTCAAAAAGTGCTTTAGTTTTCGAGATACCCCTACCGGAGTTGGGACCAAACACAACATAGTTTTTCCTCATCTCTAAGGCCTCCCATACATGAAATGGATTCTTGTATAAAAATATTTGACTGCAAAAGTGGTGAAATTGTTATTTAAAGTTATACACCTCAAACTAAAAATAAAGCCTGTCCGTCTGGTGGTTGAGGCACTTTAAGTCATGTAGATTCACAATGGAAGCTCTGAGAGGTTCAAAACTTGGCATACTTGAAGCCAGAACATACCTCTACATTCTAGAAAAGACTGAATGTCAATATCTGAATGTCAAAATGAGATATATTCATTTGAACACATACTTACAGTAGGCGGAATTGTACATCTATGTAGATGTCTTCTCTACTTTGTAGTGACTCTGGAATGGATTGTCATAGCAACACATATGATGGCTTGTAGGAAAGGTGAGGTTCTACTGAATCCAGCAATACCAATTGTGTAAATGTAGCTTGCATAATCGTGGAGTTATGCCACAAAACATATATGGTGTCCCAAACGGGGGGAAATAAAACTAATGAAATCTACAGTATCACATTAGTTTTATTTTTACTTCACTTATCAAGGGTGGGAAAACATAAACAAATCACTTGAGTAGAAGTCCCTAAAATGTATGAAATGTCTCAAACTTGAGAAATTGTGAACAAATAGATGCCGCTTCAATAGAGAAATATGCAAGCCTACAGTGGAACTACTAACTATTATTATGTTGCAGCACATGACCTGGATGTTAAATAATAATAATATAATATCTCAAACTTATATAGCGCTTTACCCAAAGACGCTTTACATGGGGGGGCTTTACAGAGGTAACAACAAATTAAAAACAACTTTAATAGAAATAACACTAAAAGCTAAAGAACATTAAAAGACAGTGAAAAGGGTTAGCTAGGGAAGGCAATATTGAAGAGGTGGGTTTTGAAGGTTTGAAGGGTAGAGGCATCTCTGAGTGCCTTAGGGAGGGCATTCCACAGGGTTGGGGCAGCAAAGGCGAAAGCCTGTTCCCTCATCAAGCTCAAATCTCAATATTATCCTCATAAATATAAATAATCAAGTTATTAATTTCTGTTATTTGAGTTATTTGGTTACAGTCAATTTATACTACAGTATTTGGCTCCACCTATGTGCATCTTATGTGATCTTATAATGTGAAGTGTATCGGAAATCGGGGCCGATCATGACATTTTTAAATGATCAGATCAGGAGCACAAAAATGTGATTGGGACATCCCTAGTATCAATATGGTATCCATATCATGATATTAGACTGTATATTGTCCGTGATTTGGGATATTGTACTATTGTGATATTGGAGGAGTTGCATAAAATATAATTTTCAGATGGGGAAAAATCGGTATCGGCAGATACTCAAAATTAAAATGATCTTACTAAATGTTGCTCAACAGAGAGATGATGATGTTCATAAAACCGTGGCTCTATATACAGACAATATGCTGCAGTAATGAGCAAGTTGCAAATGTTGAGTGAGAGCATGCCTGCACCAGTCTCATCAAGAAGACTGAATAGGGTTGATACAACATTGTTTAACATACAAAGAGATTGTTTCATTTGTGTGAAGGCCAGTACAAGACCAGAACATCTGACAGCCATTATGGCTGGTACTGGTATGTGTACCAGAGACTTAAGGTCCTTCATGCAGCATCAGAAAGGTTGATGAAGTTGTACATCATCTGCTCCTCTCGTACCCAGATCTGTTTGTGTATGATGACAAATATACAGTATAATACCGGTAATATGCCGAGGCGGCAGTGCCTCAGGGATAGAGTGGCCAATAGAGCGGCTGGATGGAGAACCGTGAGGTTCGCAAGACAAAATTCAGTGTGAACTAACAATATACCGGTAGTACTACTGTATATCATACCATATTCTCAGTTCGATCCAGGGCTCCTCCAGAGTTAGACTTTGAACCCCTAATTGATCCCGATGTGCAGGTCGGTGTCTTGTATGGTTTCCTCTGCCATCGGTGTGTGTGACTGAATGTGTGAATGTAATGCACAATCTATGTAAAGTGCTTTGGATAAAAGCTCTATATACTGTAAATGCACCAATTTCCATTTACGGTATATAAACTCCTTGACTGTTATGATGACATACTGAAGACACTAACTCTGAGGAAGAAGATGATATTGTCTAAATACAAACCCTGGAAACATACAGCATTATAATTTGTAGAACATGGAAAGTCTGATGTTGCATGCTCTAAAAGTGTGCCCATGGGAAATGGGCACAATGAGAGAAGATGCAAATCTCCAAGAAAATCCAGAAGGCCCTGTCTCTGGTACTCTGACCAGTGACCATGTGAAGGCCCTGTCTCTGCTACTCTGACCAGTGACCATGTGAAGGCCCTGTCTCTGGTACTCTGACCAGTGACCATGTGAAGGCCTGTCTCTGGTACTCTGACCAGTGACCATGTGAAGGCCTGTCTCTGGTACTCTGACCAGTGACCATGTGAAGGCCTGTCTCTGGTACTCTGACCAGTGACCATGTGAAGGCCCTGTCTCTGGTACTCTGACCAGTGACCATGTGAAGGCCCTGTCTCTGGTACTCTGACCAGTAGTCCTGGTTTTGTCTATGAACTGATTGCACAAGACCGCAATGACTTTTTTGTGCTATCCCTTTTGGACTGATTGTATGACTGTACTCTGTTGCTGTTTTTACATTTATGTCTAATAAACTATTAAATCCATCAATCAATCAATCAATTGTGCTGGCCTTCCCACAAATGAAACAATATATTTGTATGTTAAACAGTGTTGTATCCTATTCAACAATGTTGTACCCTATTCAGTCTTCTTGACGAGACGGCATGCTCTCACTCTGGTCTTACTGGAGTAGTTTTCTCAACATGATATATGATGAGGAGAGTATATTGAATGTGGGTTTGCCAGGGTTTTATGAACACCATCTCTCTGTTGAACAACAGTTAGTGTTGAAGGTCTTCTGCTGTGGGCTTTATACATTATGGGTCTTGTTTCGTGCCTTTTTGTCTCCACCAGGCCGAAGGCATGGGGGGAGAGTATGTTTTGCACTCCGTCCGTCCGTCCGTCCGTCCGTCCTTCCGTCCGTGAGGAGCTAATCTCGGCCACCGTTAACCCGGTCGATGCCAAATTTTGCACACACTCCCTGGATGCCAACGATGAACCTCTGCCCCAAACTTTCCAGAACGGCCTGTTATAGCGCCACCAGGAGGCCGCTTTGTGCAAAACAAGTTTTTTCACAGTACACCTACAGATTTTGTCCAAACATCGCGCAAATTGGTACACAGTCTCTCTAGAGCCATTCAACAAAACCGGTCTTTCAGATTTCTCAGACTCCATCCTGATTGGTTAAGATTGGCTTCCAAAGTTCACAGGAGTGCTCAGTTTCAAACAAAATGCTGCAAATCATGAACACATCGCGTGATTTCCGTGAAATTGTGCACGCACATTCCCACTAGGCCGAGGACGAAATGCCACATGAACAATTTCAACTCAGCCTCAAGGTGGCGCTATAACTGGCCGAAAAGTGTTTTTACCTCTAACTGCACGGATCTGTGGATAATTTACTTTTGTTGCCCTTTTATCCAACCACCAGATGAAGGCAAGCTGCAATGTCCTACATTCCTATCCTGGTGGAGACCTGTGCCCAGAAGGGCACTTTTTCTAGTTCCAACTGTTTAGCAAAGATGATACAAAGATTTGGATCCAATATTCCATTTTGGTAGAATTTTAAAGACACACTTCAGAATTTGTACAGTATCTATGTTGTGCATTGCGCGCACTATTTTTAGGCTATAGTATATGTGCAGTAACCATATTACAAGTGATACTAATTAAGTCTATTTTCCATTCTGGTGAAATAGTGTCAGGGCAGGGTTCTGCTATTGTCAGTGTAGACTACTGGACAGGCAGTAGGCTCTGTTACACTAAAGACAACTAAATACTAGGTCACTCTCCACTCCAGTCAGCTAAATAGCTACTTGATTTGACAAGGTTCATCTCATATTTTCACATTCCAAAATATGTGAAATGATTTTACCTGTCATTTTATGAAGAAAGCCACATACTGTAGGCAATAAGATGCAGGTGGAGCCAAATACTGTAGTATAACTTGACTGTAACCAAATAACTCAAATAACAGAAATGAATAACTTGATTATTTATATTTATGAGGATAATATTGAGATTTGAGCTTGATGAGGGAACATCCAGGTCATGTGCTGCAACATAATAATAGTTAGTAGTTCCACTGTAGGCTTGCATATTTCTCTATTGAAGCGGCATCTATTTGTTCACAATTTCTCATTTCTCAAGTTTGAGACATTTCATACATTTTAGGGACTTCTACTCAAGTGATTTGTTTATGTTTTCCCACCCTTGATAAGTGAAGTAAAAATAAAACTAATGTGATACTGTAGATTTCATTAGTTTTATTTCCCCCCGTTTGGGACACCATATATGTTTTGTGGCATAACTCCACGATTATGCAAGCTACATTTACACAATTGGTATTGCTGGATTCAGTAGAACCTCACCTTTCCTACAAGCCATCATATGTGTTGCTATGACAATCCATTCCAGAGTCACTACAAAGTAGAGAAGACATCTACATAGATGTACAATTCCGCCTACTGTAAGTATGTGTTCAAATGACTATATCTCATATTGACATTCAGATATTGACATTCAGTCTTTTCTAGAATGTAGAGGTATGTTCTGGCTTCAAGTATGCCAAGTTTTGAACCTCTCAGAGCTTCCATTGTGAATCTACATGACTTTAAGTGCCTCAACCACCAGACGGACAGGCTTTCTTTTTAGTTTGAGGTGTATAACTTTAAATAACAATTTCACCACTTTTGCAGTAAAATATTTTTATACAAGAATCCATTTCATGTATGGGAGGCCTTAGAGATGAGGAAAAACTATGTTGTGTTTGGTCCTAACTCCGGTAGGGGTATGCCGACTTCTGGGGGCCATTGTCGCAGTACTATGACTGTTACTGTAAATAGGGCTGAACCTAGCCCTGGAACATGACTGCCATGATGATTATCATGACAGTCATGCAGTAACTTTGCCCTGTTTTTTGCGCTCGCTGCATTTACAAGATTTCTGTATATATAAACCTTCAGATTTCAAATATAAAGTACTCACAAAGTGTCCCACGGGTGTTAGTTAGTAGCAGCGCCAGCGATTAGAATTGCTGCGTCCTGCGTTGTTTAATAAAAAGCATTTTTGTCCGAGCTCTCCGGCTACTTTTCTCAAACGGGGTTCGTTTGGGAAATCCACAGTTGCACACCGGGAGCGCACTCGCCTATTAGTCTGTATTGGCAGGGCGGTCAGCCTACCTATATCGAACACACCGAGTGCCACCCTCCTCCCGACCGATAGGGGCGCGTAGTTGAAAGCCAATGGCAAAATAACACCTTGGATAAAAATGCTTTTTATTAAACAACGCGGGATGCAGAAATTCTAATCGCTGGCGCTGCTACAAACTAATACCCGTGGGACACTTGGTGAGTACTTTATATTTGAAATGCGAATGTTTATATATTTTAATTCTTTGTAAATGTAGCGTTCGCAAAAACCAGGGTGAAGTTGCGTCATGACTCTCGTATGAATACGAGAGTCATGAATCATGGCTAGAGCTGAACCCTGCGTAGCAACCAGCAGACAAAATAACAACTCACTGTGCTTTATAGTGGCTTTAGCCTTTAGCTGATGTTGATGCTATTTAAAAAACAAATTCTGGGGGTCCCCGGACCCCTCACTGTGCTAGGGGCAGACACCTAAACCTAACCGCAACCCTCTCCCGACCCGCAGCACACCTCGTCGGATGATAGTATGCCTCCCAACACTGAAGTCGGTGCTTTCATTTAAGTACATCGATTCACAATACCAGAATGCACTTTTAATTCTAATACATGAAGCAGACAGCCCTGTGATTAAATCTTCAGCATTACACTGCAACCACACTGTGGTTAATGTTTTATTCACAATGCAAAGTTGCTGTACTCCTATCATGGTGTAGTCAAGCACAGTGGATTCATATTGTAATCGATATGGGATGTTAACATTGTGCAAAACTGTGTTCAATGAATTGCCTCATATTGTCTACCATACAACAGTAATAATGTGTGTGATATTGAAATGCAATTTAATTGTCAATATTTATAACACCCAGACAGCTAATGCAGTGTTTTCCAAAATGTGCGTCTCTCACTAAACAGTAAACAAGCCAACATACAGTTTAAGTGTACACTTGAGTTTGTGTTTAGTAAGAGTCATGACTGTACTTTTCAAGGTGTATAGCTTGCAGCAAGCAGATCTACAAGCTCGTAGTGCGGCACCGCGCTATGAGCTTGTAGATCTGCTATTTTTCAATAGCTAAAGCATAACATGATCCTTAAAACACCAAAAGGGGTTCCCGCCCAGAATGGGTTAACCATACATCAAGTCCCTGTGCCCCTTTGCCACACACAGGCCCAGGAACTGCTTCACACAACACCAGCTGACACATAAGTATATAATTGCAAAACATGGTTACAGTCACTAGCAGGCAACTTTAGTCTAATCTCACTTTTATTTGCACTGTTGCAATGTTGTCAACCTGTATAGTACACACACTGCCCACACTTGATGAGTTGAATACATAGAACCAGAATGGAAACAAGGCCTGTGTTATCCTTTTAGCATTATCTGTATCTCTGTACTTCTTTGCAAGCTGTTATTAAAGTATTCAATCAATAAATCAAACAAACCATTAGAAGAATCCCTTCTGTATCTCTAATCAGCCGACACGTTTTGTGATTTGATGCATGAGTTATAGGGGCAATGCAGAACTTTATAATCCAACTAACCGGTCATTTAAAAACAATATGCTTCCCCTGCCTGTTCCAGGTGTTTTAGTTAACCAGTGAGTGAGCGGCAGACCTTGGCGACGCAGTGCAGGCGTTGGACGCACTGGTCAAAGTCTCCTTCTGGAGGCAAGGAGGACCATCAGCTCACGTCTCCTTCTGGAGGCAAGGAGGACCATCAGCTCACGTCTCCTTCTGGAGGCAAGGAGGACCACATCAGCTCACGTCTCCTTCTGGAGGCAAGGAGGACCATCAGCTCACGTCTCCTTCTGGAGGCAAGGAGGACCATCAGCTCACGTCTCCTTCTGGAGGCAAGGAGGACCATCAGCTCACGTCTCCTTCTGGAGGCAAGGAGGACCATCAGCTCACGTCTCCTTCTGGAGGCAAGGAGGACCATCAGCTCACGTCTCCTTCTGGAGGCAAGGAGGACCATCAGCTCACGTCTCCTTCTGGAGGCAAGGAGGACCATCAGCTCACGTCTCCTTCTGGAGGCAAGGAGGACCATCAGCTCACGTCTCCTTCTGGAGGCAAGGAGGACCATCAGCTCACGTCTCCTTCTGGAGGCAAGGAGGACCATCAGCTCACGTCTCCTTCTGGAGGCAAGGAGGACCATCAGCTCACAGTCCAACTGTCTGTACGCCTCTACTGTGCCTGATGGACACACACGCACGCGTGCACACACACACACACACACACACACACACACACACCAGTGTTGATAAAAACAAATGATTCAAACTTTTTTCATAGAGAGAGAGAGAATGGACTCACCTTAAGGAATACAAATCATTGTGTGTACACTGTTTATACCCCTACACTGCTTACAGCAAAATACATCTGTATGAATAAATTCTGTTACATAAACAGAGCAATACATTCTTCATTTGATTTATTTTTAGGATGGGATTTCAACTGCTGCTAGCGGATACATTTGCACTATATATTGTATCCCACAGTTTATTTTAATATTTTATCTATTTTCTAAAACTATTTATCTTTGTATGTTTGCTTAAAAGTATTTTACATTGAAAGAAAAAGGGATGGCGTGATGTGCTATGATTTATGGCAATGATGATGACTATATACTATTTCTAAAAAGACAATTCTTTCAAGACATGAACACAAAGTTAGGCTTGGAATACTGTTACTGTGCAGCAGTTGCAATGACCGCAGGGTCTGACGTTAGCTTCAGAATGAACACGTTTGTGGAAACCCACATTTAACCAACGTCCACCAGAGGGCGCAAAAACACAGAATATAAAGGCACATTTCTGAACGGAACATGACAATCTAGACTAGTGGTTCCCAAACCTTTTCATGACAAGGACCCCCACATTGACACTAATTAGCCCGCGGACCCCCTATCTGAAAACATATGCCAGGGACCCCCATGAGGGAAGATTTTTTGTATGGCTCTAGCAGTGATTCTCAATCCATTTAATTTCAAGGACCCCCATTTTGACATGCATTAGTCTACGGAACCCCATTTCTGGCATTTCTATCTCTGGGTCCCTCAATTAATATTTTCAAATCAATGTTAATTTAACTGAGAGTGTACAAATGGAACCATTTGGTTCCATTCTTCATGATCATCATAACTAAATATAAGCAGTAGAGTAGAAAATCAAGGGCAGAGAATTAAGTCACAGAAACATGTGGTACAATTATAACTCAACATATTTTATTATTTTACATCCATGTATGCCATTACCAGGCAGTTAACTGATCAATAACTAACTTTATGTATGCCATTACCAGGCAGTTAACTGATCAATAACTAACTTTAACTATGCCATTACCAGGCAGTTAACTGATCAATAACTAACTTTTAACTATGGATACATCTTCCATGAGGGGGAATCGAACTCCAATCCCCTACAAAGAGAAGTGAAAAAGTCTGATTGGGTGAAAAAGATGGAGGGATGGCCAAACTGCCTTTCAACAAAGGCAAGCCTTCGTTTCATTGGCTGTCCGGCTGTGCCGGCTATCCGCGACCGGCCACTCTGGGGGAGCGCGGGTTCGAACTGGCAACCTTGCAGTTCTCTACCCCTGAGCCACTGCCCGCCGATATACAGATTGCGTGCGTGCGTGCGTGCGTGCGTGCGTGTGTGCGTGCGTGTGTGCGTGCGTGCGAGATTATTATGCGTCATGCAGATTATTATGCATTATACAGTATTTATAATGCATTATAGATGGGATGTACAGTATAGCAAGCGTTACCCATGTATTTCATTCAGAAGCAGGGATGAAATATTTCCCATGAACATTTAATTACCAGAGGAGAGCTGTCAAAAGCAGAAGCATGAATTAATCATTAAATATTAGCTAATAATTAAGTGGCATAATAAACTTCAAACTGATTTAATCGTTAAAATTATACAATTTGAATGATTTTACATATTATTCTCATATAACTATATACCCTCTTCTGTGGCCTATATACAAAGTCACATGATTCCTACAGTAGGATCACTTTGCAGATCATTATAGTTCAAAGTCACATGATTCCTACAGTAGGATCACTTTGCAGATCATTATAGTTCTCAAGGCGGTGTGACAAGACGTGTTGTGAACTTGTGTGAGTTTGGAGATTGAATATATTCAGTGTGGAACACCATCGGACGTTAGGGCATAAACCGGTCGTTTAGAGATTGATTGCAGCTGTTGCTTGTGCAGAAAGACAAGACTGCTAGAGAGGCTAAACATTTTGCCTGAACTGCAGCTTAACAAGGAGGAACATAGCTTAACATGACGGGGATGTATTGAACTAACAGACTGATGAAGGAACATAGCTTAACATGACGGGGATGTATTGAACTAAAAGTGCTTCGAAGGTGCATTTCTGTCCGGATGAAAAAAACCCTAAACTTTTCAATTCAATCAAACTGCTCATTTTCTGCATTGTTGCCGGACAATGTTGTATATAGACACTGAACAATGATACTTTTCCGCGCCAACTTGTATTGCTAATACAGCCACTTCTCATCCAGAACTCACCTACCTATACAGTCTACAGAATTCTCTATCACAGATAGACTTTACTGCACTGCTTGCTGACGTTTTGTGGGACAAGAATAGCGTTGAAGAAGAGGATAATATCTTCTTTGCTATGGCACTGTCTGCAGCTATTCGGTCGCCAAAGGAACCACAAAACATGGACATGGTAGGCTGACCACCTTAGTTCCAACCAGTGTTGTTTTTGGCAGCGAATTTCTATTTTAGTTTTAGTCATATAGTCTCCTGAATAGTTTTCACTTAGTCTTTAGTCACATTTTAGTCACCTGGAATGTATTAGTGTTAGTCTAGTTTTAGTCGACTAAATGTCATAAGATTTTAGTCGACTAAATCTACAGGCGATTTAGTCGACTAAAATGTATTTTTGTGGGCCTTGATGCCGTCATAATGACTTATTTTACTTACAACGCGTCGCGCTGCGACGCGTTGTGAGCTTGTAGATCGGCTATTTTCAGCATGCAACCAAGTGTAAAATTACTTTTACTGGATCTGTAATCCACTAGTCCCTTCCTAACATTTTAGTCTAGTTTTTATTTGTTGACAAAATTGTCAGTATATTTAGTCTTAGTTTTAGTCATATAGCTTAGTTTTAATTTAGTTTCCATTCAGTTTTCTTCAGTGGAAAAAGGTAGTCAACAAACATTTGTTCAAGGGGAGAGCAACGGACTTGAACTCATGCTTCCTTCATGCCTGAGTGTCCAAGTTGCTCCTTTACACCTGACAGGGGGGAGTTTCCCTGGTTGGACATAGCGCGTGGAAGGAACACGTTATTCCAACCAGTTCCTTTCTCCTCCATTTCATGCTAGTGTTTGACTTTTCTGTTTGGCTGAATGGGCTCTCTATGGGAAGTGTCACCTATAGACGTATCACCTTGCTGGCAAGATGGCAGCCGTGTGAATATCACCAATAGTAGGCCTATGTCGAAACTAATAAGCCTGTACCCCTCATCTGCACTTTAGTGTCTGGTTTGTAAACTAAAGCCTGTACCCCTCATCTGCACTTTAGTGTCTAGTTTGTAAACTAAAGCCTGTACCCCTCATCTGCACTTTAGTGTCTGGTTTGTAAAGCCTGTACCCCTCATCTGCACTTTAGTGTCTGGTTTGTAAACTAAAGCCTGTACCCCTCATCTGCACTTTAGTGTCTGGTTTGTAAACTAAAGCCTGTACCCCTCATCTGCACTTTAGTGTCTGGTTTGTAAACTAAAGCCTGTACCCCTCATCTGCACTTTAGTGTCTGGTTTGTAAACTAAAGCCTGTACCCCTCATCTGCACTTTAGTGTCTGGTTTGTAAACTAAAGCCTGTACCCCTCATCTGCACTTTAGTGTCTGGTTTGTAAACTAAAGCCTGTACCCCTCATCTGCACTTTAGTGTCTGGTTTGTGGTTGGTTAAACTAAAGCCTGTACCCCTCATCTGAACTTCAGTGTCTGGTTTGTGGTTGGTTCGCTACTGAAAGGCATCGCATCAATTCAGAACAGGGCTGAACAGGTTAAATTAAAATGTTCTTTATTACCGCCTGGACCTTTAAAAGGAGAGGCATCCCTCATCACAGCATACTAGAGAGAGAGAGAGAGAGAGAGAGAGAGAGAGAGAGAGAGAGAGAGAGAGAGAGAGAGGCCCAGACTGCATGTCTATGTCTTATAATGTGAAGTTAAATTGGCATGATATGAGTCCCCACTCCCCCATCCTATCCCCTTTTACACAGAGTTGCATTTAAGGAGACAGACAGACAGACAGACAGACGTCGTGTGTGTGTGTGTGTGTGTGTGTGTGTGTGTGTGTGTGTGTGTGTGTGTGTGTGTGTGTGTGTGTGTGTGTGTGTGTGTGTGTGTGTGTGTGTGTGTGTGTGTGTGTGTGTGTGTGTGTGTGTGTGTGTGTGTGTGTGTGTGTGTGTGTGTGTGTGTGTGTGTGTGTGTGATGGACACATCACACACTAGTGTTGCCAGACTGTGTGAGAGAAACAAGCAACTAGTTGTAACAAGCCAACAAGAAAGATACTATAAGGCCTATAGTATCTTTCTTCTTGGCTTGTTACAACTAGTTGCTTGTTTCTCTCACACAGTCTGGCAACACTAGCCTACTGAAGGTGAGTCTGTCGGAAACCAGAAGAAGCGGTTTTTCACACACACACACACACACACACGCACACACACACACACACACACACACACACACACACACACACACACACACACACACACACACACACACACACACACACACACACTCACACAAACATCCGACCATAACAAGTCAACAGTTCTTAAACAGCCTGACACAGTGTAGAAAAAGACCCCACCCCACCATAACATGAACTCTCATTAAACAGCCTGACACAGTGTAGGAAAAGACCCCACCCCACCATAACATGAACTCTCATTAAACAGCCTGACACAGTGTAGAAAAAGACCCCACCCCACCATAACATGAACTCTCATTAAACAGCCTGACACAGTGTAGAAAAAGACCCCACCCCACCATAACATGAACTCTCATTAAACAGCCTGACACTGTGTAGGAAAAGACCCCACCCCACCATAACATGAACTCTCATTAAACAGCCTGACACAGTGTAGAAAAAGACCCCACCCCACCATAACATGAACTCTCATTAAACAGCCTGACACAGTGTAGAAAAAGACCCCACCCCACCATAACATGAACTCTCATTAAACAGCCTGACACTGTGTAGAAAAAGACCCCACCCCACCATAACATGAACTCTCATTAAACAGACTGACACTGTGTAGAAAAAGACCCCACCCCACCATAACATGAACTCTCATTAAACAGCCTGACACAGTGTAGAAAAAGACCCCACCCCACCATAACATGAACTCTCATTAAACAGCCTGACACAGTGTAGAAAAAGACCCCACCCCACCATAACATGAACTCTCATTAAACAGCCTGACACAGTGTAGAAAAAGACCCCACCCCACCATAACATGAACTCTCATTAAACAGCCTGACACTGTGTAGGAAAAGACCCCACCCCACCATAACATGAACTCTCATTAAACAGCCTGACACAGTGTAGAAAAAGACCCCACCCCACCATAACATGAACTCTCATTAAACAGCCTGACACAGTGTAGAAAAAGACCCCACCCCACCATAACATGAACTCTCATTAAACAGCCTGACACTGTGTAGAAAAAGACCCCACCCCACCATAACATGAACTCTCATTAAACAGACTGACACTGTGTAGAAAAAGACCCCACCCCACCATAACATGAACTCTCATTAAACAGCCTGACACAGTGTAGAAAAAGACCCCACCCCACCATAACATGAACTCTCATTAAACAGCCTGACACAGTGTAGGAAAAGACCCCACCCCACCATAACATGAACTCTCATTAAACAGCCTGACACTGTGTAGAAAAAGACCCCACCCCACCATAACATGAACTCTCATTAAACAGACTGACACTGTGTAGAAAAATACCCCACCCCACCATAACATGAACTCTCATTAAACAGACTGTCACTGTGTAGGAAAAGACCCCACCCCACCATAACATGAACTCTCATTAAACAGCCTGACACAGTGTAGAAAAAGACCCCACCCCACCATAACATGAACTCTCATTAAACAGCCCACAGTGTAGAAAGAGACCCCACCCCACCATAACATGAACTCTCATTAAACAGCCTGACACAGTGTAGGAAAAGACCCCACCCCACCATAACATGAACTCTCATTAAACAGCCTGACACAGTGTAGGAAAAGACCCCACCCCACCATAACATGAACTCTCATTAAACAGCCTGACACAGTGTAGGAAAAGACCCCACCCCACCATAACATGAACTCTCATTAAACAGCCTGACACAGTGTAGGAAAAGACCCCACCCCACCATAACATGAACTCTCATTAAACAGCCTGACACTGTGTAGAAAAAGACCCCACCCCACCATAACATGAACTCTCATTAAACAGACTGACACTGTGTAGAAAAAGACCCCACCCCACCATAACATGAACTCTCATTAAACAGACTGTCACTGTGTAGGAAAAGACCCCACCCCACCATAACATGAACTCTCATTAAACAGCCTGACACAGTGTAGAAAAAGACCCCACCCCACCATAACATGAACTCTCATTAAACAGCCCACAGTGTAGAAAGAGACCCCACCCCACCATAACATGAACTCTCATTAAACAGCCTGACACAGTGTAGGAAAAGACCCCACCCCACCATAACATGAACTCTCATTAAACAGCCTGACACAGTGTAGGAAAAGACCCCACCCCACCATAACATGAACTCTCATTAAACAGCCTGACACAGTGTAGGAAAAGACCCCACCCCACCATAACATGAACTCTTATTAAGAGCGTACCGTATAATGAACACACATAATGAACTCTTAAAATCAATCAAGCCTACAGTTACAGTACTGGGTCGTGGTGTTTTAGTGCTGCATTATGCAAAGCTGTAGTGTGTGCTATAGAGTTCTATAGAGTTCAAAGCTGTAGTGTGTGCTATAGAGTTCTATAGAGTTCAAAGCTCTAGTGTGTGCTATAGAGTTCTATAGAGTTCAAAGCTGTAGTGTGTGCTATAGAGTTCTATAGAGTTCTATAGAGTTCTATAGAGTTCTATAGAGTCCAAAGCTGTAGTGTGTGCTATAGAGTTCTATAGAGTCCAAAGCTGTAGTGTGTTCTATAGAGTTCTATAGAGTTCTATAGAGTTCTATAGAGTCCAAAGCTGTAGTGTGTTCTATAGAGTTCCATAGAGTCCAAAGCTGTAGTGTGTTCTATAGAGTTCCATAGAGTCCAAAGCTGTAGTGTGTTCTATAGAGTTCTATAGAGTCCAAAGCTGTAGTGTGTTCTATAGAGTTCCATAGAGTCCAAAGCTGTAGTGTGTGCTATAGAGTTCTATAGAGTTCTATAGAGTTCTATAGAGTTCCATAGAGTCCAAAGCTGTAGTGTGTTCTATAGAGTTCCATAGAGTCCAAAGCTGTAGTGTGTTCTATAGAGTTCCATAGAGTCCAAAGCTGTAGTGTGTGCTATAGAGTTCTATAGAGTCCAAAGCTGTAGTGTGTTCTATAGAGTTCCATAGAGTCCAAAGCTGTAGTGTGTGCTATAGAGTTCTATAGAGTTCTATAGAGTTCCATAGAGTCCAAAGCTGTAGTGTGTTCTATAGAGTTCCATAGAGTCCAAAGCTGTAGTGTGTGCTATAGAGTTCTATAGAGTCCAAAGCTGTAGTGTGTTCTATAGAGTTCCATAGAGTCCAAAGCTGTAGTGTGTTCTATAGAGTTCCATAGAGTCCAAAGCTGTAGTGTGTGCTATAGAGTTCCATAGAGTCCAAAGCTGTAGTGTGTGCTATAGAGTTCTATAGAGTTCTATAGAGTCCAAAGCTGTAGTGTGTGCTATAGAGTTCTATAGAGTCCAAAGCTGTAGTGTGTTCTATAGAGTTCCATAGAGTCCAAAGCTGTAGTGTGTTCTATAGAGTTCTATAGAGTCCAAAGCTGTAGTGTGTGCTATAGAGTTCCATAGAGTCCAAAGCTGTAGTGTGTGCTATAGAGTTCCATAGAGTCCAAAGCTGTAGTGTGTGCTATAGAGTTCCATAGAGTCCAAAGCTGTAGTGTGTTCTATAGAGTTCCATAGAGTCCAAAGCTGTAGTGTGTTCTATAGAGTTCCATAGAGTCCAAAGCTGTAGTGTGTTCTATAGAGTTCCATAGAGTCCAAAGCTGTAGTGTGTTCTATAGAGTTCCATAGAGTCCAAAGCTGTAGTGTGTTCTATAGAGTTCCATAGAGTTCAAAGCTGTAGTGTGTGCTATAGAGTTCCATAGAGTCCAAAGCTGTAGTGTGTGCTATAGAGTTCCATAGAGTCCAAAGCTGTAGTGTGTGCTATATAGAGTTCTATAGAGTCCAAAGCTGTAGTGTGTGCTATAGAGTTCTATAGAGTTCAAAGCTGTAGTGTGTGCTATAGAGTTCCATAGAGTACAAAGCTGTAGTGTGTGCTATAGAGTTCTATAGAGTTCAAAGCTGTAGTGTGTGCTATAGAGTTCCATAGAGTCCAAAGCTGTAGTGTGTGCTATAGAGTTCTATAGAGTTCTATAGAGTCCAAAGCTGTAGTGTGTGCTATAGAGTTCTATAGAGTTCTATAGAGTCCAAAGCTGTAGTGTGTGCTATAGAGTTCCATAGAGTCCAAAGCTGTAGTGTGTTCTATAGAGTTCCATAGAGTCCAAAGCTGTAGTGTGTTCTATAGAGTTCTATAGAGTCCAAAGCTGTAGTGTGTGCTATAGAGTTCCATAGAGTCCAAAGCTGTAGTGTGTTCTATAGAGTTCCATAGAGTCCAAAGCTGTAGTGTGTTCTATAGAGTTCCATAGAGTCCAAAGCTGTAGTGTGTTCTATAGAGTTCCATAGAGTCCAAAGCTGTAGTGTGTTCTATAGAGTTCCATAGAGTCCAAAGCTGTAGTGTGTTCTATAGAGTTCCATAGAGTCCAAAGCTGTAGTGTGTTCTATAGAGTTCTATAGAGTCCAAAGCTGTAGTGTGTTCTATAGAGTTCCATAGAGTCCAAAGCTGTAGTGTGTTCTATAGAGTTCTATAGAGTCCAAAGCTGTAGTGTGTTCTATAGAGTTCCATAGAGTCCAAAGCTGTAGTGTGTGCTATAGAGTTCCATAGAGTCCAAAGCTGTAGTGTGTTCTATAGAGTTCCATAGAGTCCAAAGCTGTAGTGTGTTCTATAGAGTTCTATAGAGTCCAAAGCTGTAGTGTGTTCTATAGAGTTCCATAGAGTCCAAAGCTGTAGTGTGTTCTATAGAGTTCTATAGAGTCCAAAGCTGTAGTGTGTTCTATAGAGTTCCATAGAGTCCAAAGCTGTAGTGTGTTCTATAGAGTTCCATAGAGTCCAAAGCTGTAGTGTGTTCTATAGAGTTCCATAGAGTCCAAAGCTGTAGTGTGTGCTATATAGAGTTCTCAACGGGCCCAAAAATGAAGGCCCGGCCCTACCCTATACCTACTGGGTCGGCCCGAGGCTCAGCCCGACAAAAAGAAAAACGCCAGTAAATGGCCGGCGAGGCGGTGCCGTGGTTCTGTGTGTGTGTGTGTGTGTGTGTGTGTGTGTGTGTGTGTGTGTGTGTGTGTGTGTGTGTGTGTGTGTGTGTGTGTGTGTGTGTGTGTGTGTGTGTGTGTGTGTGTGTGTGTGTGTGTGTGTGTGTGTGTGTGTGTGTGTGTGTGTGTGTGTGTGTGTGTGTGTGTGTGTGTGTGACGTGTGTGTGTGTGTGTGTTCCAGGGAAGAGCTAGGAGAGATTAGCTCACTAGACAGTGCCTGTTTTGAGGAAGGAAGGAGGGACCTGCACTGCTGACACAAACCTTATAACTCTAGACAAACTGCTTTGAATCTGTTTTTATAAACAATTAAACTAAATCAAACTGAGGAAGGAAAGAGGAACTTGCCCTGCAGAGAGAGACACTTTAAAACCTGTTTTTATAAACACCAGACAGCTTTCCCAACCAGAGGTAATGTTGTTTATTCCCTTCCTCTTTGCTTTACTTTTTTATTGTTTTTAAAAGTAGAGTAAGAGACTATCTTTGGTTCAAATAATTGCTAAAAAGCTCTATATTGTCACAGTAATGGAGGCGCAACACTTGGTCATTAGTCAGCCCATTAACTATGTCACTAATGTCGTTAGTATAGAAAGCAGTATAAATAGTATTATTACTAGACTAATGTTAATATTATTATTAGTAGTAGCAGTAACAGCAGCAGTAGGCCTACAGTATTAATTTAAAGTCATGGATGATGTTGTGTATATCAACTGTTATTGTCACCTGGTAAAGCTTGGTAAAGTTATTAATTAAGTTACGTTTTAGATTTTTAGATTTGTGTTGCTGGGGAGGGGGGGGGGGGGGGGGGGGGTCTTAAACGTCTACCCAAAACGTTTTTTTTTTTTTAGCAAGTGGATTGAAATATAGGCTATTTGTTTAATAGTTCCAAATAATGGATCCATAATTTTAGTCATTGAAAATGAGTCCCATTTCTCGGAGCGGATGAAGGAATGGAGAGGTTATGGAGTTAATTTAGGATGAAGTTTGTTGACGAAAAGAAAGTCAAAAAGTTGAAACGTAAATGAGATATATACGTTTCAACTCGGAAATGACGTAACAGACGGCCTCTTCTGTCCGCTTAAAGGGCCACTTCACCCCTGACACAACCTGACCTTGTTAATGGTATTTGTAATAGACACAATTTTAAATTTGCCCAGAAAAATAATGAAGTGTGTGGATTGCTGAATTCCTACAATGCCCATAATGCTTTGCTGTGCTGTTCCTCAAGGAGAGGCTGCGTGTAGGTGTGGCTTTATCCTCCCATTTTCTACAAACGACACATACACAATGGAAGTGACCCAGTGTTGCCATGTCTGCTTATTATAAGCAACTTTGGGCTTGTTTTTTTGCTTGTAAATATTGGTGGTTCACTGGTTGATGTTTCTTTTTTTTGGCTTGTTTCTAAAATGTAGTTGATATTTGGGCTTTCTTCCAAAAGTTTTTTACACCAGTGGTTCTCCATGAACATGCCAAGGACCCTTTTCCACGTGATTTGTGCCATGGAGCCCTGTTTTACATATGTGTTGTTAAAATGTTTCAAAGATATTCCACATTTGCACTTTATGCAAGATCATTTTTTGGGGGTCATGCCTATGTTCCCTCAGACCTACAAGCTCGTATCGCGCCACTCGGTATTTTTCAATAGCTAAAGCATAACATGATGCCGACACCAAAATGGGTGCCCGCCCAGAATGGGTTAATGTCTTTTATCGGGTGCACGGTCTGGGAAGAACCTGTTAAACAAGAGAACACCAGCACTCACGGAACTGTCCTTAAAGGAACTTTATTGTTTCGATTTCCCAGAGTATACATTTTCAGTTCCTTGTTCCTTGTATATATATATTTTTTACCTTCCTTGTCTGGTTAAATTTGGTAATGTGTAAAAAGGCTGAGTCACACTTGTTGTTCGCAGCACACACCTGACAAAAGATATGAAATATTCAGACTGTACATGACCAAGACATCTCCCTTCAGGAAGGGTATGGGTATTTGTGACATGGGGTACCAGAGCTAAAGGAAACCCTATTACTAAAGTATGGCTTTCCCGGTGTATTGTGCAGGAGGCCATCCAGCTGGCTTATGCCAGTACAGGGTTTCAGCCTCCTGAAGGCCTTAGACCCAGGATGCTGCCATACCCTGCGTAGAGCAGGGTATGCTCTGCTGGTAGAATCTAAAGCAGCAGCATCAAATATTTGCAAGAAAAACAAAATAGGTCAAATGGGCATATTGTTTTACAGTCCAATAAATGTAATTAATTGTCTGGTTTGGGTGTTATTTTGTTCATAAAGTGCATGCTATTCTTGTGAGATCCTCAACACAGGATTTGATATATCCAGACTAATATTATTAGTATTGCCGTCACCACCAATAACCATGATAGTACAGCAGCTATCTGCACCCGGGGGCATCACTATGCCAGCTTGTGAATGTGATCGACATTTCCATTAATGTTTTATTTTTGCCACGGACATGCAAAACAAGTGATCAATGATATTACCAGAACACAAATAGTATACCCTACAGTACTAATAGACTCTTGACGTGTCATATATTGTCTACTCTATTCCACTGCGCTACACATTTTAAAATAAGTCACTTATCAAAACATATTTTTGGGGAAAAGCCGATCTACAAGCTCACAACACATTACGGCAGGTTGTGACCTTGTAGATCAGCAATTGTCCTTTCTTCTTAGCCTATAATGACATGCCCAAAATCGGGATGTCAGGGTTAAAGTAGTTAGATATATACAGTAGTTACCCAATTAACTTACCCAGCAAGACTGGGAAGTTATCCACTGTATACTGGCAGGTGGCCGTCCTGAGACAGGCCTTCTATGTGGCATAATGCATGGTCCAAGTATTATTCCATGTTTGGGGTTTCAATAAATGGGTCATATACAGTAAGTACAGTTGCAGTCCGAGAAAGGGACCCTTGGCTGCAAAGCTGAATGGGTTTGCCGTATACTTCATATTAGGTTATTGCAGATATGGCCTTTCAGAGGACAGTGTTACTTAGGGGACATGAGGAGACAGGAAGTTCTACAGGCTAAACTAGTTTTGTTTGTCAACGTAGCTTAAATAGTTGGTGTCGGTACATTAAGGTGTGGTACTGTACTGTACTGTACTCTATGTTGATGAGACAACAATGGAAACATACCTGCGATTCAAAACAGATAATTAAGTACATGATTAGTGATTCATGAAGGCCATGTGAAGGATCCATTCTGTCTGTGTGAGTGTGCGTGCCTTTAACCCATTCGATGATTTGACATATATGGCAACAAGCCAGGTGATGGTTTGGAAGGTATGGGCACAACAGGCAAAGAGATCACACGGTTTTTACCCTATCATTTTATTCTTGCATAAAGAAAACTGCTGTAATATATACATAATGTGTTTAAAATAAATGGGAACCTCACCCTACAGCAGTCAATGCCTAGACATTATATCATATACGCGTCAAAAACGATTTATGTATGCATGTGCCCAGCCGAGTGGCAAAGTATAGTTTGAGACTTTGAGCTTGCCACTATACACCGTGTCAGGATTTAAAGGAATGCAGTGTCACAATAGTAGTTTGATTGGGGTGCTCAACCTTGATCAGAGCTGAGGAGGAGGGTTTCCATGAATTACACACTAAACCCAAGCATTTAGGTTATAAACAGTTTTAAACACATATTTGTAACACGTGTCACAGTGTTTAGATTATAAACAGAAGAACATGTTTAATCGCCTGTATCACTTTTTAAACACATAAACGTGTTTAGTTTTTACAATCAAAGTCAGTCATATTATAGGTGTTTAGAATTTGAACACTAGGTGTTCTCGTGAGGTGTTTGAGTGAACTCGTGTTCTACTGTATTTTATGACCATTAATAAACATTTGGCATTTTATTATTACACACATGGTGTTTAGGCTTAAACGCGTCACATGTTCCAGGGATTTACAGTGTATGCTTGTTGAGTGTTATTATGATTTAGTTGTTAATGTAATTTGACACTTTCTCTCAGCTGACAAAAAATATAACTATTTACTTGTCCAGTTCTGCCCTCTTTAACAATGATGTCATGCCATGTTCTTTTTACAGTTGACTTGACTCACACATACCATGACAAATGTGGCACCCAGAGGCGCCTGCATGGGAGAAATGCGAGGCCCTATAGAGCGCGCGCAAATTAATACTTACTTTTGCCTTCAACTTTCATACAAATATTATGCCAGGTTCTCATCTCCAATGAGTAAGAAATTGACGTGCACTGCCCAGTTTAGCAGCTTAACAGTGTGAATGCAGAGATTGTGGTCCTCCACATTATGTTATTTTATTTGTTGTAAGGAAGCTATAGTTAACATGACATGAGTCATGTCAAGCAAGCTGTCCCAGGAGGGGTCTCTGGGGCTGACACTGTCTGATGATCTATATGAGCAATTTAACTTGTCTATGTATTACTCTACAACGAATACCAATGGAACACAAACCTGTTGCCCTGATCATAACTGATATATATATATATATATATATAATACCAATACCAGGGGGGTATTGATGTTGATGATGCTATGTAGGCCTATCAATACATATTTATAGCAAACAACAAAATACAAGAAGGCTACAACCAACACAACATGAGGGTTCCAGTTCCACTGCTCCAGTGAATGTTGTATACTGTGCAGATAGGCTGAGATAGCTCATAGCTGCTCTTATTGGTGGTGGTGGCAATACTCATTTGAGTCTGGATTTATAAACAAAGTAAGACCAAAACCAGAATTAATATTTGATTATCAAACACACACACACGCGCAAAGTCTCTTTCAGTATCTGTCCGTCTATCTCTCTCTCGCTCAAAAGTAGGCTACGCACACTGTCTCTCACACACACACACACGCACGCACCCACACACGCGACACGAACGCGCGCGCAGCCTCTTTCAGTGTTTGTCTGTCTATCTCTCTCTCTTTCTCTCGCTCGCTCGCTCACATGTCTCACACACACAGTCACACACACACACACACACACGCGCGCGACCGACACAAACAAACAAACATGCACGGACGCAAAAGTTGAATCCAGGTGGTATAGCCGGTGAAAATAGGATCATAATCTGCTGGGACTCAACAACTGACTTTGACTGTTCTTTGTGCTGGATTGGAGCAGCTGAAGGAAATAAGGAGGAATATATCCATTTGAAACGCGATATGGGCGCCGCCATGACACTAGTCAGACAGTAAACAAACTTGCGCATCACCACGTGTAGTACACGCACACACACACACGCACACACACACACACGCACACACACACACGCACACACACGCACGCACACACACACACACACACACACACACACACACACACACACACACACACACACACACACACACACACACACACTCCCCCAGATGTCCCCCTTTGCGTGGGACAGTCCCTCATTGCCAGGACCGTTCAGGCGTCCCACAAATTGAGACCCTGTCTGTCCCACATTGTGACTGGCAGTGTTCAAAATGCCCTAATAGTTTAGTCCCCTAATAGTTGGCTTTCTGTTGTAAAGCTCTCATTGCCTCTTTCCTGCAAAATGTAGCCTATACTATTAAGTCTGTTAAAATAACATGAGAAATATCCCCTAGGCTGTACGGTAGCCTACTGTACCAAGTCAGCCATATACTACCCATGACCAAAGTTTGCATTTAAAACCAAATGTGAGATCAGCAGCTACAGAACAACAACAGGTATAAGTGCTTGTCTTTGAAGTCTATGTAACTGTGTCTCTGCAGTGCAGGGTGACAGGTCTGAACTGCATGGCCACATTGTGTCTGTTTATAGACGGAGCTTTGAAACTACAACCTGTATTCTCAGTTGAGATTCTGGTTGGTTTACATTATACTGGTCAGTATAGTCAGGCTGCATGCAGGTGTTAATGACAGTCGGACCAATAGTATGTCGAAACTAAAGCCTGTACCCCTCATCTGCACTTTAGTGTCTGGTTTGTAAACTAAAGCCTGTACCCCTCATATGCACTTTAGTGTCTGGTTTGTAAACTAAAGCCTGTACCCCTCATCTGCACTTTAGTGTCTGGTTTGTAAACTAAAGCCTGTACCCCTCATCTGCACTTTAGTGTCTGGTTTGTAAACTAAAGCCTGTACCCCTCATCTGCACTTTAATGTCTGGTTTGTAAAGCCTGTACCCCTCATCTGCACTTTAGTGTCTGGTTTGTAAACTAAAGCCTGTACCCCTCATCTGCACTTTAGTGTCTGGTTTGTGGTTGGTTAAACTAAAGCCTGTACCCCTCATCTGCACTTTAGTGTCTGGTTTGTAAACTAAAGCCTGTACCCCTCATCTGCACTTTAGTGTCTGGTTTGTAAACTAAAGCCTGTACCCCTCATCTGCACTTTAGTGTCTGGTTTGTAAACTAAAGCCTGTACCCCTCATCTGCACTTTAAACTAAAGCCTGTACCCCTCATCTGCACTTTAGTGTCTGGTTTGTGGTTGGTTAAACTAAAGCCTGTACCCCTCATCTGCACTTTAAACTAAAGCCTGTACCCCTCATCTGCACTTTAGTGTCTGGTTTGTGGTTGGTTCGCTACTGAAAGGCATCGCATCAATTCAGAACAGGGCTGCTTAATGAGAGGACATGAGAAGAGGACTTAGGTTAAATTAAAATGTTCTTTATGAGAGAGAGAGAGAGAGAGAGAGAGAGAGAGAGAGAGAGAGAGAGAGAGAGAGAGAGAGAGAGAGGGAGAGAGAGAGAGAGACGAGTCCCCACTCCCCCATCCTATCCCCTTTTCCACAGAGTTGCATTTATTTTATTTATTTTTATAACTTTATTTATAAGATTTTCAATTTTTGTAGACAAACAACCCCACATATACCCCACCCTCCCCGGTTCCATCACAAAACAAGACAACAAGAACAACAACAAAAAACAACAATAAAATAAACAGGTAGTAAAGGATATAAATAATAAATGAAATAAATAAATACAATAAAATAAAATGAGCCTTTTACTAGATTAAGGGGCTACACAGTGAACCAAATTACATGTAGGAAAAACACTTAGGACACATCATCAAAACACAGTGAGTCGGAAGACAGTGAAAGGGTGAATTCAAGGAAAGGGGACCAAGCCTTTACAACTTTCTGGCGAGATTTGAACCTGTTGTATCTGAGCTTCTCCAATGGTATAAAGGATAGAACATCCTTGACCCAACTTGTAAATGTTGGAGGTTTATCAGATTTCCACAGAGTTGCATTTAAGGAGACAGACAGACAGACAGACAGACAGACAGACGTCATCCGTGTGCGTGCGTGCGTGCGTGCGTGTGTGTGTGTGTGTGTGTGTGTGTGTGTGCGTGCGTGCGTGCATACATGCGTGCGTGCGTCTGACTAGTCCATGCTGCTAATCTCCATCACTGCTAGACGGATGGACGTGAAACTTTGCCTACACGTTCCCAGCAGGCCGAGGTAGAACCTCCATCCCAGATTGTTGTAATCATAACAGCCCGTAACTGTACAAACCATAGCTTGTATATTATATAGGCCTAATAGCTATAGGCCTGACCAGAGCCTTAGATATGGACAGAGTTACGCAAACTGCGTTCACTTCGGTCCAATGGCGGCTCTTCTACATAGACTTCTATTGAGAATGGGGACAACCAACTGGGCCAAGTCCTGGACCGGACTGCTATTTTAAAATAGCCCTTTGGCTATTTGAAAATAGCAGATCTACAAGCTCACAACAGCTTGTGAGCTTGTAGGATCTGCTATTTATTTTTAAACATCTGGGAAATTAGTGACAAATGTGGAATATATTTTAAACAACTTGCGTGTGTGTGTGTGTGTGTGTGTGTGTGTGTGTGTGTGTGTGTGTGTGTGTGTGTGTGTGTGTGTGTGTGTGCTGTGTGTGTGTTTGTGTGTGTGTGTGTGTGTGTGTGTGTGTGTGTGTGTGACACATCACACACTAGTGTTGCCAGATTGTGTGAGAGAAGCCAACAAGAAAGATACTATAGGCCCTATAGTATCTTTATTTTTGGCTTGTTACAACTAGTTGCTTGTTTCTCTCACACAATCTGGCAACACTAGCCTACTAAGGGTGAGTCTGTCGGAAACCAGAAGCGGTTTGTTTTGAGGAAGGAAGGAGGGACCTGCACTGCTGACACAAACCTTATAACTCTAGACAAACTGCTTTGAATCTGTTTTTATAAACAATTAAACTAAATCAAACTGAATAAGGAAAGAGGAACTTGCCCTGCAGAGAGAGACACTTTAAAACCTGTTTTTATAAACACCAGACAGCTTTCCCAACCAGAGGTAATGTTGTTTATTCACTTCCTCTTTGCTTTACTTTTTTATTGTTTTTAAAAGTAGAGTAAGAGACTATCTTTGGTTCAAATAATTGCTAAAAAGCTCTATATTGTCACAGCAATGGAGGCGCAACACTTGGTCATTAGTCAGCCCATTAACTATGTCACTGATGTCGTTAGTATAGAAAGCAGTATAAATAGTATTATTACTAGACTAATGTTAATATTATTATTAGTAGTAGCAGTAACAGCAGCATTAGGCCTACAGTATTAATTTAAAGTCATGGATGATGTTGCAGTATATCAACTGTTATTGTCACCTGGTAAAGCTTGGTAAAGTTATTAATTAAGTTACGTTTTAGATTTTTAGATTTAGATTTCTTTTTTCTTCTTTTTTAGCAAGTGGATTGAAATACAGGCTATTTGGGGAAATAGAGGGGCGACAAATGGAATATGTTGAGTTTTTTTTAGTTAATTTGTGACGCTATACCAACGCTTTTGTGCACAGCAACACTCTTGAAAACAAAATATTGCATTGTGGGTTTGAGCTGACAGGCCCCTTTTTGATGTCAATCAATGTTTTTACATTTAAATTAAATATTCTTCAGGGGCATGTCATGTGATCTACCTGCACAGCCGTTGTGATCTACTGGTAGATCGCCATCTACCTTTTGGGCACCCCTGGTCTGCATCCTCTGACCTCTGACCTCTCTACATCCTCTGACCTCTCTACATCCTCTGACCTCTGACCTCTCTACATCCTCTGACCTCTCTACATCCTCCCGGTGGTCTCCCCTGGTCCACCCCTGGTCTACATCCTCCCGGTGCGAGCTCCTCACTGGTAGGTGAGTCAGTAGGATTTAAGAGACAAACCCAGAAATTTGTGTGGGGTTGAAAATAAATTGTAAAACATGTGGGGTTGAAAATAAATTGTAAAAAATGTAAAGGGAAGCTTGTGCTTACTGTTGAAGCTGCCATGGCTTCAGGGTCTTCTACGTTGATTGCAATGACGTTCCAATCAGTCTCACCCTCATCAATCATGGCCAAAACTCCAAGTACCTTCACCATGACTACCTCACCACGGGGACACACCTAGGAAACACACTCAAGTCAATTATATTTATATAAACTCCTCACAAAAACATGCAATGTTTGTCACTTCAGGATACTAGGCCCGTGCAATAGGACAAGTGAAAGCTTTTCCGTTACGCAGATTGGCATTTGGCGTTTATCATTATCTGGTGTGCAAACTTGGGACCAAGTTCAGTGAGACTGGTGAAGCCAAAAACAGACATGGAAGTGGCCATTCCAGGAAGAAAACATCCCAAGAAATATGCATTCTTTCAGAGATTTGACAGATTGTCAAAGTTGCAGGACTCAGGAATCATAATTATAATTGGTTTACCCAATGGTTAAAACATTAAACATAGTGACATGTTTAAGCAATTAGAATGACTTAATGACACTAAAACGACTTTATGATGGAATAAAAACATTCTTTAACATTCCAACTGTGTTAATGTGGCTAAAAACGAAAACCACCAAAAATATATATTTATATATTTTGGTCTATTGTGAAGTTTCATTATAGCCGACTTGTGGTTGAAAATACTGGCACTGGTCACATATTTTGGTACGTTTTCTGGTGGCGCTACCCACATGCTTAGCTGCTCATTCCACAATTGTGGTCCTTGCAAGTTATACCTCGTGGGGAAAGCTGACTAATCAAAGATAAACATGATATAAAATACAACGAGTGATATTATTGAAGGGGAGAAATAATCAACTGAAGTTAAGTTACGTTTTCAAACTTTTTGCGAGGAGTTTAACAGATTTCATACAATAAAAAAACAGATAGAATATGTATACATCCTATATACAGTATACTGTTTATATGTTATATATTGTTTAATAGTTCCAAATAATGGATCCATAATTTTAGTCATTGAAAATGAGTCCCATTTCTCGGAGCGGATGAAGGAATGGAGAGGTTATGGAGTTAATTTAGGATGAAGTTTGTTGACGAAAAGAAAGTCAAAAAGTTGAAACTCGGAAATGACGTAACAGACGGCCTCTTCTGTCCGCGGCTGTCCGCTTAAAGGGCCACTTCACCCCTGACACAACCTGACCTTATCTTAATGTTAATGGTATTTGTAAGATTTGCACCCTTTGACCAGAAAAATGATGAAGTGTGTGGATTGCTGAATTCCTACAATGCCCATAATGCTTTGCTGCGCTGTTCCTCAGGTGTGGCTTTATCCTCCCATTTTCTACAAACAACAATGCCAGCTGCTCTCCCTGCACTGACAGCCTCCTCATGCTTAAAGGAGAATTCCATACTAAAAGGCTTTCATACCTTTCTTTGTAGTTGTTACGTCCCCACCAAAGAGGTCCAGGTGTTATTTTGTGCAAAAGCTCCTTATTGGCTATTTTCCCTACCATAAGCCCTCAATGAATTGCATTGAATTGAATGGGAATTGAATGGGGCTATGGGGTGTTGTGTTAATTCGCTTATTTCCATTGCTCAAAATTATAATTATTTTGTATATATCCTCTCTTCATAATGTAAATAATAACCCAAGCGGCACACTTTACTACTTCTTTCGATGGAAATAAGCGAACTAGCATAACACCCCATAGCCCCTTGCATTTCCCATTCAATGCAATGCAATTCATTGAGGGCTTATGGTAGGGGAAATAGCCTATAAGGAGTTTTTGCACAAAAAAACACCTAGACCTCTTTGGTGGGGACGTAACAACTACAAAGAAAGGTAAGAAAGCCTTCTAGCATGGAATTCTCCTTTAAAGTAGAAATGGAAAAGATTGTACCTTTTTTGTTTTTACAAATAAATACATTTATTTAGAAAATGTAAATGGGTCCTTGACATGAAATAGTTTGAGAACCACTGATATAGACATAGGTTCTTTCAGAAAACTGAGGATTGAGGATTTAGTCACATTTTAGTCACCTGGAATGTCTTAGTGTTATAGTCTAGTTTTAGTCGACTAAATGTCATCAGATTTTAGTCGACTAAATCTACATTTGATTTAGTCGACTAAAATGTATTTTGGCGGGTCTTGATGCCGTCGTAATGAGTGTTTTAATTTACACTTGCTGAAAATAGCTGATCTACAAGCTCTACAAGATCTACAAGCTTGTAGATTTTTTCAGCATGCAACCAAGTGTAAAATGACTTATACTGGATCTCTTGTCCACTATAGGTCCCTTCCTAACATTTTAGTCTAGTTTTTATTTGTCGACGAAATTGTCAGCATATTTAGTCTTAGTTGTAGTCATCGTGGCTTAGTTTTCATTTAGTTTCCATTTGTTTTTGTCAGTGGAAAAAGGTAGTCGACGAACATTTTTCGTCTTAGTTTTAGTCGACGAAAACAACACTACTGCAGACGCCATGATAATACAAACAATGTGAGGAATGCAGGGGGTGGGGGTGGGGGGGTTGTAGGTGGAACGGAGTAGAGACCAGGGTCACCCCTCGGGCCTGTCTTCAGGTGTAGGTGTAGCCGTGTGACACACATACATTCAATAAATACTCTAAGGCAGGGGTCGGCAACCCAAGATGTTGAAAGAGCCATTTTCGACCAAAAATAAATTCAAAATCTATCTGGAGCCGCAAAGAAAATTACGCATTATAATGCAGCATGCTTTCCCTGGAAATGTCTTTTTGTTGTTGTTTGATAGCTTCTCACTGCAGATTAAACATACAGGCAGTCAATCTGCATTGGCTGTGAAGGCAAAAGCCTCTGTCCACGAACTGTTAAATCCGGTCGGCTATCTTTATTTCTCTCCCTGTAGAAGCCATAGCGTAGCAGGCAGCAGCCTCACACACCGACCGGTTTGTTTAGAATAGACACCTGGCTGGCACGGCACGGAGTGTGTCGCATGCTATGACGCAAATTTTAGTTTAGTTAAGTTTTCCAATTTTGTAAAAATGTTTAGAATAAATATTAAGAATGCTTGTCACGTTTGGCCTCCTACAGAAACCATAAATGAAAAATAATTTATTGCTACTTTTAATGCTACAGAGACCCACTAGGGGTGTGCTCTAGAGGAATACTGGACTACTCGCCCCGGTGCTTGCCTGTTTTTCCTCCCGGAATTTTCCCCAGTGAGGGGGATAACTTTGTAATATGCTAATGGCTGTTTGTTTCTTTTTGGAAAAATATAAAAAGATACTCCTGTGGAAAGGCTATATTATTTGACTTATATTGAACCTATAAACAATTTAGTATTATTTAGTATATGTAAGGTTTTGCCCCCTCAAATGGTACCTCGTCAGATAATCCTCACATATCCTACAACAACTTCTGTGAACAGACTTCACTGTAAGTAGCTTTTCATAAATTATATTTGTACTTTTTGGCTGTCTGCTGTCATGACAGTTTATAGTTAGAGAAATTCAAAGTCCAGCCGTCTGCTGTCCAGCCTCTCCCACCCCTCACTGGGGAAAATGCTGGGAGGAAAACAGAAACGGGGCGAGTCATCTTGTTACCCTCTAGAGCCGCCTGTTGCAGACCCCTGCTCTAAGGTGACGCGAGGTTAGACTGTTGTAGTCCGGAGGGTCATCATTACGTGGAGAACGTGAACTCCTAACCAGGATATCTGAAAACAGAGATTGCACGCAGAAAAACCCAGGACAAGTGTTTCTAGTGCCCTAAACATCATTAACCCATTCTGACCTGAGATCAGATTCATACGAGGTTTCCGCCGGACACACACTGGTCTGATGAACCCATTCTGACCTGAGATCAGATTCATACAAGGTTTCCGCCGGACACACACTGCTCTGATGAACCCATTCTGACCTGAGATCAGATTCTAAAAATGTCAGTCGCTCTTCGATTTTTCAAAAATGTCAGTTAGCCCTGACAGGGACCAGTGTTGGCAAGTAACTTAAAGGAGAATTCCATGCTAGAATGCTTTCTTATCTTTCTTACCTTTCTTTGTAGTTGTTACGTCCCCACCAAAGAGGTCCAGGTGTTGTTTTGTGCAAAAACTCCTTATTGGCTATTTTCCCTACCATAAGCCCTCAATGAATTGCATTGCATTGAATGGGAATTGAATGGGGCTATGGGGTGTTATGCTAATTCACTTATTTCCATCGAAAGAAGTAGTAAAGTGTGTCGCTTGGGATATTATTTACATTATGAAGAGAGGATATATACAAAGAAATTATAATTTTGAGCGATATAAATAAGCAAATGAGCACAACACCCCATAGCCCCATTAAATTCCCATTCAATTCAATGCAATTCATTTAGGGCTTATGGTAGGGGAAATAGCCAATAAGGAGCTTTTGCACAAAATAACACCTGGACCTCTTTGGTGGGGACGTAACAACTACAAAGAAAGGTAAGAAAGCCTTTTAGTATGGAATTCTCCTTTAAGTATTAATATACTACTTTCAGTAATAATATTACTTTTTTCCAGTAATATGTAACTTAACTAGTTACTTTCAGATTTTGAGTAATAATATTACATTAACTTTTTTCCAAAAGTAATATTACTATTCTCACGAGCCTTGGTGGAACTGTGGGTTTGAGTGTTTATTCATAATGGTAGATGGGTCGGGGGTCAAGTTGCTTTGCAGGCTGCTGATCCGCTCTAGATCTAGACTCTCTAGAGCGGATACGGAAACGATGCACACTCGTCGGTACGTATCGGATGCAGAAGGGCAGGCCTGGCTTAAACCGTCCGGAACACGGAACGTCGGAACAACAACCTAAACTAGTGTGTGTAACTCGTTAGACTGCACTGTTAGAGAGAAGAGACGTAAACAAACTAAGCATGGAGGAGGTGGAGGAGACAGAGACCCCTATATGTGTTCTATGTTGTTCTATGGCACTAAAATAGCAATCAGACAGATTGATTACTTTTTTGTTTCTCCCACAGGGAATGTTTATATTGTGTGCATGTGATGCTCCATGTTTCTCCCACAGGGAATGTTTATATTGTGTGCATGTGATGCTCCATGTTTCTCCCACAGCGAATGTTTATATTGTGTGCATGTGATGCTCCATGTTTCTCCCACAGGGAATGTTTATAATGTGTGCATGTGATGCTCCATGTTTCTCCCACAGGGAATGTTTATAATGTGTGCATGTGATGCTCCATGTTTCTCCCACAGGGAATGTTTATATTGTGTGCATGTGATGCTCCATGTTTCTCCCACAGGGAATGTTTATATTGTGTGCATGTGATGCTCCATGTTTCTCCCACAGGGAATGTTTATATTGTGTGCATGTGATGCTCCATGTTTCTCCCACAGGGAATGTTTATATTGTGTGCATGTGATGCTCCATGTTTCTCCCACAGGGAATGTTTATATTGTGTGCATGTGATGCTCCATGTTTCTCCCACAGGGAATGTTTATATTGTGTGCATTTGCTGCTCCATGCATGCTGTTCTATGGCACTAATCAGACAGAGACAGATTGATTGTTTTTTCCACAGGGAAAGTTTACACTGCATACATTTGCTGCTGTTTTATATTTTTATTTCAGTCAAGTTGACATGCACTGCAGAGCCTTTATTGCCCTATAGCACTTTGTTTATTTTTTGTGACCAATTTATATATATATATTTTTTTTAAGCAACTATAGCATTTGTTTGCTTTAATAAACAACAGAAGTTGTTCAAAGATTGCTTACAATGACACCTGGGCATTATCTGTTGCCCAGGTGTGGTTTTCATTTAGACTGTAATGAATGAATTCATACACAGTAAAAGTCTTAGTCTTCATTTAATTCAAATGAGTGTACAAATGGACCCATCATCATGTGTACACTATACAGTACACTTTTTAGAGTTAAATAAACACTGCAGAATAGGGGAGGGGGGACAGCTAATGTTGAAAATGCAAAGTAAGACAGAAATGCTATCTAAGGGGGTAGGGTAAGTGCTACGGGCCATGATGGAGTCTTAAAAGGTGGGTTTTCAGACTACGGCGGAAGATTGGGGAGTGATGCTGCAGTTCTGACTGCAACGGGAAGTGCATTCCACAGTTTTGGAACCTTTTCATGACAAGGACCCCCAAATTGACACTAATGAGCCCGTGGACCCCCATTTGAAAACAACATAATGCCAGGGACCCCCGTGGTCTTGTTTCTAAAGTGTAGTTGTTTATTTGGTCTTGTTTCTAAAGTGTAGTTGTTTATTTGGTCTTGTTTCTAAAGTGTAGTTGTTTATTTGGTCTTGTTTCTAAAGTGTAGTTGTGTATTTGGTCTTGTTTCTAAAGTGTAGTTATGTATTTGGTCTTGTTTCTAAAGTGTAGTTGTTTATTTGGTCTTGTTTCTAAAGTGTAGTTGTTTATTTGGTCTTGTTTCTAAAGTGTAGTTGTTTATTTGGTCTTGTTTCTAAAGTGTAGTTGTTTATTTGGTCTTGTTTCTAAAGTGTAGTTGTTTATTTGGTCTTGTTTCTAAAGTGTAGTTGTGTATTTGGTCTTGTTTCTAAAGTGTAGTTGTTTATTTGGTCTTGTTTCTAAAGTGTAGTTGTTTATTTGGTCTTGTTTCTAAAGTGTAGTTGTTTATTTGGTCTTGTTTCTAAAGTGTAGTTGATTATTTGGTCTTGTTTCTAAAGTGTAGTTGTTTATTTGGTCTTGTTTCTAAAGTGTAGTTGTTTATTTGGTCTTGTTTCTAAAGTGTAGTTGTGTATTTGGTCTTGTTTCTAAAGTGTAGTTGTTTATTTGGTCTTGTTTCTAAAGTGTAGTTGTGTATTTGGTCTTGTTTCTAAAGTGTAGTTGTGTATTTGGTCTTGTTTCTAAAGTGTAGTTGTTTATTTGGTCTTGTTTCTAAAGTGTAGTTGTTTATTTGGTCTTGTTTCTAAAGTGTAGTTGTGTATTTGGTCTTGTTTCTAAAGTGTAGTTGTTTATTTGGTCACAGCTGTCATTAATTAAGGGTCTTGATTGCCTATGCGGTGAAGTTATAGGGTGAAATGCATAAACAGGCTCACCGTCTCAATAGATGCTGCTGCCACGTGCCTGGCAATATGCGCATAGGCGGCGGGTGTGTAAGGCTAGCGAAGGCTTAGCCTTCCCAAAGATTATGCCGTGTATGTTTTTAAATATATATAATATATGTGCGCAGCATTATAGAAGGCTAGTGTGTGTGTGTGTGTGTGTGTGTGTGTGTGTGTGTGTGTGTGTGTGTGTGTGTGTGTGTGTGTGTGTGTGTGTGTGTGTTGTCGCTGCCCCCTGGTGATCGCTGATCGTGTAGGGCTATACTACAGCAACTGGCCAAATCAGCATATGAGATGAGATGAGATGAGATATACTTTATTGTCCCACAAGGGGAAATTTGTCTTGGGCAAAAGTGCATTAGTACATACATCAACGCTTTTTAAAACAGACAGACAATACAAAAAAGACAATACACAGTAGCAGCAAAGTACAAGTCACAAGAGTATCACAAAGAAGTGCAAGTTGCAATAAGAAAGGTATATAATATAAAAAAGTGCTAAAGTATTCACAGTTTATAGTACACAATCACAGTAAGTGCAATAAATAACTGATGAAGGTCAAGAAGTCCCTTCCCCACTAAGAACTATGAACTATGTGGCGGTTGTTTAGTAGAACAATTGAAGTGGGAACAAAAGAAAGTTTGAGGCGGTTGCTCTTGCAACGACACGCTCTGTAGCGTCTACCAGAGGGCAACAGCTCACACTCTGAAGATAATATATGTGAAGGATCAGACAACACTCTATTTGACAGACTGAGCACCGTTTTCTCAAAGATTGTCTGAAGAGATGGAGAATCTTTCCTACCAATTACCTTCATGGCTGTTTTTTTCCATTTTAGCTATTCTAGATTTGAGCTGGACAGAGAGTGTCCCAAACCAAGCTGACATGCCATATCTAATAATGCTACCTAGCTCTGCATCATAGAAGGTTGACATGACTCCCTTGCTCACACCAAAGAGCCTAAGCCTGCAGAGAAAGTGCAAGCGTTGTGCCAATTTGGCACACAGATAGTCCACATGGACATTCCATTTGAGCTGGTTGTCCATTTGGATCCCCAGGTACTTGTATGATACAACCTGCTCAATCTGCGTGCCCCCCATGACCACTGGGACATGGATGTGGACACCTTTTGGATCGAAGATCATCTCTTTGTTTTTTGTGGTGTTTAACATAAGGTGGCTATTATCACACGAGTCTTTAAAGTTATTGATCTCACTGATATAACCCACCGGGTGTTCAACACCCCTCAACAGGCTGACTATTACAGTGTCATCAGAAAATTTCAAGATGAAATTGTTTGGCTGACTGCTTCTGCAGTCATTTGTGTAGGCAGTGAAAAGAAATGGTGAACTCACTCCCCCTTGTGGCACACCTGTGCTACACAATTTAGAGCTTGAGAGTACTGAGTTCACCTTTACCTGTTGAGATCTGTTTGTTAACATGGAGTGGAACCATCTAATGATGAATGGATTTACATTCATGTTATTTAGCTTTTGGACAAGTAACGGAGGGCTTACAGTATCAAAAGCAGAACTGAAGTCTGCAAAAAGGACACGAGCATACGCCTTTGGCTCCTCCAAGTGCTTGCTAATTAAATGGGTTATACTGACTACAGCATCCTCTGTGCTGCGCCCAGCCCTGTAAGCGAATTGTAAAGGATCCATAAAGGAAGCCACCTGAGACTTAAGTGAGTTCACGATAATTCTCTCAAAACATTTCATAACTCCACAAGTTAAAGCAATAGGTCTGTAATCTTTGTTCACAGAGGGACAAGATACTTTGGGAACAGGAATTATTAGTGACTTTTTCCAGATATCAGGAACCATGTGTTTGTCTACAGACTGTTGGAAAATAGGGCACCAGGCAGCTGTAAGCTCTTCAGAGCACTTTTTTAACAACAAGGCAGGCAAACCATCAGGCCCCGTTTTTCAGACTCCATCATGGCCCATAGCACTTACCCTAACCCCTTAGATAGCATTTCTGTTGGCTTAGATAGCATTTGACACAGACTTATAGCATGTTATGTAGACGGCACTATAATTGTATTGTATATAGTCATAGCACGCCATAGTACATATGTATAGCATAGTAGTGAATATGTATAGTTTATTATGTATAGTGTATGTATAGTTTCATCATATAGATATTCCACTGTTACCTTCTTAGCTTACGTTTCATGATAAATGCTTTTATGTGATGTATTCCCATGCTTTTGTTCTTGCTTAAATGTAAGTCGCTCTGGATCAAGAGCGTCTGCTAAATGCCTAAATTGTAAATTGTAAATTGTTGATTTTTTGTTGCATACCCTGCTAAAGACACTATGGACCTGTTTAGGATCAATGAGAAGTCGATCAGAAGCATTACACATGATAGAATCAATATTAAAGTCCACAGACTCCTGCTCTGAGGAGTCAGTGTCATGACGGAGGAAAAAGTCATTCAATTCATTGGCTTTTGCTAGTTCATCCAGTGTAGCGATGGGATTTCGGTTAGTGTTCATGTTCCTTATTTATTTCATATGATCCCATAGACCCTTAGTGTTCATGGTGCCGACACTTTCCTCTAGTGCAGCTCGGTGGTTCCTTTTGGCCTGGGACAGCATCCCATTTAGCTCCCTTTGGGCCACAGCCATGCCCCCCCTGTCCCCATTTTTAAAAGCCACTTTCTTGCTGTTAATACAGGCTTTCACCTCCTTGGTGATGTAGGGCTTGTTGTTAGGGAAGTGGCGAATGGACTTTTTAGGGACGACATTGTCCACACAGAAGTTAATGTAATCCGTTACAGTCTCTGTAGCCTCGTTCAGTTCAAGATCATGAAAAATGCTCCAGTCTGTGCATAGGAAGCAGCCCTTAAGAGCCTCCACACTGTCCTCTGACCACTGTAACACAGTTTTTTGGACAGGCTTACTGGACTTTAACAAAGATTTGTAAGTGGGCATGAGCTGGACAGTCGAGTGATCCGAGTTGGCAAGAGGAGGGAGAACCTTGGCTCTGTACGCATTTTTTATGTTGCCATAACATTTGTCTAGCACATTTTTATTCCTTGTACCACATTTGACATACTGGTGAAACCCAGGTAAAACTGGCTCCAGTCTACAGTGGTTTAGGTCCCCCAGTACGAAGAACGGGGCTCCAGGCGTACGTTGCATTTGTGCGTGTACACAGTCTGCTAGTCTGTTTGCAGCTCTAGCTGCATTAGCGCTAGGCGGTACATAAGCTACACAAATAATAATATTGCCAAATTCCCTCGGAAGGTAGAACGGTCTCATAGAGAGACAAAGCAGTTCAAGGTCCGGGTCACAGTATTTCTCTCTGATCGTGTATTGGCTGCACCAACTGTTACTCACATACACACTGAGTCCTCCTCCTTTGGACTTCCCAGATGTAGCCTCCCGATCCGCCCGTGTTGATGAGAAACCCTCCAGCTCCAGCATGGAGTTCGGTATATCCTCCCGTAGCCACGTTTCGGTAAACACCAAGATATTAGCCTCCCGATATTAGCTCATCCATTTTGTTTCGAAGTGACCGAACGTTGCTCAATATGATTGAAGGCAGCGGAGGTTTGTTTCCTCTTCTGCGGACGCGTTGCCTGACGCCACCTTTCCTACCCCTCTTCCTCCGTCTGGCTCCCCCGGCGGGGCTGCTGATGACGGCCTCAGGGAGGTTCGTTGGCGGTGTATTCCCTTTCAACCGAAGGGCGAGCAGGGCCTCTCTCGTGTAGGCACGGAGCACTGCCGTGTTTGTGGGAAGTGTTGTTTCAAACCCACTTGTGTACAGGAGTTCCCCAAAGACCAAGAACAACACAAGCAGCGTCCACAGTGCTGCCATGGCTGCAGAATAGTAGTTCCCAGGCAGGCAACAATGTTACTGAAAGAGAGACAGCGCCAGCTTTCCTTGCTTCCCAGAGAGAAAAGCCCTGTGTTTCTCTTTACTGCTTGTACAATAATGCAAGGACATACAACGATAAAAACAGTAAAAACTATTAAAAAGCGCTCAATGTAGCAGCAGCACTAGAGCCCGGGTCGCCACTGAGCAGCGCCACCGGAATGATTGGCTACTATTGGTATGTCTGTAAACCTCGTCCTCCCAGTCAATTTACAATTTACAATTTAGGCATTTATCAGACGCTCTTAATCCAGAGCGATTTACATTAAGCAAGAACACAAAAGCATGGGAATACATCACATAAAAACATTTATCATGAAACATGCGTAAGCTAAGAAAGTAACAGTGGAATATCTATATAATGAAACTATACATATAAACTATACATATATACTATACTATGCTATACATATGTACTATGACGTGCTATGACTACATACAATGCAATTATAGTGCTGTCTACATAAAATGCTATAATTCTGTATCAAATGCTATCTAAGTCTACATAATGCTATCTAAGGGGGTGGGGTAAGTGCTATGGGCCATGATGGAGTTCTGACTGCAATGGGAAGTGCATTCCACAGTTTTGGAGCCAGAAGGGAGAAGAGTCTGGGACGTGTGGAGCGTTGTTGTCCCGGCGTTTTTAGTGAGGGTACTTCCAGCTTCCCTGCGTTGGCTGATCTGAGTGCGCTGGAGGGTTTGTAGGGTTCGATCATACTTGCAAGATATGGGGGAGCCATACCTTTGGTTGCTTTGAATGCCAGCATCAGAGTTTTGTATTCTGTGCGGGCAGCGACCGGGAGCCAGTGGAGGGAGCGGAGCAGGGGGGAGACATGTGAGAATTTTGGTTGGTTGAAGACCAAGCGAGCAGTGGCGAGAGTCCCCCCCCCCCCCCCTTATAATAAATCTAGAGTTGCAAATTGCAAAGGACTGTGCTGTCATGTTCCAGTTAGCCCTGACAGGGACCAGTGTTGGCAAGTAACTTAAAGGAGAATTCCATGCTAGAATGCTTTCTTATCTTTCTTACCTTTCTTTGTAGTTGTTACGTCCCCACCAAAGAGGTCCAGGTGTTGTTTTGTGCAAAAACTCCTTATTGGCTATTTTCCCTACCATAAGCCCTCAATGAATTGCATTGCATTGAATGGGAATTGAATGGGGCTATGGGGTGTTATGCTAATTCACTTATTTCCATCGAAAGAAGTAGTAAAGTGTGCCGCTTGGGATATTATTTACATTATGAAGAGAGGATATATACAAAGAAATTATAATTTTGAGCGATATAAATAAGCAAATTAGCACAACACCCCATAGCCCCATTAAATTCCCATTCAATTAAATGCAATTCATTTAGGGCTTATGGTAGGGAAATAGCCAATAAGGAGCTTTTACACAAAATAAAACCTGGATCTCTTTGGTGGGGACGTAACAACTACAAAGAAAGGTATCAAAGCCTTTTAGTATGGAATTCTCCTTTAAGTAATATACTACTTTCAGTAATAATATTACTTTTTTCCTGTAATATGTAACTTAACTAGTTACTTTCACATTTTGAGTAATATTACATTAACTTTTTTCCAAAAGTAATATTATTACTATTTTCACGAGCCTTGGTGGAACTGTGGGTTTGAGTGTTTATTCATAATGGTAGATGGGTCGGGGGTCAAGTTGCTTTGCAGGCTGCTGATCCGCTCTAGATCTAGACTCTCTAGAGCGGATACGGAAACGATGCACACTCGTCGGTACGTATCGGATGCAGAAGGGCGGGCCTGGCTTAAACCGTCCGGAACACGGAACGTCGGAACAACAACCTAAACTAGTGTGTGTAACTCGTTAGACTGCACTGTTAGAGAGAAGAGACGTAAACAAACTAAGCATGGAGGAGGTGGAGGAGACAGAGACACCTATATGTGTTCTATGTTGTTCTATGGCACTAAAATAGCAATCAGACAGATTGATTACTTTTTGTTTCTCCCACAGGGAATGTTTATATTGTGTGCATGTGATGCTCCATGTTTCTCCCACAGGGAATGTTTATATTGTGTCCATGTGATGCTCCATGTTTCTCCCACAGGGAATGTTTATATTGTGTGCATGTGATGCTCCATGTTTCTCCCACAGGGAATGTTTATATTGTGTGCATGTGATGCTCCATGTTTCTCCCACAGGGAATGTTTATATTGTGTGCATGTGATGCTCCATGTTTCTCCCACAGGGAATGTTTATATTGTGTGCATGTGATGCTCCATGTTTCTCCCACAGGGAATGTTTATATTGTGTGCATGTGATGCTCCATGCATGCTGTTCTATGGCACTAATCAGACAGAGACAGATTGATTGTTTTTTCCACAGGGAAAGTTTACACTGCATACATTTGCTGCTGTGTTATATTTTTATTTCAGTCAAGTTGACATGCACTGCAGAGCCTTTATTGCCCTATAGCACTTTGTTTATTTTTTGTGACCAATTTATATATATATATATATATATATATATATATATATATATTTTTTTTTTTTAAGCAACTATAGCATTTGTTTGCTTTAATAAACAACAGAAGTTGTTCAAAGATTGCTTACAATGACACCTGGGCATTATCTGTTGCCCAGGTGTGGTTTTCATTTAGACTGTAATGAATGAATTCATACACAGTAAAAGTCTTAGTCTTCATTTAATTCAAATGAGTGTACAAATGGACCCATCATCATGTGTACACTATACAGTACACTTTTTAGAGTTAAATAAACACTGCAGAATAGGGGAGGGGGGACAGCTAATGTTGAAAATGCAAAGTAAGACAGAAATGCTATCTAAGGGGGTAGGGTAAGTGCTATGGGCCATGATGGAGTCTTAAAAGGTGGGTTTTCAGACTACGGCGGAAGATTGGGGAGTGATGCTGCAGTTCTGACTGCAACGGGAAGTGCATTCCACAGTTTTGGAACCTTTTCATGACAAGGACCCCCAAATGGACACTAATGAGCCCGTGGACCCCCATTTGAAAACAACATAATGCCAGGGACCCCCATAAGAGAAGATTTTTAAGGCTCTAGCAATCATTCTCAACCCGTTTAATTTCAAGGACCCCCAGTTTGACATGCATTAGTCTACACGGACCCCCATTTAATGGCATTTCTACCTCTGGGACCCCCAATTTATATTGTAAAATCAATGTTAATTTAACTCTCACTCAAGGACCCCTGGGGGTCCCCGGACCCCATTTTGGGAACCACTGGCTTCGTAGCTGTAAATGTGAATTTAAACCAGAAGAGTGGGGACTGAGAAGCCTGTATTATTTGTAAAATGCTCTGAAATAAAGTCAAGTTTATGATTTGAACATTTTACATTTACGGCTTAATATTTTGTAAGCTTGTTTGTTAAACCTATACAACCAAGTCCTTATGGCATGGACTATACGTTGGAAGGGGTAGAGCAAAGTTTCAGGTTAGTGCAGACTGCAGATTCATTCAAGTCATGTATACTTTCCAAATCATGCCTTTACTAACATTTCAATTTCGTTTTTTGTCAATTTCATACTGCTAAATGGTCAATCTAATTAAGTACCCCAACACTGATACACCGTGATATTTTTAAACCATTAAGATCAACTAAATCATATTATAGCATAATGCAAGTAGATGTAATGACTAATATTTATTCATAATATAAATAATGCATACTATAGGCCTATAGCACTTTTATACTCTCAAACAGCTCATATAATGCCTACATGTCAATACAGGTCAGGTACTATTTGATATTAATTATATAATATAATATTACAATTACAATATTACAACAAGAAATATTGTTCCTGAAGAAACAATGTGGGGTCGCTGGAAGCCAAAAGATTGTAGGCCTACTGTGTTGTTTAATTTAATGTAATTGATTAACGTAATTTATACCTGAAATTGGGGGGGGGGGGGGGGGGGGGGGTTGACCGGAAATGACCCAATTTTTTAATGTTTTTCAGCGTAGCGTGTAGTTATTTATTTTGTCTTGTTTCTAAACTGTAGATGTTTATTTGGTCTTGTTTCTAAAGTGTAGTTGTTTATTTTGTCTTGTTTCTAAAGTGTAGATGTTTATTTGGTCTTGTTGCTAAAGTGTAGGTGTTTATTTGGGCTTGTTTCTAAAGTGTAGTTGTTTATTTGGTCTTGTTTCTAAAGTGTAGGTGTTTATTTGGGCTTGTTTCTAAAGTGTAGTTGTTTATTTGGTCTTGTTTCTAAAGTGTAGTTGTTTATTTTGGCTTGTTTCTAAAGTGTAGTTTATTTGGTCTTGTTTCTAAAGTGTAGGTGTTTATTTGGGCTTGTTTCTAAAGTGTAGTTGTTTATTTGGTCTTGTTTCTAAAGTGTAGTGGTTTATTTGGTCTTGTTTCTAAAGTGTAGTTGTTTATTTGGTCTTGTTTCTAAAGTGTAGTTGTTTATTTGGTCTTGTTTCTAAAGTGTAGATGTTTATTTGGTCTTGTTTCTAAAGTGTAGTTGTTTATTTGGTCTTGTTTCTAAAGTGTAGTTGTTTATTTGGTCTTGTTTCTAAAGTGTAGTGGTTTATTTGGTCTTGTTTCTAAAGTGTAGTTGTTTATTTGATCTTGTTTCTAAAGTGTAGTTGTTTATTTGGTCTTGTTTCTAAAGTGTAGTTGTTTATTTGGTCTTGTTTCTAAAGTGTAGTGGTTTATTTGGTCTTGTTTCTAAAGTGTAGTTGTTTATTTGGTCTTGTTTCTAAAGTGTAGTGGTTTATTTGGTCTTGTTTCTAAAGTGTAGTTGTTTATTTGGTCTTGTTTAGTGTAGACTAGTGAACACGACGTGGTGTTTGTCGATGGTGAGGTGGAGTGTTCGCCTGTCCGGCTGAGTTAGGATGAGCTGGTGTGGAGCAGAGGCAGCGAGGTATCGCAATTTCCACGCCCATTCAACACCATATAAGGCAACAGGAAATATCGAAATACGTCATCATAGCCTGCACAGATCCGGGATTCCCAAGCTTTAAATTATATATAACAGTTCATTTTGACAGGCGGGTCTCTGCACGGACAGATCTTCAATCAAACAGCGCGAGTTACATGTAGGCCTATATAATTATAAAGGAAACTTGCCAACTTGGCACGCATTGCTTCACTCCTTGTTAAATGTCAGAACGTTAATAAGTTAACTGATGTTACTTTCACATGTACATGCTGCGTTTACACGGGCAGACACAAAGACGAATGGGAATATCATTTGGAGCAGCTACACGTCTTTGCATCAACATGTTGCTGGTTTCCATTATAAATGAATATCATTTGGAGCAGCTACACGTCTTTGCATCAACATGTTGCTGGTTTCCATTATAAAGGAATATCATTTGGAGCAGCTACACGTCTTTGCATCAACATGTTGCTGGTTTCCATTATAAATGAATGATAGACTATCCTTGCGTCTGCCCGTGTTTAGTCTCACTGTCCAGTGTCCACAGCAGGCAGACCTGTCGAAACTACGCACTTCTCAGTGCATAGTTGAGAAGTGAATGCTAAGTTCAAACCAGGGGGGCAGTCAGCCAGATATTTCGTGAAGCCTCTTTTGAAATCGGGACCTACTGAAAGTTCATATAATGGCCTGTTGTGGCACTTCACCTAGACTGTATTACCTTAATAAACATGGTCATGAATACTTTCTGCTTCCAGTCACTAGTTTAAAGTCTCATTTCTAATGTCATAATATTCTTTTTGGAAAATTATGGTCCCATTTATAAAAGAAATGACCATAAAGTCGCGTATGTTCTGAGGGGCGTGGCTACCGTTACAGTCTATGATCGGGATCCCCCACCCACTCGAGTCAAAATAAAAACCAACGGAGAAGAAGGGGGGTAGTCCCGCCTCGTTGTCTGGGCCAGCCAATGGGCCAGCTGGACCAGAACGGATCAAGAAAGATGGCGACTTACAGTGCATTAGAGTGCAAGGAATTTCAGGCTTCATTTTACGTTCATGTTAGACCCGGGGAACGCTTTGTCCATATTTTTTACAGTCTATGGTTCAAACCCACCTCTAGAATATTACTTTCCCCAGCTATCTCATTCCACTTTCATTTATTTTATTCCATAGTCTTAGTTTTTCCCTAATAAAGTTGTTTTTATTTGTTTTATCATGTTCCCCTTGAAAAGCATATTTAAGTACTCAGAGAAGCATTATACAAATAATATTATTATTACAACTTGTTTTATTGCCTATGCTTATGTAGAAAAAAAAGCTCACTGCTCAGGTTAAATAGGCCTATTAATATGCGATTAAAATGTGATTAAATGAGATTAATTAATCACAAAGCCTCCAATTAATTAGATGTTTTTTAATTGTCCCATAAGTGTTTATTATTTAAGTTAGGTTTTGCCATAATCATGTCTTTTGCCATAATCAGGTAGCTTTACAACAAAGATGTATTCGGCTATTCGGTATTCGGTTTTCGGCCAACTGTTTCCTATATTTTGTATTCGGTTTCGGCCAAGAATTTCCCTTTCGGTGCATCCCTAATTTGTACTGTTCACCACACGACCAAACGCTATATTAAAACTCGGCAATGATAAAAGGCCCTATATTGATTAGCCTACTGCGGTGAATGATTCCCTGCCCTGCACTGTCGGAATTGGAAAGCAAATATATGGACATGCATGGACACAGGACATATTTTCTTTCTTTTTTTTATTGTGGGATTAATTTGTTTTTGGACTAAAGGCTATGATTTCCTCAGCTGCAGGTAAGCGTTGGCTATTCTGTGTGGCGTCCGCATGTGATCAATATACATTATTATAAATTAATACCACGACGCAATAGGCAGATATAGGTGCTTGCAGCAAAGTCATTTAGGCCTACGTGAAACTTTAATTGGCAACATATGCTGATCAGCGAGTTACAGTGGTAATAATAATCATCAACAGCCTTTCTTGTCTGTCTGACTGTCTGTCGTCATGTTTGTGAACAAGCGCGAGTGGAGGTGAGCTGGCTTAAAACTATGATATGAGCGTATGACTGGCCAACTTTCAAACACGCTGATGCCATTCATTCAGTATAGGATAATGTCGTCTTCTATTTTTTATTTAGGGCTAATTAGCCCTAGTGACTGCTGTCTGACCGACAGTCAACTGACTCAAAGGACCTCCGTGTAACAATTTCAATAGGCCTACTGCAGGCATTACTACACTAAACAACGTTGGATTCGTACAGTGCAGAATGCAGATTATTATAATTGTTTTTTAACATGCAGCGCGAGTCCGCGAGATCCGATCTACAAGCTCACAAGGTGTTGGATTTCGAGTAGAAGGCTGCCGAGTGAGCAGCCCCAATTGCGTATGATAGAAATATCCTAATAAATAAATAAAAAGGTGTCGTGCTTGCGGGGGCAGTTTCTGTATGGGACTCTAGGCTAACTTGCCTCTAGACTGAATGCATTTAGGCATACAAGTGATACTTGGCTTTTATATAGGCTATCATTTTTTTATGTGCTGACCAATGTTGCGGACACATGCCTACATATTTTGTCTGAGATTTGGGAACTATTTATTGATTCAGCATGAAGACTAAAGCCTTCTACGCAAGCGTATGGCCTTTAGACTATACCATGAGAGCTGCCGTGCCAGCTGATATGTGCAGAGGTTCCGACCAACCAACGTCACCGTTAAGTTCACGGAGATGGCCATGAATTCCCACGCAATGTGGGAATCCACGTGAATGCCTGTCCGCTCACGCTCCGCTCACGTAACGTCACGTTATGAGTGCACACGCCGTTGTGAATGAGGACCAGTGAGTTCTGTCCAATGAGGTGGAGTTTACAGTACACTCCTTCCAATGAGAAAAGGTTACATTTCTTCTTTGTTCAACAGCTGTGCCTCATCCAGAGAAGACCATGGCTTCCTCTCACGTAGATCCTCTACAGGTTGGTTTACTGGCAAATAGCAGCTCAAAATAAGGTTCATTAATACAATTAATTTGCATATTTAAAATAATACTACCTGCTACTCATCCTATAGGGCTCTGTGGACATATTGGTGGCCAACAAGGTGGAACTGATCAAGTGGCTCAGATCAGATCGCCTCATTCTACAGCATGCTCAGTGTGAGGGAATTATTGATACAAGAATTTATAATCACCTGATGGATATAGAACAGCGAGAAAAGGCTTGTATTAAACTTATTGATGCAGTGATTAGTAGAGGAGAGGGAGCTTCATCTCAGTTCCTTACACTTCTCAAAGATCCAGAGATTCTCGTCACGTATCCACAACTCAAGGAATGGAATCCTTCTGCTGCGCTGCCAGGTAAGAAAGTAAAGAAAAGGCGCTTAATTGTATTTGTTGTGCCAGGTGGATGTAACGTCTACGTTGTTTGACTGCATAATTCATTGAAAGCATGAAAAGTTTATCTTAAAGGTTTTATGACATTCATTTTAATTTCTTTTTCTTTTTCTTTTTTCTTTTAGGTTTTATGACCTCAATTACACCCAAAAAAACTGAACTTTGAACATTCAGTGGATTTTCTGTGGTCTGACGTTTTCTTTGGGGTTTGGAAGCCTTTTGAGATACAATGAAAACAGGCAACACAGTGAAAACAGTGACATCTGCTGGCAAATCCCATTGACATATATGGGATTTGCAGGATCTTACATCACAAACAGCAGGAAAATCAGAGCACCTGTTTGAGCCAGAAAACCCCAGATCACAGAAAATCTACTGAATGTTAAAAGTTCATGTTTTTTGGGTGCAATTGAGATTAGAAAACCTAAAAAAATAAGAACAATTCCAAAACCTTTTTTTAAATGTCACAATCCCTTTAATGTCTAATGTAACACACACACACGGAGACGGACCCAATATGATGATGTGTCTCCACTCTAACCAATCACTGTTTCACATTTCAGCTTTAGAAGAGAAGGCAAGACGAGAGAGAGCCGCCAAACTGAGAGGTAAGTTGTGTGTGTTTGTGTGTGTGTGTGTGTGTGTGTGTGTGTGTGTGTGTGTGTGTGTGTGTGTGTGTGTGTGTGTGTGTGCGTGTGCGTGTGCGTGTGCGTGTGTGCGTGCCTCACAGTTAGACAAAGATATTTATTATACTTGTGTTCACTAACACTACTTCTAGAAGGACATACTTAGGATTCCTAACTGTTTAGTAGAAGGATTAATTGGCAGCAATCATAGAGAGAGCCTCTGAGAATAAATGCAGTCCTAACACTAATATCATACACTGTGTTTATAGCCTCCATTTACTACTACTAATACAATCTGTAGACTGTGTTTATAGCCTCCATTTACTACTACTAATACCATCATACCAGAGAGGGGTATGTTCTCTCTGGGCAAAGCTGTTAAAGATGGAATGTGCTTTGTTCACTACAGGTCTGTTGGAGAAAACATCAGACTATGAAGACCAGCTTCAACGCAACATGAGCAGCACATATCTGGGTGTAAGGTTGGGTACAATGCTCATGGTCGTGTTCGAAAATATCTTCATCTGGCTCTACAATGTAGACATCAAAAACACAGACATCCACAGCCACCATGAGGTCAGACAGATGGAGACGAAGAAGGCAGGAGAGGGAACCCTAATCCAACTCATTGAAATGTTCAAAGACCGTTCTGGACTAATCATAAGAACAGTGCTGACCGTTGGCTGTGCAGGAATTGGCAAAACTTTCCTCGTGCACAAATTTCTGTTTGACTGGGCCAATAAATGTTTCCCCCAAGATCCACACCTCGTGTTCCCGCTCCAGTTCCGCCAGTTAAATCTGCTCAAGGGGAAAACGTTTCGTTTGGCACAGCTAATTCACCACTGCATCACGGAAACCATGTTTATTGAGGAACACATTCTTAATGACATCTTTAACGAATTGCAGAAGTCAGTAGACTACAACAAGAGCCCCTTCAAAGTCATGATTATTATGGATGGATTTGATGAAAATTTCGAAAAGTTCGATTTCAAAACAGATTTTGGACCCATGAACTTGGTGGATTCGTACCCAGTGGAACATCTGCTTGTAAACCTCATCAAGGGGACGCTCCTCCGCTCTGCTCACATCTGGATAACCTCACGACCTGCAGCATCCAATCAGATCCCTAAGGCGTTTGTTAGCAGAATGACAGAAGTACGAGGGTTCATCGAAGATGACCAGAAGAAGGAGTTCTTCACGAAGAGCATCAGTGATGAGAACCAGGCCAACTCACTCTACTCACACATCCGGAAATCAAAGATCCTCCACACCATGTGTGAAATCCCAGTCTTTTGTTGGTTCCTTGCTAGAGTTGTGCAGAACAAGGGGATGACAAAGCTGCCCAAAACCCTGGTTGAGCTGTTCTGCCACTTCCTGATGGGCGAGGCACTGCGGGAGAAGATGAAGGATCCTTCACTAAACGATGAAGACAGAGAGAAGCTCATAAAGGATGCAGGAGACATTCTTCTGATGCTGGGAAACCTGGCGTTTGACCAACTGGACGAAGGACGAATCATTTTCTATGAGAAAGACCTGAAAGCGTGTGGTCTTGATGTGAGCAAGGACTTGCTGATCTCAGACTTTTGCACAACTTTCTTCAAAGAAGACGAAAAGTTCTTTGAACAAACGGTCTACTGCTTCGTTCATCTGAGCCTCCAGGAGTTTCTGGCTGCAGTCTACCTGTTCCACTGTTTCACTCAGAAGAACAAGAGTCCATGGTTCCACCGTTTCACTCAGAGGAGCCGGAGGAACAGGAAGGTCCTGAAGACATTCCTGGGAACCAGCCGTGTCAGTTCCTTGAAGGACTTCCTGAAGGCTGCAATGAAGAAAGCCCTGAAGAGTGAGAACGGCCACCTGGACCTCTTTGTCCGCTTCCTTCATGGTCTCTCACTGCAGTCCAACCAGAGTCTGTTAGGAGGCCTGCTGGGTCAGACAGAGAACAGTCCAGAGGAGATCCAGAGAGCCATCAACAACCTGAAGGAGATGAATGGTGACTTATCTCCTGACAGATGTATCAACATCTTCCACTGTCTGATGGAGATGAACGACCCGTCAGTCAGTCAGGGGATCCAACAGTACCTGGAGTCTCAGAGCAGATCAGGGAAGGAACTCTCTGAGACCCAGTGTTCAGCTCTGGCTTCCATGCTGCTGATGTCAGAGCAGGTTCTGGAGGAGTTGGACCTGTACAAATACAACACATCAAATGCGGGGCGACTGAGACTGATCCCAGCTGTGAGGAACTGCACAACAGCCAAGTTAGTAGTCCTGTGAATAACAACATGACTGAGCACCATTCACTCACTTATTACTACTGTATTCATTCATTACAAATGCTATATTTAAAATTATTATATAACTACTACATTCATTAATTACAAATTAATACAAATAATAAACAGACATGCACGCACGCACACACACAAACACACACACACACACACACACACATGCATACTGTACACACGCATGCATGGACGGACGGACGGACGGACGGACGGACGCACGCACGCACGCACACACACAGGTGGAATCATCACAAATTAACCCATTTCGGACGGGAACCCTTTTTGGTGTTTTAAGCATCATGTTATACAGCTTAAGTATTGAAAAATAGCATATCTACAAGCTCGTAGCGCCACACCTTGTGCTGCGATATATATGTTAGTTAGTATGTAGTATGTCAAACTACATACATACATACATAACTATTGAAAAAAGCCGATCTACAAGCTCATAGCGCGCCGCGCTACAAGCTTGTAGATCTGCTATTTTTTTTAATCGTGAAAATGTGGCGCACATCTTTGAATATTCTTTCAGAGCAAACATTTTTAACTCAAATCTTTGCTTCTGGGGGGTCCCTGGAACAACATATTTTCAGATGGGGGTCCGCAGCCAATTACATATAATTCTGGGGGTCCTTGACATGAAATAGTTTGCGAACTAGTGCACTGAACATAGAAACAGGGTTTTTCAGAAAACTGTGATGAAGCCATTTTCTAAGAATCGGCCTCAGTCTAAATGTGTTAAAAGACTGCTTGGACACAACTGCTGGTTCATTCTGCAGTGTTTAATGTAAACCAGTGGTTCTCAAACCAAGGACTTTGTATGAATTAATATGTATTATGTGTAACATAATACATTGTGTGCCAGGGACCCCCACACCATAATTGTGTTAATTTATTATTGTCAATTATTTTACTTAAATATGTTTTTGAAAATAGCCGATCTGCAACATCGCAATGTGACACAATGTGAGCTTGTAGATCTGCAATAGAATATCTCTGTTTACTTCCTTGACAGTGAGTTAACTTGGTCTGACCTGTTTTGATCATCTCTGATTTTACATTTAATCTGTCATTACAGACTTGTTGGTTTTGGTGTTCAACTCGAGAAGGAACACATTGAAGTTGTGGCTTCAGCTCTCAGTTCTAATCCGTCCCATCTGAGACACCTGGACATCAGTTCCAACCACTTGGAGCCAAATATGGACCTGCTCTGTGACGCACTGAGGAGTCCACATTGTAGACTGGAGACTCTACGGTAAGATATTATTGATTCATGTGATTATAGTATTAATATTGAATAGGTTGATATCATAGTAACACACTTTGACGAGAATAATGATAAGGTACAGTCAGGCGCGTAGTGTGGATTAAGTGATTGACTGGGGAAATTAGCATGGGGAGGGGGGTCTTCTAGTGACCCCGTAAGAGAACATTTTAGCATTTTTCATGATTTATCAACATGTTTAAAACATAGCCGATAATAAAAATAATTGTATTGTCTTTTGCTCCAGCAGATGTCCTTCTTGTGTCTGTGACATCACCAGTTATCAGCTTCACTGTCTTCTATCCAGAACAATGTCTTTTATAGCAGACAATCAAACATGTGGTGTTTTATTTCTCATTTAGACTGATGAACTGCTGGTTGACAGAGAGAAGCTGTGAACTTCTGGCCTCAGCTCTCAGATCTAATCCTCATCTGAGAGAATTAGACTTGACCTTCAACGTCTTGTCAGTGTCTGGACTGGAGAACTTCTCTGGACTAGAAACGCTCAAGTGAGTAGACTCTGTCTGTCTGTCTGTCTGCGAGTCCCTTTTATGCCCATACATGGAGTTCCGTGTGAGGCATGCCCAAATATGAAATCCAGGGTAATCTATGACCTCATAGACTAGAGTTTGGAATCATAATTATGATGACATGTATTCATAAGGGGCGTTAGCCCCTCCTATATACAGATTCTGTCCCCACAAAATCATTAAATGTCATCGACAATGAAGGAAAAATGTACGTCATCTTGTCCCCACACGTCTCATATTTTCTATCGACAATGAAAGGAGACATTAGGTCAAATGTCCGCCAAGTATGATGTCAATTTGTGAGAACAGGAAACATCTACAAGCTCAATTAGCAGATCTACAAGCTCAAACATCAGATCTACAAGCTCAAATAGCAGGTCTAACAGGAGAGGACACAGAAGGTTCCCTCTCAGTCATTTCATAACAGTTTCCATTTGAGTGTCCTCAGTGTATCGTTGTATGACCACAGCCTGCTGGCCAGTATCATGGGAAGAAATCATATTAGAAATGTTTATACAACAGTATTTTAACGTCCTCTGGTCCAAGCCAGGTGGCAGTGAGTTTGTCCGGTTAGGCTGCCTGCCCTGGTGAAGATAATGGTAGCAGAAACACTGTAGTGTCAGAGACGTTGTGTTAGACAGTCAGACATTGATGCATTGTTGTTCTACTTCCTACAGAGTGAAACATGGAGGAGAACTCTGGACAAATCCTCAACTCCCTACACAATGTGAGTACCTGTCTGTCTGTCTGTCTGTCTGTCAGTGTTGATTTTAACAGCAACGTTTAGATTGTAGATTAGTCATAGACCTTTGAATAAAGCTTAATTGATTTTTAGTTATATTTTAGTCAGCTGAAATGTTTTTGTGTTAGTCTAGTTTTAGTTGACTAAATATCATGATATTTTAGTCGACTAAATCTACAATTGATTTAGGCAATTACAATGTATTTTGGCGGCCTTCATGTCGTCATATAGTAATGGTTGATTTTACACTTGGCTACATGCTGAAAATAGCAGATCTACAAGCTTTTACAAGCTTCTATTCTACAACGCATTGTGATGCAACACTTGTCATCACTTGTCCTCCTAGAAATTACCCAATCACACACATACACCACTCTGTCTGTTCATGCTTGTTGGTAACCACACACACACACACACACACACACACACACACACACACACACACACATCAGTCCCAACCATAGGGACTCCGAATTCTCCGTACCTAAACTGCAGATCCAAAACGACGGGTGGTAGCTGGGGTGGAGGAGGGTGAGACAGGTGGTAGCGGGGTGGAGGAGGGTGAGACAGGTGGTAGCGGGGTGGAGGAGGGTGAGACAGGTGGTAGCGGGTGGAGGAGGGTGAGACAGCTTGTAGCGGGGTGGAGGAGGGTGCGACAGCTTGTAGTGGGGTGGAGGAGGGTGAGACAGGTGGTAGCGGGGTGGAGGAGGGTGAGACAGGTGGTAGCTGGGGTGGAGGAGGGTGAGACAGGTGGTAGCGGGGTGGAGGAGGGTGAGACAGGTGGTAGCTGGGGTGGAGGAGGGTGAGATAGGTGGTAGCGGGGTGGAGGAGGGTGAGACAGCTTGTAGCGGGGTGGAGGAGGGTGAGACAGGTGGTAGCGGGGTGGAGGAGGGTGAGACTGGTGGAGGAGGGTGAGACAGGTGGTAGCGGGGTGGAGGAGGGTGAGACAGCTTGTAGCGGGGTGGAGGAGGGTGAGACAGGTGGTAGCGGGGTGGGGGAGGGTGAGACAGGTGGTAGCGGGGTGGAGGAGGGTGAGACAGCTTGTAGCGGGGTGGAGGAGGGTGAGACAGGTGGTAGCTGGGGTGGAGGAGGGTGAGACAGGTGGTAGCGGGGTGGAGGAGGGTGAGACAGGTGGTAGCGGGGTGGAGGACGGTGAGACAGGTGGTAGCGGGTTGGAGGAGGGTGAGACAGGTGGTAGCGGGGTGGAGGAGGGTGAGACAGGTGGTAGCGGGGTGGAGGAGGGTGAGACAGCTTGTAGCGGGGTGGAGGAGGGTGAGACAGCTTGTAGCGGGGTGGAGGAGGGTGAGACAGGTGGTAGCGGGGTGGAGGAGGGTGAGACAGGTGGTAACGGGTTGGAGGAGGGTGAGACAGGTGGTAGCGGGGTGGAGGAGGGTGAGACAGCTTGTAGCGGGGTGGAGGAGGGTGAGACAGCTTGTAGCGGGGTGGAGGAGGGTGAGACAGGTGGTAGCGGGGTGGAGGAGGGTGAGACAGCTTGTAGCGGGGTGGAGGAGGGTGAGACAGGTGGTAGCGGGGGGGAGGAGGGTGAGGCAGGTGGTAGCGGGGTGGAGGAGGGTGAGACAGGTGGTAGCGGGGTGGAGGAGGGTGAGACAGGTGGTAGCGGGTGGAGGAGGGTGAGACAGCTTGTAGCGGGGTGGAGGAGGGTGAGACAGGTGGTAGCGGGGTAGAGGAGGGTGAGACAGCTTGTAGCGGGGTGGAGGAGGGTGAGACAGCTTGTAGCGGGGTGGAGGAGGGTGAGACAGCTTGTAGCGGGGTGGAGGAGGGTGAGACAGGTGGTAACGGGGTGGAGGAGGGTGAGACAGCTTGTAGCGGGGTGAAGGAGGGTGAGACAGGTGGTAGCGGGGTGGAGGAGGGTGAGACAGGTGGTAGCAGGGGTGGAGTAGGGTGAGACAGGTGGTAGCTGGGGTGGAGGAGGGTGAGCCAGGTGGTAGCGGGGGTGGAGGAGGGTGAGACAGATGGTAGCTGGTGTGGAGGAGGGTGAGACAGGTGATAGCGGGGGTGGAGGAGGGTGAGACAGCTTGTAGCGGGGTGGAGGAGGGTGAGACAGGTGATAGCGGGGGTGGAGGAGGGTGAGACAGGTGGTAGCTGGGGTGGAGGAGGGTGAGACAGGTGGTAGCTGGGGTGGAGGAAGGTGAGACAGGTGGTAGCTGGGGTGGAGGAGGGTGAGACAGGTGGTAGCGGTGTGGAGGAGGGTGAGACAGGTGGTAGCGGGGTGGAGGAGGGTGAGACAGGTGGTAGCGGGGTGGAGGAGGGTGAGACAGATGGTAGCGGGGTGGAGGAGGGTGAGACAGGTGGTAGCGGGGTGGAGGAGGGTGAGATAGGTGGTAGCGGGGTGGAGGAGGGTGAGACAGCTTGTAGCGGGGTGGAGGAGGGTGAGACAGGTGGTAGCGGGGTGGAGGAGGGTGAGACTGGTGGAGGAGGGTGAGACAGGTGGTAGCGGGGTGGAGGAGGGTGAGACAGCTTGTAGCGGGGTGGAGGAGGGTGAGACAGGTGGTAGCGGGGTGGGGGAGGGTGAGACAGGTGGTAGCGGGGTGGAGGAGGGTGAGACAGCTTGTAGCGGGGTGGAGGAGGGTGAGACAGGTGGTAGCTGGGGTGGAGGAGGGTGAGACAGGTGGTAGCGGGGTGGAGGAGGGTGAGACAGGTGGTAGCGGGGTGGAGGACGGTGAGACAGGTGGTAGCGGGTTGGAGGAGGGTGAGACATGTGGTAGCGGGGTGGAGGAGGGTGAGACAGGTGGTAGCGGGGTGGAGGAGGGTGAGACAGGTGGTAGCGGGGTGGAGGACGGTGAGACAGGTGGTAGCGGGTTGGAGGAGGGTGAGACAGGTGGTAGCGGGGTGGAGGAGGGTGAGACAGGTGGTAGCGGGGTGGAGGAGGGTGAGACAGCTTGTAGCGGGGTGGAGGAGGGTGAGACAGCTTGTAGCGGGGTGGAGGAGGGTGAGACAGGTGGTAGCGGGGTGGAGGAGGGTGAGACAGGTGGTAGCGGGGTGGAGGAGGGTGAGACAGGTGGTAGCGGGGTGGAGGAGGGTGAGACAGCTTGTAGCGGGGTGGAGGAGGGTGAGACAGGTGGTAGCGGGGTGGAGGAGGGTGAGACAGCTTGTAGCGGGGTGGAGGAGGGTGAGACAGGTGGTAGCGGGGGGGAGGAGGGTGAGGCAGGTGGTAGCGGGGTGGAGGAGGGTGAGACAGGTGGTAGCGGGGTAGAGGAGGGTGAGACAGCTTGTAGCGGGGTGGAGGAGGGTGAGACAGCTTGTAGCGGGGTGGAGGAGGGTGAGACAGCTTGTAGCGGGGTGGAGGAGGGTGAGACAGGTGGTAACGGGGTGGAGGAGGGTGAGACAGCTTGTAGCGGGGTGGAGGAGGGTGAGACAGGTGGTAGCGGGGTGGAGGAGGGTGAGACAGGTGGTAGCAGGGGTGGAGTAGGGTGAGACAGGTGGTAGCTGGGGTGGAGGAGGGTGAGCCAGGTGGTAGCGGGGGTGGAGGAGGGTGAGACAGATGGTAGCTGGTGTGGAGGAGGGTGAGACAGGTGATAGCGGGGGTGGAGGAGGGTGAGACAGCTTGTAGCGGGGTGGAGGAGGGTGAGACAGGTGATAGCGGGGGTGGAGGAGGGTGAGACAGGTGGTAGCTGGGGTGGAGGAGGGTGAGACAGGTGGTAGCTGTGGTGGAGGAAGGTGAGACAGGTGGTAGCTGGGGTGGAGGAGGGTGAGACAGGTGGTAGCGGTGTGGAGGAGGGTGAGACAGGTGGTAGCGGGGTGGAGGAGGGTGAGACAGGTGGTAGCGGGGTGGAGGAGGGTGAGACAGATGGTAGCGGGATGGAGGAGGGTGAGACAGGTGGTAGCGGGGTGGAGGAGGGTGAGACAGGTGGTACCGGGGGTGGAGGAGGGTGAGACAGGTGGTAGCGGGGTGGAGGAGGGTGAGACATCTTGTAGCGGGGTGGAAGAGGGTGAGACAGGTGGTAGCGGGGTGGAGGAGGGTGAGACATCTTGTAGCGGGGTGGAAGAGGGTGAGACAGGTGGTAGCGGGGTGGAGGAGGGTGAGACAGCTTGTAGCGGGGTGGAGGAGGGTGAGACAGGTGGTAGCGGGGTGGAGGAGGGTGAGACAGGTGGTAGCGGGGTGGAGGAGGGTGAGACAGGTGGTAGCGGGGTGGAGGAGGGTGAGACAGGTGGTAGCTGGGGTGGAGGAGGGTGAGACAGGTGGTAGCGGGGTGGAGGAGGGTGAGACAGGTGGTAGCGGGGTGGAGGAGGGTGAGACAGGTGATAGCGGGGGTGGAGGAGGGTGAGACAGGTGGTAGCGGGGTGGAGGAGGGTGAGACAGGTGGTAGCTGTGGTGGAGGAGGGTGAGACAGGTGGTAGCGGGGTGGAGGAGGGTGAGACAGGTGGTAGCGGGGTGGAGGAGGGTGAGACAGGTGGTAGCGGGGTGGAGGAGGGTGAGACAGGTGATAGCGGGGGTGGAGGGGGGTGAGACAGGTGGTAGCTGTGGTGGAGGAGGGTGAGACAGGTGGTAGCTGTGGTGGAGGAGGGTGAGACAGGGGGTAGCCGGGGTGGAGGAGGGTGAGACAGGTATAAATATGTTTAATATTTAATGTTTTCTACTGTGTTGTTTTCTCATCAGATTCCCATCGTCTCACTCTGGACCCAAACACAGCAAGCAGAACACTCTGTCTGTCTGACGACAACAGGGAGGTCACAGGGTCAAAGAGGGGGCTTCAGCCATACGCTGACCACCCTGATAGATTTAGTGATGGTGTTGGTCAGGTTCTGTGTTCAGAGGGTCTTTCTGGAGGCCGTTACCTGTGGGAGGTAGAGTGGAGGGGAGGGGTTTGGATAGGAGGGGCTTACAGAGCAATCAGCGGGAGAGGAGAGGGTGGGAGGCTTGGATACAATGATCATTCCTGGAGTCTGTACTGTAATGTAGGCATTTACTCTGTCCATCACAATAGTAGGATGACTCTCCTCCCTGTTGATCCCTCTGTCTCCAGCAGAGCAGTGGATGAGAGCGGTCAGTCTGTCTACAGAGTAGCAGTGCATCTAGACTGCCCTGCAGGGACTCTGTCCTTCTATGAAGTGTCCTCTGACTCACTGACACACCTTTATACCATCCAGACCAGATTCACTGAAGCTCTCTACCCTGCGTTTGGGCTTCTTTATGATGACGACTCCTCAGTGTGTCTTTGTTAGGACAGACAACGTCTCTGATCAGAGAGAGAGAGAGAGAGAGAGAGAGAGAGAGAGAGAGAGAGAGAGAGAGAGAGAGAGAGAGAGAGAGAGAGAGAGAGAGAGAGAGAGAGAGAGAGAGAGAGAGAGAGAGAGAGAGAGAGACATAGCAGATCGGTGCCGCGCTACGCCTCCACACCTCACCAGGTGTATTGACCCTCTCATAACGACCACGCAGACAGCCACGCAGACAACCACGCAGACAGCCACGCCTCACCAGGTGTATTGACCCTCTCATAACGACCACGCAGACAACCACGCAGACAGCCACGCCTCACCAGGTGCATTGACCCTCTCATAACGACCACGCAGACAGCCACGCAGACAGCCACGCCTCACCAGGTGCATTGACCCTCTCATAACACACGTCTCTGCTTCTGGTGGCTGATATTGTCCTTCTAATGAACGTTAGACTGGTTGGAAACACACGTCTCTGCTTCTGGTGGCTGATATTGTCCTTCTGATGAACGTTAGACTGGTTGGAAACACACGTCTCTGCTTCTGGTGGCTGATATTGTCCTTCTGATGCGTGAGGAGGCCATGTTTTTTATTACTTTTTCCATGTATTTTATTTCATAAAAAAAAAAAAAAAGATAAAGAAATTGGATCAGTTGTACTCTGTAATGTCCTTGTTACAATATTGACGTATACAATTGTAAATGTCTAGCGTTCATAATTTACATTAGCGTTCATAAAGTACATTGTAAATGTCTATAGCGTTCATAAGCAGCTACACATGTTATTATTATATTCCTAATGCTCTGGAAGCATTTCTGAAACTATAACATCAAATAAATGCTTATTGATGATAGAAGTGTCCGGATTGATTTCTATGTAGTTTTGGGGTGAGTTTGTCAAGGTGCACTGAGGTGGTGCTGGGGACCCCCAGGGGTCCTTCAGGGGGTCCGGGGACCCTCAGGGGTCCTTTAGGGGGTCCGGGGACCCTCAGGGGTCTCCAGTGTTTCTCTTTTCTGAATGACAGTTTAGTGGTAAGAGTTTAGCCCATTCTGAACGGGAACCCATTTTGGTGTTAGCATCATGTTATGCTTTAGCTATTGAAAAATAGCAGATCTACAAGCTCATAGCGCGCCACCGAGTGGCGCGCTATGAGCTTGTAGGTCTGCTATTTTTTGAAAAATCGAAGAACGACTGACATTTTTTTTTAGAATCTGATCTCGGGTCAGAATGGGTTAATCAGACCAGTGTGTGTGTGTCCAGCGGAAACCTCGTATGAATCTGATCTCAGGTCAGAATGGATTTAAGGGAATTCCCTCTCAACTCATACCTGCTGTCCCAGAAATGGACACCAGGCTCGGCTGTAAAGTCATATATTATCTATCTGGTGAACAAAGACCTGGATCATATCTCCTCTGTGCCTCCTGTACACTAACGTTGGTAACTGTAAGTGTCTTAATGTATAGACCTGGATCATATCTCCTCTGTGTGTCCCTCCTGTACACTAACGTTGGTTTTTCAAAAATCTACAAGCTCTACAAGCTCTATGAGCTTTGTAGATCTGCTATTTTTCAATAGCTAAAGCACGACATGATGCTAACATACTATGTACATACTAGGTACTATGTTTACCCAGGGTAACTGGACTAAGGAAAGGAAAGGTACTATGTTTACGCAGGGTAACTGGACTAAGGAAAGGAAAGGTACTATGTTTACCCTGGGTAACTGGACTAAGGAAAGGAAAGGTACTATGTTTACCCAGGGTAACTGGACTAAGGAAAGGAAAGGTACTATGTTTACCCAGGGTAACTGGACTAAGGAAAGGAAAGGTACTATGTTTACCCAGGGTAACTGGACTAAGGAAAGGAAAGGTACTATGTTTACCCAGGGTAACTGGACTAAGGAAAGGAAAGGTACTATGTTTACCCAGGGTAACTGGACTAAGGAAAGGAAAGGTACTATGTTTACCCAGGGTAACTGGACTAAGGAAAGGAAAGGTACTATGTTTACCCAGGGTAACTGTACTAAGGAAAGGAAAGGTACTATGTTTACCCAGGGTAACTGGACCAAGGAAAGGAAAGGTACTATGTTTACCCAGGGTAACTGTACTAAGGAAAGGAAAGGTACTATGTTTACCCAGGGTAACTGGACTAAGGAAAGGAAAGGTACTATGTTTACCCAGGGTAACTGGACTAAGGAAAGGAAAGGTACTATGTTTACCCTGCAGGGTAACTGGACTAAGGAAAGGAAAGGTACTATGTTTACCCAGGGTAACTGGACTAAGGAAAGGAAAGGTACTATGTTTACCCAGGGTAACTGGACTAAGGAAAGGAAAGGTACTATGTTTACCCAGGGTAACTGTACTAAGGAAAGGAAAGGTACTATGTTTACCCAGGGTAACTGGACCAAGGAAAGGAAAGGTACTATGTTTACCCAGGGTAACTGTACTAAGGAAAGGAAAGGTACTATGTTTACCCAGGGTAACTGGACTAAGGAAAGGAAAGGTACTATGTTTACCCAGGGTAACTGGACTAAGGAAAGGAAAGGTACTATGTTTACCCTGCAGGGTAACTGGACTAAGGAAAGGAAAGGTACTATGTTTACCCAGGGTAACTGGACTAAGGAAAGGAAAGGTACTATGTTTACCCAGGGTAACTGGACTAAGGAAAGGAAAGGTACTATGTTTACCCAGGGTAACTGGGTACGCAATGCGTTGTGAGCTTGTAGATCGGCTATTTTCAGCAAGTGTAAAAACACTCATTACGACGGCATCAAGGCCCGCCAAAATACATTTTAGTCGACTAAATCAACTAGATTTAGTCGACTAAAATCTCATGACATTTAGTCGACTAAAACTAGACCAACACTAAGACATTCCAGGTGACTAAAATGTGACTAAAACTAAATGAAGTTTCAGTCCAAAGACTATGACTAAAACTAAAATAGAAATGTCTCGCCAAAAACAACACTGGTTCTAGCAAACGGAGCTGAGCGGGAGAACCTTGTCTATTAAGGATCTCTTCTTACAAACGGATACATTTAATATTTCATACAGTATATAGTTATGTTGGCAATTTCCCCAGTGCAGAGATATTTGCTTTATAAATCAATTGCAATCCTGGTCTCTAAACTGCCTCCCCCTGGCCAGCCGGGGCGCCTGATGGAGGGGAAAGGAACTGGTCTCTAAACTGCCTCCCCCTGGCCAGCCGGGGCGCCTGATGGAGGGGAAAGGAACTGGTCTCTAAACTGCCTCCCCCTGGCCAGCCGGGGCGCCTGATGGAGGGGAAAGGAACTATTTGGAATAACGTGTTCCTTCCACGCGCTACGTCCAACCAGGGAACCTCCCCCCTGTCAGGTGTAAAGGAGCAACTTGGACACTCAGGCATGAAGGAAGCATGAGTTCAAGTCCGTTGCTCTCCCCTTGTCCCCCATATATGGGGACTAGGTTGCTCTCCCCTTGTCCCCCATATATGGGGACTAGGTTGGTCTCCCCTTGTCCCCCATATATGGGGACTAGGTTGGTCTCCCCTTGTCCCCCATATATGGGGACTAGGTTGCTCTCCCCTTGTCCCCCATATATGGGGACTAGGTTGGTCTCCCCTTGTCCCCCATATATGGGGACTAGGTTGGTGGAGGGTGTGTAGAGCCCAGGATCACATTAGATGATTGACACAGGGGTGAAAAATGGGTTACAAAATCGTGGGATAAAAAATACATAAAAAAAAAAAAGGAGAAAACTAAATGGAATCTAAATGAAAAGTAAGCTATATGACGACTAAAACTAAGACTAAATATGCTGACAATTTCATCAACAAACAAAGAACACCTTATGTAAACCATACTGCAGTAACCCATGGGAAGATAATAATTCAAATGTATCATTTGTTGAAAGTGATTTTTTTTGCTATGTTTTTCTTTGTTTTTTATTTCTTATTTTATATTTAGTTTTACTATGTTTTATTTTGAGTTATAGTGTTTGTAAACAATTGTAAGTATTGCCTTTGTTAAATGTTAAATGTTTGTCTGTGTCGGACCCCAGGAAGACTAGCTTGTTTCAAGGCAAAAGCTATAATGGGGATCCTTATAAACAATAAACAAATTCAAACACTAAAATGTTAGGAAGGGACTATAGTGGACAAGAGATCCAGTATAAGTCATTTTACAATGTGTTGCATGCTGAAAATAGACGATCTACAAGCTCACAACGCGGCGCGCTGCGACGCGTTGTGGGCTTGTAGATCGTCTATTTTCAGCAAGTAAAAAAAAACAGTCATTATAGGGAGGTATACCATACCCTATATGGTACTTTAAAATCAGACCAGTGTGTGTCCAGTGGAAACCACGTATGAATCTGATCTCAGGTCAGAATGGGTTCATCAGACCAGTGTGTGTCCAGTGGAAACCTCGTATGAATCTGATCTCAGGTCAGAATGGGTTCATCAGACCCAGTGTGTGTGTCCAGTGGAAACCTCGTATGAATCTGATCTCAGGTCAGAATGGGTTCATCAGACCCAGTGTGTGTGTCCAGTGGAAACCTCGTATGAATCTGATCTCAGGTCAGAATGGGTTCATCAGACCCAGTGTGTGTGTCCAGTGGAAACCTCGTATGAATCTGATCTCAGGTCAGAATGGGTTATAATCAGACCAGTGTGTGTGTCCAGTGGAAACCTTGAATGAATCTGATCTCAGGTCAGAATGGGTTAATCCCTGGCATTGAGCCAGCGGTGATTTGGACGGTGCGTTTTGAGTTGTATAATATAATAAATAAAGAAATAAAAACGTTATTTGTATATATAGTCATAGTCTTTTGACTATAGCATGTTCATTTAGTTAAATGAACATGACTATAGCATGTTCATTTAGTTCACTAAAACTAAATGAACATGACTATAGCATGTTCATTTAGTTAAATGAACATGACTATAGCATGTTCATTTAGTTAAATGAACATGACTATAGCATGTTCATTTAGTTAAATGAACATGACTATAGCATGTTCATTTAGTTAAATGAACATGACTATAGCATGTTCATTTAGTTAAATGAACATGACTATAGTCATGTTCATTTAGTTTGAAAATGAACTAAATGAACATGCTATAGCATGTTCATTTAGTTTTAGTGAAACTAAATGAACATGCTATAGTCATGTTAATTTAGTTTGAAAATGAACTAAATGAACATGACTATAGCATGTTCATTTAGTTTGAAAATGAACTAAATGAACATGACTATAGCATGTTCATTTAGTTTGAAAATGAACTAAATGAACATGACTATAGCATGTTCATTTAGTTTGAAAATGAACTAAATGAACATGACTATAGCATGTTCATTTAGTTTGAAAATGAACTAAATTAACATGACTATAGCATGTTCATTTAGTTTGAAAATGAACTAAATGAACATGACTATAGCATGTTCATTTAGTTAAATGAACATGCTATAGTCATGTTCATTTAGTTTTAGTCACATTTCTGTCATCTGGGTCTATAAAGTTTCAGCCCACTAAATACTATTTTAACCCATTCTGACCTGAGATCAGATTCATACGAGGTTTCCACTGGACACACGATTTTTTTTCAAAAATAGCAGACCTACAAGCTCGTATCGTATCGATATGAGCTTGTAGATCTGCTATTTTTCAATAGCTAAAGCATAACATGATGCTGACACCAAAATGGGTGCCCGCTCAGAATGGGTTAAATGTTTGGTTTTTGTTGTGCCTTTTTTCACCTTTCATTCTATATTTTTGAGCGGTGCAACCACTCCAAGGAACAGCAATGTCCGTCTACACACTCTACACCTATGTGTGTCCCTGTGACGTTAACCAGCACAAGAATGAGTACCAGTACACACTCTACACCTATGTGTGTCCCTGTGACGTTAACCAGCACAAGAATGAGTACCAGTACACACTCTACACCTATGTGTGTCCCTGTGACGTTAACCAGCACAAGAATGAGTACCAGTACACACTCTACACCTATGTGTGTCCCTGTGACGTTAACCAGCACAAGAATGAGTACCAGTACACACTCTACACCTATGTGTGTCCCTGTGACGTTAACCAGCACAAGAATGAGTACCAGTAGGGGCGCTGTTGTGATGTAAACATGGGGGTTGCACCACTCAGTTCACACGGGTGTGATTTTTTTTATAGAGGGACAGACAGTATCCACACTTTACCTGGGCTGTGTGTGCTCCAGTTCCTGTCGATTTGATCCAATGAAAGCCAATGAAACTGGTCAGATGACCAATGATATCCAATGAAATCAACAGGAACTGGAGCACACACAGCCCATGAAAAGTGTGGATAGGCTGTCAGGAAATGGGGGGGGGGGGGGGGGGGGCATGCAGCACACTGCTAGACTTGGGCTACCGGCCAAGGTGCCTGGACCGCTGAGCCACGGCCCAGGCCTATTTTAATCGACTAATTGTACATTTTATTTTGTCGCCTCAAATGTATTTTGGCGTGCTGCGATGTTGTCGTAACGCCTGGTTTTAACACTTGGTCGCACGCTGAAAGAAGTGCAACCAAACATGAAATGACTCGACTAAATGTATTTTACTTCTACTAGATCTCCTCCCCACCATAACATTGTACTATAGTTTTTATTTGTTGACGGAATTGTCAATATATTTAGTCTTAGTTTTAGTCATCATAGCTTAGTTTTTATAAACCCGTTTATAAAATGGGTTATACAAATAACCCCGTGTACAAATGGAACCATAATATGGACCCTAACGGGTCTATTTGGTTCCATGTTTACACTCTCAGAGTTACAGACCTCAATCAATCAAACGTTTGTTTAATCAGTGTATTTTCCCATTGAACTGACTCAAACGCCCAAACTGGTACGCCCGGTACTATTTCATATTTCCCTTATGTTTGATACATTTTCTTATCACATCCATGGTATGAAAACAATGTTAAGGAGTTGCTTCAATGAAATATAATTGCTTTAAGCTGAAAACGATATGTTTAATGGTGGTTTTTTTAGCGTTGTTACATTTATTTACAACTAATCCGATATGCGCTGCAAATGTAACACTGGAACAGCGTCCACGTTCGGTTTTTAATAACTCCCGACCTCCCGTTTTATCAATTAAAAAACTTGAAGTGGTTTATGGTAGCAGACATGTGTAGGTCCGTTGCATGAAAATATTACATATGTAGATAAACGGATCTCTGAGTAAAAAAAATAAACGTGCAAAGTGTTACAACCACATGGCGGCTCTCCCCTACAGTATGTGTAAACTGTGTTTTATATTCTACATAGAAGTATATTCTGAAATAATGTGATAACCTTTTGTGTCCAAGTGAAAGGTTTGCCACCTGCTGGCGTGTTTTGAGTTTGCAACTCACTCACTCATTGTATCAGCAGCCTGATTGGTAGTTGGGTTCAGCTTGGTGTGTTTTCAGTGTTCTGATGCTCAGTGTGTGAAATGTTTGGTGCTGTGCAGAGCTCACTTTCTGCCTTTCCTTTGACTAGAAGCCCTCAGAAGGCCACGTCTGTAAGTCTATTGTATAATGTTGTGTCAGGAAGTTTGCATGTGAATGCCATATCATTTATTGTATTTTGTATTTCTGTTACTTAAGTAAAGTAAAGATGAATGACGACACACCTAGTTTTTTGTCTTCTTGAACTTTTGAATGGTTGATCTGTTCATGTTTGGTTTCATGGTCCGCTGTGTTGTCTGCTGCTAGTAATGCTAATAATACATACTTTATTTGTAGAGCACCTTTCATGACATGAAATGCAGCTCCAAGTGCTTTACAGAACAATGGAGAAAAGAAATGCAAGGCATAAACATTAAAACACAAGAGCAGTAATGCAATACAGTCAGGACATGAATAAGAATTTATTTTATTTATGTATTTATTTTACAATTAAAAGCAAGAGTGTAGAAGTGGGTCTTAAGCTGTGCTTTAAAAATGTCTACAGAGGCTGCCTGTACGTCGAAGGTACAGTGGGAGTTTGTTCCATGCCGTCGGCCCCTAGAAGCAAAAAGCTGCTTCCCCGTATTTTTTAGTTGCCATTTTTTCAGGCAAGGCGAGCAGGCCAGCAGTGGAAGACCTTAGGGGACGGTTTGGGACATATTTAGGCAGGCAGTCAAGTATACAGGTAGGAAGGTGTGAGACCATTGAGAGCTTTATAGACAAGTAAAAGTAGTGAGTTGTGAAGTGTCCAGTATATGTGGCTCTTGGTCGGCATACTTTCTTTCATTCTAAATTACTTTCTTATTATCCACGTGTTTCCCTGCCATGCCATGCCAAGGCAGTGTGTGTGTGTGTGTGTGTGTGTACATTTTTGTTTTGATTGTATTACTGTATTGTTGTATTCTTTCTGCTTTGGCAATGTAAACGTATGTTTTCTCATGCCAATAAAGCCCTTTGAATTGAATTGCCGTGTTGCCATGTCTGCTTAATATAAGCAACCTTTGACTTGTTGTTTCTCTGTAAAGTCACTTATAATAAATCATTGGTAGTTGCTGGTTGATGTTTTTTTTTGTCTTGATTCTAAAGTGTACAGTAGTTGCTTATTATTTGGGCTTGCTTCCACATGTCTTCACATCAAGGAACCCCAGATGAATATGTAATTGTCCACAGACATCCATCTGCACATTATGTTGTGCCTTTTCTTATTGAAATGTTTAAAAACAAAATATTCAAAATATTTCTATTTATTCTCAATGTGTTTCTTTAAATAACAGACAGTATACACAACCTCACAATGAGCTTGTAGATCAGCTATTTATCATTTGTGGTACATGTTTTCATAGACCTGGTCACTTGTTTTTTTTTTTCTTGCAAAACATGGCAACACGGCACGAGGAAGAGGAACTTATACACACACACACACACACACACACACACACACACACACACACACACACACACACACACACACACACACGCAAAGACTTTATATGGGCCGTATGAAAAAGGAGGATACTAAAAAGCGTATATGGTGTCTCTCTCAACCTGCTCCACAGGTAGATGACCCCAGAGAGACCCCCCCCCCCCCCCAGGCTCAGCTCTCTTCTCCTAGAGGACCCGCTCTGCATGCTCTGGACCCCAAAGAGAGACTGCCCTAAATAAATCCCTGCAGGGCCTCTATAGACTACACATCCAAGGCTGAGTCAGTGAGAAGATGGCAGCCATGGAGAATGAGGCTGGGTCCTGGTGGTCGGTGCCGTTGGTACTGGGAGGAGAGTACTGGTCCAGCTGTGGCCCGGTGTATGGAGGATGGAGCAGAGTACTGGTCCAGCTGTAGCCCGGTGTATGGAGGATGGAGGAGAGTACTGGCCCAGCTGTAGCCCGGTGTATGGAGGATGGAGATGTCTGGAGACCAGTGTTGTTTTCGTCGACTAAAACTAAGACGAAAAATGTTCGTCGACTACCTTTTTCCACTGACAAAAACGAATGGAAACTAAATGAAAACTAAGCTACGATGACTAAAACTATAAGACTAAATATACTGACAATTTCGTCGACAAATAAAAACTAGACTAAAATGTTAGGAAGGGACTAGTGGACAAGAGATCCACTATAAGTCATTTTACTCTTGGTTGCATGCTGAAAATAGCTGATCTACAAGCTCACAACGCGTCGCGTTGCGACGCGTTGTGAGCTTGTAGATCGTTGTGAGCTTGTAGATCAAGTGTAAATGCACTCATTACGACGGCATCAAGACCCGCCAAAATACATTTTAGTCGACTAAATCAACTGTAGATTTAGTCGACTAAAATCTTATGACATTAAGTCGACTAAAACTAGTCTAACACTAAGACATTCCAGGTGACTAAAATGTGACTAAAACTATAAATGAAGTTTCAGTCCAAAGACTATGACTAAAACTAAAATAGAAATTTGCTGCCAAAAACAACACTGCTGGAGACGATGCCGCTGGAGAGGGCTCATCAAGAACCAGCCGGACGGACAGACGGAGGCTCTATCTGATGAACTGATGAAGTCAAGCAGAAGACGGACAGACGGAGGCTCTATCTGATGAACTGATGAAGTCAAGCAGAAGACGGACAGACGGACAGACGGACAGACGGAGGCTCTATCTGATGAACTGATGAAGTCAAGCAGAAGACGGACAGACGGAGGCTCTATCTGATGAACTGATGAAGTCAAGCAGAAGACGGACAGACGGACAGACGGAGGCTCTATCTGATGAACTGATGAAGTCAAGCAGAAGACGGACAGACGGACAGACGGAGGCTCTATCTGATGAACTGATGAAGTCAAGCAGAAGACGGACAGACGGACAGACGGAGGCTCTATCTGATGAACTGATGAAGTCAAGCAGAAGACGGACAGACGGACAGACGGAGGCTTTATCTGATGAACTGATGAAGTCAAGCAGAAGACGTCTCAAGGTAGGAATAATTGTGCTTTAGTTTTTTGCTGCTGCTGCTGTTTGTGGCGTCTGCTTAGCCGCAATTTGCAACTCTAGATTTTATTTTATATTGGGATGAATCTAGAGTTGCAACACCCTCCATTGACTCCCCACTCATCTTTTTTGGTTTGTGATCTGCTTGTCTTAAACGACGTTAAACTCACCAACATTGCAGCTGAAGTACAAGCTTGAATTATCCTCTTTCAATCTGCCGAGCTATGTTTTTCATAAAAGTCACCGTAGAGATGTTATGAGCTACTTTCTGTCAAGACATCCTCTGCCAGTGATTATTCACTGGCCAAAAGTGAATATCCAAAAGTGATGGAGTTTGGAAGCGCTCGTTTTTATTAACGGGTCGCGCTGCTGCCTCCTGCATTATGTGCAAATTCGAAACAGGTGGAACGCAGGGCCGTTCAGTGACTTACGACGAGTGCTTCCAAACTCCAGCACTTAGAAAAAATAATCACTGGCAGAGGATGTCTTGACAGAAAGTAGCTCATAACATCTCTACGGTGGATTTTTATGGAAAAACAAGCTCGGCAGATTGAAAGAGGATAATTCAAGCTTGTACTACAGCTGCAATGTTGGTGAGTTTAACGTCGTTTAAGACAAGCAGATCGCAAACCAAATTGGATGAGTGGGGAGTCAATGGAGGGTATTGCAACTCTAGATTCATCCCATTATAAAAAAATCTAGTGTTGCAAATTGCGGCTAGTGTCTGCTGTGTGTAGTTTGATTCTGCTGTGTGTAGTGTGATTCTGCTGTTTGTGATTCTGCTGTGTGTAGTTTGATTATGCTGTGTGTAGTTTGATTATGCTGTGTGTAGTTTGATTATGCTGTGTGTAGTTTGATTCTGCTGTGTGTAGTTTGATTCTGCTGTGTGTAGTTTGATTCTGCTGTGTGTAGTTTGATTCTGCTGTGTGTAGTTTGATTCTGCTGTGTGTAGTTTGATTCTGCTGTGTGTAGTGTGATTCTGCTGTGTGTAGTTTGATTCTGCTGTGTGTAGTGTGATTCTGCTGTGTGTAGTGTGATTCTGCTGTGTGTAGTGTGATTCTGCTGTGTGTAGTGTGATTCTGCTGTGTGTAGTGTGATTCTGCTGTGTGTAGTTTGATTCTGCTGTGTGTAGTTTGATTCTGCTGTGTGTAGTGTGATTCTGCTGTGTGTAGTTTGATTCTGCTGTGTGTAGTTTGATTATGCTGTGTGTAGTTTGATTCTGCTGTGTGTAGTGTGATTCTGCTGTGTGTAGTGTGATTCTGCTGTGTGTAGTTTGATTCTGCTGTGTGTAGTTTGATTCTGCTGTGTGTAGTTTGATTCTGCTGTGTGTAGTGTGATTCTGCTGTGTGTAGTTTGATTCTGCTGTGTGTAGTTTGATTCTGCTGTGTGTAGTTTGATTCTGCTGTGTGTAGTGTGATTCTGCTGTGTGTAGTTTGATTCTGCTGTGTGTAGTGTGATTCTGCTGTGTGTAGTTTGATTCTGCTGTGTGTAGTGTGATTCTGCTGTGTGTAGTGTGATTCTGCTGTGTGTAGTTTGATTCTGCTGTGTGTAGTTTGATTCTGCTGCTTGCGGTGCGACGCGTTGTGAGCTTGTAGATCGGCTATTTTCAGCAAGTGTAAAATAAGTCATTACGGCGGCAACAAGGCCCGCAAAAATACATTTTAGTCGACTAAATCACCTGTAGATTTAGTCGACTAAAATCTTATGACATTTAGTCGACTAAAACTAATAATAAACTTTATTTATATAGCACCTTTAATACATAAATGTAGCTCAAAGTGCTTTACAGGGCAGACAAGATAATAAAAACAAAGGCAAAACAAAACCGCATTAAAACAGGCATGCAGTTAAAACAATAGGACAATAACGCAGTGTCAAATCAGGAGAAGGCAGTGGTAAGATAAGAACAGATAAAGCAAGGCAACGACATTAAAAGAAACAAGCAGTACTAAAATACAGTGAGAACATGAATAATAAAAGATCACTTAAAAGCAATGTTGTAGAGGTGGGTCTTGAGCTGAGCTTTAAAAATGTCTACAGAGGCTGCCTGACGAAGGTACAGTGGGAGCTTGTTCCATGCCGACGGCCCGTAGAAGCAAAAAGCTGCTTCCCCGTATTTTTTTGTTGCCATTTATTTTAGGCAAAGCGAGCAGGCCAGCAGTGGAAGACCTTAGGGGGGCCGGTTTGGGACATATTTAGGGAGGCAGTCATGTAGGTAGGAAGGTGCGAGACCATTGAGAGCTTTATAGACAAGTAAAATAATTTTAAAATCAATCCTAAAAACAACAGGAAAAGTCTAATTTCTAATGTCATAATATTCTTTTTGGAAAATGATGGTCCCATTTTATTAAAAAAAATAAAGTAGAGTATGTTCTGAGGGGCGTGGCTACCGTTACAGTCTATGATCGGGAGCCACCCCCCCCCCCCCCCCTCGAGTCAAAATAAAAACCAACGAAGAAGAAGGGGGGGGGGAGTCCCGCCTCGTTGTCTGGGCCAGCCATCTTACGTCCATATCAGACCCGGAGAACGCTTTGTCCATATTTCTTTTACAGTCTATGGTTTCAACAGTCTATTGTATGTGAAGCTGCCTATACTGTAGGCCTATATTGTATGTGAAGCTGTCTATACTGTAGGCCTATATTGTATTTGAAGCTGCCTATACTGTAGGCCTATATTGTATGTGAAGCTGCCTATACTGTAGGCCTATATTGTATTTGAAGCTGCCTATACTGTAGGCCTATATTGTATGTGAAGCTGCCTATACTGTAGGCCTATATTGTATGTGAAGCTGTCTATACTGTAGGCCTATATTGTATGTGAAGCTGTCTATACTGTAGGCCTATATTGTATTTGAAGCTGTCTATACTGTAGGCCTATATTGTATTTGAAGCTGCCTATACTGTAGGCCTATATTGTATGTGAAGCTGCCTATACTGTAGGCCTATATTGTATGTGAAGCTGTCTATACTGTAGGCCTATATTGTATGTGAAGCTGTCTATACTGTAGGCCTATATTGTATGTGAAGCTGCCTATACTGTAGGTCTATATTGTATGTGAAGCTGTCTATACTGTAGGCCTATATTGTATGTGAAGCTGTCTATACTGTAGGTCTATATTGTATGTGAAGCTGCCTATACTGTAGGCCTGTATTGTATGTGAAGCTGCCTATACTGTAGGCCTATATTGTATGTGAAGCTGCCTATACTGTAGGCCTATATTGTATGTGAAGCTGCCTATACTGTAGGCCTATATTGTATGTGAAGCTGCCTATACTGTAGGTCTATATTGTATGTGAAGCTGCCTATACTGTAGGCCTGTATTGTATGTGAAGCTGCCTATACTGTAGACCTATATTGTATGTGAAGCTGCCTATACTGTAGGCCTATATTGTATGTGAAGCTGCCTATACTGTAGGCCTATATTGTATGTGAAGCTGCCTATACTGTAGGCCTATATACGTGTTTTTCCTTCTTTTTGACAGTCTTGTTTTAAAAGCTTAATTATTATATATCATAATGTCTTCAGAGAGAGTCATTAAGTTATGCCTTCAATCCTGTACTTATATTCTTCCCCATGGAACCAGTTGTCAGCTGTGAGCTTGTAGATCGGCTATTTTCAGCAAGTGTAAAATCAGTCATTACGACGGCATCAAGGCCCGCCAAAACACATTTTAGTCGACTAAATCAACTGTAGATACAGTGGACTAAAATCTTATGACGGTGGCGCGCTATGAGCTTGTGTAGTTCTGCTATTTTTTTTTTAATCGTGAAAATGTGCCTGGAATCTTTGAATATATATATATATATATATATATATATATATTTTTTTTTTTTTATCCCACGATTTTGTAACCCAGTTTTCTTTTTCACCCAGTGCCAATTATCTAATGTAATCCTGGGCGCTACACTTCCTCTGCCAACCTGGGGGGGCAGCGGACTGACCTCATGCCTCCTTCTATGCATGAGGAGTCCAAGCTGCTTCTTTTCACCTGACAGAGGGGAATTTCCCCGGCCGGACGTAGCGCGTGGAAGGGACACGTTATTCTGACCAGTTCCTTTCCCCTCCATCAGGCGCCCCGGCTGGCCAGGGGGAGGTAGTTTTAGAGACCAGGATTACGGCATGTTTTTGTGAGGGTATCTACCCTAGGGGACACGGGGAGAACATGTGAGGGTACCTACCCTAGGGGACACGGGGAGAACATGTGAGGGTACCTACCCTAGGGGACACATGAGGTTTTTCAGAGAACTTGTCAGGAATTAGAAGGCATTTGTTCAAGTCTTCTCCTATATAGCGGTCCCTGGTCCCTGGTCCTCTCAGGTCTACCACTTTGTTCAAGTCTTCTCCTATATAGCGGTCCCTGGCACAAACACATCTCCAGATGATGATGTGCGTCAGCTTTTATTTCATATAGCCTGTGATGTCTTGTTAAAAAGCAGCTCTGGGTGTTTGCAGAGGAATCTATTCATTGTTCCTTCCGAGGTGTGAGAGATAAGGGAGTTATATGAATGTCTTTCATACGCGTGATTCACACACTCTTAGATCTGTGCGTGTGCGTGTGCGTGTGTGCATGCGTGTGCGCGTGTGTGTGTGTGTGTGTGTGTGTGCGTGTGTGTGTGTGTGTGTGCGTGTGCGTGTGCGTGTGTGTGTGTCCTGGACCGGAAGTATATGTATATAAATGCATTGGACTCAGCCCAGCTTTAATGATCTTAAATCCCTTTTATTTTAGATTGTTTTGAAGTAATGGAACAACATACACATTACAGAGACTTTAGTTGTTACTGTACGATACTTTAAAACAGTTTGTCATGTTGCACACATGCTTAAAAAATAGCTCTTATTTGCGCCGCCCTCGTTGAAAACAATGTATTAAAAGTACTAAAAGTAAATTACTCATTGTGCAGAATGTGCCATTTCACAAGTTCAAAACGTGTACAAAATATATTGAAAATAGCAGATCTACAAGCTCACAATGCGTTGTAGATCGGCTGTTTTCAAATGGCCGAAATGTATAGGGTTGAAGTTGCTAATGTATGTTTGCTAATCGAAATTTAAATCTCCAAAGTAACTATAGTAACTAAAGTTTACTTAGTAACTAGTAACTGAAGGTTTTCAAATAATTGTAGTGGAGTAAAAGTACAAATTGTCGCTCTGAGGTGTAGTGGAGTAGAAGTAAAAGTATTGGGAATTGGAAATACTCAAGAAAAGAACGACTGACATAGAAACATCGCTTTTTCTGAAAACTGTCAGGATGTAGAAGACATTTTATAGAATCTGATCTCAGGTCAGAATGGAAAATTGTCAGGATGTAGAAGACATTTTATAGAATCTGATCTCAGGTCAGAATGTGTTGAGATGGGTGTGTTTCATCGTTGCGTCCAGCAGGTGGCGCCCACTGACCAGGGATTGGCAATTCTGCACGCCTCAGGATCAGCAGGCTGAGGTGGATGCTGTGCACACTATTATAATAATACTAATAATAATAAGAATAATACTTTATCTGTAGAGCACCTTTCATGACATGAAATGCAGCTCAAAGTGCTTTACAGAACAATGGAGAAAAATGCAATACAGTGAGGACATGAATAACAAAAAAAAGATCAATTAAAAGCAAGGTGTGGAGTTTGCAATGTAACAATATCAACAATATAATATTGTAAAACCCACTGTTAACGGGTCCATTTGGTTCCATTCATATAGACTATAGAGTTACAGACCCATAAGGGTCCATTTGGTTCCATTCATATAGAGATACAGACCCACAAGGGTCCATTTGGTTCCATTCATATAGACTATAGAGTTACAGACCCATAAGGGTCCATTTGGTTCCATTCGTATAGACTATAGAGTTACAGACCCACAAGGGTCCATTTGGTTCCATTCATATAGAGTTACAGACCCACAAGGGTCCATTTGGTTCCATTCATATAGAGTTACAGACCCATAAGGGTCCATTTGGTTCCATTCATATAGACTATAGAGTTACAGACCCATAAGGGTCCATTTGGTTCCATTCATATAGACTATAGAGTTACAGACCCATAAGGGTCCATTTGGTTCCATTCATATAGACTATAGAGTTACAGACCCATAAGGGTCCATTTGGTTCCATTCATAGACTATAGAGTTACAGACCCACAAGGGTCCATTTGGTTCCATTCATATAGACTATAGAGTTACAGACCCATAAGGGTCCATTTGGTTCCATTCATATAGACTATAGAGTTACAGACCCATAAGGGTCCATTTGGTTCCATTCATATAGACTATAGAGTTACAGACCCATAAGGGTCCATTTGGTTCCATTCGTATAGACTATAGAGTTACAGACCCATAAGGGTCCATTTGGTTCCATTCGTATAGACTATAGAGTTACAGACCCATAAGGGTCCATTTGGTTCCCCGGACTCCACTTTGGGAACCCGTGCTGTAAAGCTAACCCAGCCTTTATTTGCCCTGTGGGGTGATAACAAATGACTGAGAGGGTGACATCATCCTTTATTTGCCCTGTGGGGTGATAACAAATGACTGAGAGGGTGACATCATCCTTGAGTTGATAAGTGATAAGTATGAGGGCTGGTGCAACAACTCCATAGATAGATGACCAATCCATGCACTCAAATGTGACCAGATTTGACGGAGAGCCTTCCATCGCTAACTTAATACCACAGGCAGACTCTTCACATACTAGAGCATGTCTGAAATAAGTGTCAGAGACCACAGAAGACATGTAAATATGAAATAAATACTTAAACATGTAGCTATTGTAATGTTAGAAACCACAGAAGACATGTAAATATGAAATAAATACTTAAACATGTAGCTATTGTAATGTTAGAAACCACAGAAGACATGTAAATATGAAATAAATGCTTAAACATGTAGCTAGTAGGTGTAATGTTAGAGACCACAGAAGACATGTAAATATGAAATAAATGCTTAAACATGTAGCTGGTAGGTGTAATGTTAGAGACCACAGAAGACATGTAAATATGAAATAAATGCTTAAACATATAGTTGTAATGTTAGAGTCCACAGAAGACATGTAAATATGAAATAAATGCTTAAACATGTAGCTATAGGTGTAATGTTAGAGTCCACAGAAGACATGTAAATATGAAATAAATGCTTAAACATGTAGCTAGTAGGTGTAATGTTAGAGACCACAGAAGACATGTAAATATGAAATAAATGCTTAAACATGTAACTATAGGTGTAATGTTAGAGACCACAGAAGACATGTAAATATGAAATAAATGCTTAAACATGTAGCTATAGGTGTAATGTTAGAGACCACAGAAGACATGTAAATATGAAATAAATGCTTAAACATGTAGCTATAGGTGTAATGTTAGAGACCACAGAAGACATGTAAATATGAAATAAATACTTAAACATGTAGCTAGTAGGTGTAATGTTAGAGACCACAGAAGACATGTAAATATGAAATAAATGCTTAAACATGTAGCTATAGGTGTAATGTTAGAGACCACAGAAGACATGTAAATATGAAATAAATGCTTAAACATGTAGCTATAGGTGTAATGTTAGAGACCACAGAAGACATGTAAATATGAAATAAATGCTTAAACATGTAGCTAGTAGGTGTAATGTTAGAGACCACAGAAGACATGCAAATATGAAATAAATGCTTAAACATGTAGCTATAGGTGTAATGTTAAAGACCACAGAAGACCTGTAAATATGAAATAAATGCATAAACATGTAGCTATAGGTGTAATGTTAGAGACCACAGAAGACATGTAAATATGAAATAAATGCTTAAACATGTAGCTATAGGTGTAATGTTAGAGACCACATAAGACATGTAAATATGAAATGAATGCTTAAACATGTAGCTAGGTGTAATGTTAGAGACCACAGAAGACATGTAAATATGAAATAAATGCTTAAACATGTAGCTACGCTGTAGGTGTAATGTTAGAGACCACAGAAGACATGCACATATGAAATAAATGCTTAAACATGTAGCTATAGGTGTAATGTTAGAGACCACAGAAGACATGTAAATATGAAATAAATGCTTAAACATGTAGCTATAGGTGTAATGTTAGAGACCACAGAAGACATGTAAATATGAAATAAATGCTTAAACATGTAGCTATAGGTGTAATGTTAGAGTCCACAGAAGACATGTAAATATGAAATAAATGCTTAAACATGTAGCTATAGGTGTAATGTTAGAGACCACAGAAGGCATGTAAATATGAAATAAATGCTTAAACATGTAGCTATAGGTGTAATGTTAGAGACCACAGAAGACATGTAAATATGAAATAAATGCTTAAACATGTAGCTAGTAGGTATAATGTTAGAGACCACAGAAGACATGTAAATATGAAATAAATGCTTAAACATGTAGCTATAGGTGTAATGTTAGAGACCACAGAAGTGAACCTTTCAGGCCTGTTTTCTCAACTCGCTGTTTCTCTGCCAGACATTACTCTATAAGCCATATCTCCAACACTGGTGGGTCAAACTGAACAACCAATATGTCAATTTGAAGCTATGATTCCCTGCTTTCATATGACATGAAAAAATGAAAATTCAAAAGAATCCAAATAAGTCAAATTTTGTCACGTAAATGTTTAAGCCTGAGTAAAAGTACGAATAGTATCGGCATCAAATTGTGGGTCAACTCCCTGTGGGGGTGTGGAACGCGCGTGTCGAATGTGAAGTCGGTGGGGGGGGGGGGGGACGGTTCTCGAGTTACGCACATTACAACCGTACACGCACGCACGCACACACGCAGAATGCATTTATAGTAGGATGGATTGATCAGGTATTAATATAATATATTAATACCTGATCAATCCATCCTACTATAAATGCATTCTGCATATATATATATTATATATATATATATATATATATATATATATAGAGAGAGAGAACTCTGATTATAAATGTGGTTTATGTGAATTGTGGATAATGTGTAATGATTTAAAAGTGAATTATACAAGTGTTAAAGTATTGTCTCTGGACACGGGGTTGTTAATAATTGTGGAATCAATTAGGGTTGGTATGGTCCAGTGGGAGGGGCCTAGCCTGTATATAAGAAGGGGGAGCTGCCCCTGTGGATCAGTCGATGTAGGGCTGGAGACCAGGAGGCCTGACCTGTTCAGCCATCTCAACCTGGTCGCAGGTTGAAATAGAACGGACTGGTACACTGCCGTTCCGTTCATAGAATACTAGTAGGTACCGCAGTCCGTTCATATCATACTAAAAGTCCCACCAGTGAAACCTATGGATTCGTGTCCCGGATGATGTCACGGGACTTTAAAAAAAACCCACACCGCAAGTCCGTTCATAGCGTACTATTATGCCCACCATTGAAACCTATAGGTTAAAAAAATAAAAAGAAATTGAAATGATCCAAGCTGATATCGCTTCTGTCGTGCATTTTTATAACATGTATGGTATTGTATTTTAATAAACATAATTGTTATTGACTTTTTGTAATTCATTTTATAACATTTAAGGCTCCGCCTGTAATACATATTTGGGCATGGCTATGAAGCCATCGTTTACTTCCTCCACATTTGGCCCTTACTTCTACATAAACGTTCATCTTTAGGCTTATCCCAAGGCCATAAATGTTACAATATTTGACGGGCCCACGGAAGTACCCGTTCCTTCCGTATTGTTTAATAAAAAGCATTTTAATCGGATCGAACGCAACTTTCTAAAAGAACGTTCACTGTATCAGCATGCAGTACACCTACCAAACGATAGGGTCGTAGTTGAAAGAAATAGGAAGAAATGGCCATCGATCGGATAAAAATGCTTTTTAATTGAACAACACGGAAGATATGGTTAATTCTGCGGGCCCGCAAAGCATTTTAACATCCATGGGGTAAGCACTTAATTTTTTTGGATGCAGATGTAATCCACTTTTCCAGGTGCTGTCGATATGAAATGAGCAACACGTAACTTTTCAACGAAATTAACAGACTTCCCTCCCAGACCACGATAATAATAATAATTATTAGTTGATCGACCGTACATATTTGTAACATCAGTGGGCATGGGTTATTAACCTTATATTTTAAATCCACACGGAATATGTAGATATGGATGTTTTTATTGTATTATTTAATTTATCTTAGTTTTGTCCGGAAACCGGAAGCATTCTCTTGTTTAAGATCCGGTTTTATATCCGTCTGAGCGTCTACTAGTAACTACACTACTACAGTACTATGCTAGTACCTTAACTGCAGTTGTCTCACTAGAAAGGTAAGGTATATTTTTGTATCAAAGTCTATATCGATCTAGTTGTTGTGTCTTTTTTGCCTCACGTTAAATGACGGGGCCATGTGACATAATTATTGCATTCAGTTCAGATACAAGTTAGAACTAAAGACCTACCTAGCTAGGGTTAGCATATGGCTGCTAGCTAACAATAACATGGACACAGTAGGTTCACAATAGGTTTACAGAAAGTGATCAAGACAATAGTTCACACCGCTTTTTTTGATTGATTGATTGAATATTTTATTAACAGTCTGTAGTCCGTCAGCCGACAGGCTTCTTTTGTTTAAAGTGAGACACGTGGTAGGCTATATAGTCTTTTTTGTATTGGCCTAAAATATTGCCTATACATGCATTCATGACCATAGCAGTCGTGACAAATGTGATGAAGTCAGCACATTTTGGGCAAGTGGCTATGGCTCTTTATAGCCCAAGGAGTATTTTTTGTGAAAAACGAAAGCTTGGTTCAGAATCATGAAAACCCCCTAGTTTTACATGTCACATGCTACTTGAAGCATAAGGAAAGTTTGGGATTTTTGACATATACCGACAGCCGGTCAACAAGTGGATTCATGAATGTATACGTATATATATATATATATATATATATATATATATATATATATATAGACAATATTTTAGACCACAGCTGCCGGACTATTGCCGAATTACAGTATATTTCAAGTGTTAACTGTGAGTGGACGACACCATAAAGCATTTAATACTTGTTTACAATAGAGCCCACCATTTTCATTTAATCAAAATATTACTACTTGGGGGCACGGTGGAACAGTCGGTAGTGCTGTCGCCTCACAGCTAGAAGGTCCTGGGTTCGATTCCCACTCTGGACGCTGTGGGTGCTGGGGGCGTGTTCCCTCCTCCGCGTCATCAGTGCCCATACCCGAGGCAAAGGGACCTTTCTATGTGGAGTTTGCATGTTCTCCCCGTATCCCCTAGGGTAGGTACCCTCACATGTTCTCCCCGTATCCCCTATGGTAGGTAACCTCACATGTTCTCCCCGTATCCCCTATGGTAGGTACCCTCACATGTTCTCCCCGTGTCCCCTATGGTAGATACCCTCACATGTTCTCCCCGTATCCCCTATGGTAGGTACCCTCACATGTTCTCCCCGTATCCCCTATGGTAGGTAACCTCACATGTTCTCCCCGTATCCCCTAGGGTAGGTACCCTCACAAAAACATGCAGTAATCCTGGTCTCTAAAACTACATCCCCCTGGCCAGCTGGGGCGCCTGATGGAGGGGAAAGTCGGAATAACGTGTTCCTTCCACACGCTACGTCCGGCCGGGGAAATTCCCCCGTCAGGTGAAAAGAAGCAGCTTGGACTCCTCATGCATAGGAGGAGGCATGAGGTCAGTCCGCTGCCCCCCCAGGTTGGCAGAGGAAGTGTAGCGCCCAGGATAATTGGCACTGGGTGAAAAAACTGGGATAAAAATAAAATAAAATATTACTACTTATGCTCATGTGCGCCTTATTTACTTGCTGGAGGATGGCCCGGCACCAACCAGAAATGTTTTTGGTTATTATATCCAGCACATTGATTAAGATTAAGTATCTAGGAATCCAGCAGGGTGTAGTTAGGAATACAGTGTAGTTGGCATATTGTCCCGCACTGTGGAAGAGTACTAAACCAAATACTTCATCTCTCAAACTCTCTCTCTGTCATTCTTAGACAAGCCCTCCATTGGTGTCTCCAGAGTCCAGTCTACGTACAATCTACTTTTGGCCAGCTCTTTTGTGTTTTGTGTTTTCTGTAGCCTACATCCACATAGGTAGGTGTAGGATGTCCTACTGATTGACGCCTGATTGATTTATAGTTATTCCACAGGTCCATACAAAAACAGTTACTGTGGAAGATATCACCATGATAAAGCATTACACTTGTTTCCATTCTAACAGGGTCCAACCGTTTACTAATGACTAAACCACTTACACTTTTTTGTATTGTTTCAGTACAATGTCAACACACATAAAGGCAGACTTGGTGTCTAATAAGGCCAGATTGGAAGGTCTTGCTCTGGTCGGGCAAGCATTAATGAAGGCAGAAGTAAGTTACATTCTTGTACATCAATGTGTAATTAATTTAACTTCCGTTAGTTGATGCCTATTTCTCTATATTTCATGACGTGTGTCCATCTAGAAGAAACTGCCAGTGACAAAGAAACCTGAAGTCTCATGCCCTGAAGTGATCTGGTTGAAGAGAGACGCAAATGGGGTTCCTCTTCCCACAGGAAAGAGACCAAGGAAAAGGACTTCAACTAATGGTTAGTCTCCATCTCAAAACGTATGGCAAGGACTTCATTCATAGAGAGTGGTCTTTGATTAGGTGTAGGGTAATCGTTTGATAGTGTTATTGTTGTGATATTTATACTGCCTAAGAGTTTGAAATTATTTGGTCTAATGTGGTTTTTGCTATTTTTACTTCCAAATAGTTACATCTACATCCACTGCCTCTGTCAGTAAATCTGTCTCATCTCCATGTCTTGGCTACCAAGAACCTGGTAAGTATAAAAACTACTTAAAATACACTCCTCAAAAGAAAGCTGTGGCAAATTAAGGTATGTTTGTTTTTCCATTTCTCTCCCAAAGATTTTAATTTGCAGAGGCTCGAGGAGCTTATACAGGACTCGGCAGGCATTGATGTGCAGGATCATGGTGTAGAACAGCCCAATTGGACCCAAAGACAGAAAGATGCACACTTCTCTTGGCAACAAGCAAGAGAACACAATGTCGACAACTTGCTGTCTGCAGAGACTATTGTGAAGATGGTGTGTCAACACTGTGGTTTGAGAGTAGCAGTCATCCGTTGTGGGGACTGTATGCCGTCAGAGTGGTTTTGTGTGGAATGTGACCGTTTGGTTCATGAACATCACATTCTACACAATAGGCAAACCACAATGTTCGGGTATTATAAATACATTCCCCCAACGGAGTCAGTGAGTCTCTTTTTTAAATTAACATACAACATTGTCTCCTATATTAAAATGTGTTATCCATGTACCTTCATTCAAACCAAACATTTCATCCAGATTGTCCCCTTGTCTTTTCAGACTGTTTGCTGCCAACCGCCTATCCGGCAAATATATGCACCTGCGACACATTTAATGTTGCAGTATCTGTCGGTAGACCCATCATACTGGTTTGCATAAATGGTAGGAATTTATGTCAATCTAGATACACACACGCGATGTGGATAGGTATGTGTTTAAAGGACAACATAACTTTCGTGCCCCCTGTTACTTTTGTCTCATGTACTCTCAGGCCGTTATGATCTTCACGTTCCGGTGTTATCATGCAACCAGTGCAGTAAGCAGTGGTCTCCAGAGGTCAGGGACTTTATAAGAAGTGGCTACTGGCCTACAACAATGCAAGGACAGACCCTGTTCCACAAAGACATCTTCCATTCCTTTGAAGCTATGAAGACTACAGCTCCAGGAATGTCGAGACAAGCCTTCACAGCCCTGTTAGACCAGAGAACAGTGCATTTTGGAAGAGTGAGTAATTAGTTTGATAATGTCGTACGGTTGGACAGTTGTACAGATTTTTTTTCCCCATTATATTATGTATTTCTTTCAGACTGGAAAAGTGAATGCAGACTCTTTTCAGAGGAGCTTTCTGCAGTACACTTACTGCAACTCTGTAGAGAACCGGCTTCTGGGAAAGGAACTGTTTGTCTGTCCGGCCTGTAGCCCTGAAATGGTGGCTGTTTCTGTTGATGGGAACAGAAAACTTTACAGGTTCCAGAAAGCAAATCAGTGAGTTTTGACCTTCCTATTATTGTGTGTGTGTGTGTGTGTGTGTGTGTGTGTGTGTGTGTGTGTGTGTGTGTGTGTGTGTGTGTGTGTGTGTGTGTGTGTGTGTGTGTGTGTGTGTGTGTGTGTGTGTGTGTGTGTGTGTGTCACTGACTCACTCTATTGTTTTAGGAGTCAAGATCCTGGTTTCTTTGATGGACTTTTCTTAGCAAAAGACTCCGACGTGTCCACTTTTGTTGAGGAGGTCAGAGGAGTTGTAAAAAGTGTAAGTTTTTAACAGCCAATAAAGAGTAATTACTGTAATAGTTTTGTAGATAGCCCTGCTATCTATTGTCTTTAATCAACTCCTAATATCTTCCAAATATGTACTTTGCAGACTGCAGGGAAAGCCATGTGTGGAGATTCACATTGGAGAGCTGCTCGAGAGTCATCCAAACAGGCCAACAAGTTGGATGAAGAAGGTGTTGAAATTGCTGTTTGTAGGCATGGCTTCCTTCTCAAAGGTTGGTATTAGTGTATATAATCCTGATGAGTTCAAATTAAAAAAATGTACTATGCTCTCTAATATTAATTTCCCCCCCAAAAAGGTCTCAATATGTATAGAGGGGAAATCTTTGCATATATCCAATGTTTCTCCAAAAAGAGTTCCAGAGTGCTACATATTTGGCCATGGATGTGACCTGCCGATATGTGCCATACTTGGAGAAGGTGTCTGAGAACCTGAGTCATCTTCAACCCCTTCAGCAACAGAAACATTGCTTGTCAGTGATGCATGCGAAAGCACACAATACCAAGTGCGAGGTGATGCTTCTTACATTTTTGTTTATGCCTTAAATTAAATGATTCATTTAAATTCTCAAAATAAATGATTAGCCACACAAACCAAGTGACCTCAGGATATGCATCAATTGTGATCATGCTAGCTTCCACACTGTTAAACAAGTCCATACTTCCTGTAGATCCAGTGGAATGCAAGGAACCAGGAAGGTATCGGAACAACGTTGGGAGAAGAAGAAGAGCAAGTCAACAGTTATCTCTCCCGATGTGCTCTGACCACTAAATACATGACAAAGTCAGGTCTGTAAGCTTATTTAACCCCATGCTACCCTGCAAAGTTACACATAAAACATTTTCAACACATTCTTATTAGCATTTGTGTTCTTTACAGTAAGAACTGACATGCTTACTGTGCATGCAATGGGTTGGAATCTCCGCAAAGAGAATGGCCTAAACATTGCTTTGTCTTCGAGATACAAAAAGGTATGTTGATGAAAAGGGGATAACTATTTCAAGCAGCTACATGTGAAACTTCAAATACTATGACATGGTTCTGTATTGCAATTTTGCAGACACTAGAGAAGACTTTGGAGGTAGCTGAGAACTTGACAAAGTTGCAGGAGCAGTTCCATTGTAGCGATGACATGCTACAACAGTGGGTTCTTGATGTCAAGCAGTGGGCCAAGACCGGTAAGGAAGAATCTTTTACACAAACACTGTCAGACTCTTTGGCTGTAATGCATATACTGTAGCTGTAGCCTATATGTTATGGTGCAGGGATGGGTACTGTAAGTAAATCACTTTTTCACTTCACTTTCAATGTTTCATTTTGGTCTCATAACGGTATATAAATAAAGATACATTGCTATGACCAAAAAAGGTGTAGGCTGAAGCTAATTAGCTTAATTTGCCTACCCTTACCAAATACAAATAATATAGATGACAAACAAAGAAAACAAACTAAGTAATAAGTCTGTCGGTAAACAGGAAAAAACTAAAACAATGTGTGTGATTATTTATTCTTTCTTAGGAAGTGCAGCGGCCAGTGCTGTGAATGTCCATGCTTTGCAGCTCTCCATTGAAGCACTTTTTGTGAGCATCTGCCAAAAGAAGCACTACATTTACAGGGATAATGGTATGTATAGTACCTATAGTTTAAGCTTAAATGTTTCAGCTGCATACTTGCTTGATTGTGTTTGTTAAGACAGTGGCTCGTAACAGACTGTCTACTGAAGAATGTCTTTGTCAGCTGAAAATGACAACACGTGTTGTGTAAACAGAGCTATGTCACATTGTGTCGTTATATACAGGGTATATAAAGCTTTTTGAAATAAATAGCATCAGTCCTTTGCAGTTGCTTTGGAAGAAATGGTAGCATAGTATACAAAAAATAATAATTTAATTTAATTTAGATAATTTAAAACGATTTGAAACCTACACATTGCCCCGTAAAATTTAAATAATAAATAAATACATTAAACGTTAATTCATTCATTCCTTTGACAGAGCCCCATCACAGCTTTTTTTTGTAATACTACTCTTTTATAGATCGCAATAAAAGGCGCCAGAAGATCAGCCAGAAAATTGGCCAGGAGAAGAAAAGGTTGTTGGAAGAGCTCGAGAGATACAACCAACACGCTGACGCAAGCCCTGTGGACATAAGCTCTGTTGTGCAGAAGCTGTCCAACAAAGCTTCCCAGAGCATGATATGGCCTTGGCAGGAACAGAACGCAGGTATCTAAACTAATACATTAAGGTGTGTGTGTGTGTGTTCTGTGTGTCTGTCTGTCTGTCTACACGCCAAGCCTCATTGCTCCTGATGTGCTGGTTGGTGCCTTGCATGGTTTCCTCTGCCATCGGTGTATGAATGTGTGTGAATGTAATGCACAATCTATGTAAAGCGCCTTGGATAAAGGCGCTATATAAATGCACCATTTACCATAACAACACTGACTCACATGCACTCACAGCTGTATGCTTTTGGATGCCAATGTCTCTTGCTCCATTTCACCTCTAAAAAAACCCACGACTAATCATGTTGTCATTCCTTCACAGATGGTGTTGATATCCTGACCAAGAAGCAGCTCTTTGACCAACGCATGCTTCTTTCGCGGCTGGCAGAGGAAAAGCACATCATTACAAAGGAGATGATGCAGCACCTTGCTTTCCTCAAGGACTCTCAGTCAAAGGTCCAGACACAAAGGAGATGATGCAGCACCTTGCTTTCCTCAAGGACTCTCAGTCAAAGGTCCAGACACAAAGGAGATGATGCAGCACCTTGCTTTCCTCAAGGACTCTCAGTCAAAGGTCCAGACACAAAGGAGATGATGCAGCACCTTGCTTTCCTCAAGGACTCTCAGTCAAAGGTCCAGACACAAAGGAGATGATGCAGCACCTTGCTTTCCTCAAGGACTCTCAGTCAAAGGTCCAGACACAGATGGACAGCATTTCAATGAGCACACAGACAAGAGGTAAGTGAAAAATGTCAGGTGACTGCTATCATGTTAGTATTTTGTAACTAATCTATGTTTTTTTTGTTGCTATGTATTTGAGATCTCTACTGTCAGAAAAGAACACTTTATATTAACGTCGTCTTTATAATGCGTTATAATGTGCTTATAAGGCATTATAACACTTATAATCATGTATAACAACATATAACCACGTTTATAACATAAGTGCTGGTCATAATGCATTATTATGCTCAGTGGAAGTATAAAGCACATTATAACTTAGGTGATTATAAAGACACATAGAGAAGTGCTGTAATGTCTGTCAATGCATAACAACCAATGTGTATTAAATGGAATAATGTCTTATAAGCATAAGCATCAATAATATGCATTATAAATGAGCTTATAATGCATTATAAAGGCGACCTTAATATAGTGTTATCGACAAAGTTTAGTGTGAACTTTATTCCACTCTTAATACATTCTAGATTTTCCAAATGGATTGACAGAGGAGGGTTCCCAGGGCCTCATCTGTCTGCTGAAGCGGAGGTTTGAGGACCATAAACTACAGCAGACTGCAGCGAGAGCATACAAGGCCATTCTTGGACCAAGTCCAATGTTGTTGGAACAGGAGGTGGCGATGGAGGATGAAACACACTGGCAAGAACACAGCTCAGATGAGGATGATGACGATTAGACACTGGAGAATTAGGGCTGTGCGATATGACGATATATATCGTATTTTCGATAGAAAATGTCTATCACGAAAAATAAGCTATATCGTTTATATCGCCGTTTCGCTTTACGACAGTGTTTACGGCAGTATTTTACGTCACAGCGCTTGCATGCCCAGCAGCCCACCGCACTGAAAACAGTGAGCCAAGTAGCCAACACGACCACAACACAAACCGAGGAGCTTGCACCTAAAAGAGGGGCAACGTCTTCCATTGTATGGAAGTGGTTTGGATTACATGAAGGGAGATGATGGCTGACGAGATTCAGAGCGGTGTAACACTAAGGGCACGTTGGGAAATAACACACCGGAGAGCACTCATCTATCAGTTTGCATTGCACAGTGCGTCGGTCCGTCCAGTGTGCTATTTCCGAACGCGCCCTAAAGTAACCGGCCATTCACTGTTATAAATGCAGGTTTCATGTTGGATCAAATTGATAAACTGCGTGAGCCACGTTTGTTTTACACAGTTGAACAATTGAGCTCGTCGGTCGTCGGTTGCAAACTTCTTCTAAGACTTCCCTCTTACCTGTGCAGTCCTCTGCTGCGTGTCCGTGTCTGTCTTGTTTTATTGTTCCAAATAAATTATTCCATTTGAAAAGTCCTTAATTCAGCAACAGCTTCCAACAACAACAACACAAGACGCTAACTTAAGTTGGGATCATAAAAAAAAAGGAAAAGAAAAACCTCCACTTTTTCCATATGCACAGCTGGGCATGGAGAGTTGACGACGCGGTGGCGTTCTCTCTCACTCTATCGCCTGTAGTCAATTAAACATCGTTAAGCTGCCCAACGTCTTTAACAAACCAAACTATAACTACAACAGAACATTTTGATTCCCTATACAGAGCTTAACATGAACTGAAACAACTATAGTGACAAACTGTGACATGAGATATTTATTTTTTCCTTAAGCCAATTTAATGCAGACACAGGCCTGTACTTCTGTGTCTGAATGGGAACGTCTTATTTCTTTATTTTTTCTTTTTTGTCATAATAATAATAATAATAATACTTTATTTGTATAGCACCTTTCATGACATGAAATGCAGCTCAAAGTGCTTTACAGAACAATGGAGAATAAAAGAAAAGCAAGGCAACGACATTAAAAAACAAGCAGTAATGCAATACAGTGAGGACATGAATAACAAAAAATAAAAGATCAATTAAAAGCAATGTTGTAGAAGTGGGTCTTGAGCTGTGCTTTAAAAATGTCTACAGAGTTGAGGCTGAACAATTGAGTTCAGCCTCTAATTATTATTATATATATTTTATTTTGTAATATTTTTGTACTTGCTTTGGGCCTGTCTGTGCATGGGCAGGGCATCAGTATTATATTCATATAATTAGACTGGATAATGTGAATTTACATTGCAGCATAAGTAATTGGCATAAGTTTGATATTAGCATAAGTGTTCTTTTCCTGTTTTTTGAGTGGTGCAACCACTATAGACAGCTATGTGTGTGTCCCTGTCCCTGTATCCGAGCACGGAAATAGCATAATTATTGTCACCACCAAGTGTCACTGTTGTGCAGCCTAACACACAGACAGAGGCCAGGAGAGCTAGTACAGTACAGTACAGTACAGTACAGTACAGTACAGTACAGTACAGTACAGTACAGCCCAAGTACAGTAAAGTACTCGACCTGAACAAAAATAAAAAAATAGGTATCGTAAAAAAATATGCTATATCATGAGTATATCGTTATCGTGATAAAATAAATTCTATATCGTGATATGAGATTTTGTCATATCGCCCAGCCCTATGGAGAATCTCTACCAACTTATGACACCACTGCTATATCAAGGACAAGTAGTCATTACTCATAAGCATGAGTGACGGCTTTCGATGGTGACGTATATGTCGATCAGTGTCGGGTGGATTAAAGGAAAGGACAGCGAGAGAGACAGAGATGCACGATTGTCCAGAACCAGCCCAAAAGCCTCTGCCCGGGCCTGTACCTGCACACCTATATCTCCATATATGGAGCTGGCCTGTTCTGACTGTTGACATCACTTCAGTTCATATTTGGGCATGCCTTGACACAAAATTCCATAGAATGAAGGGACAGAGAGAGACAGATACAGAAATCTTCATATCTGGGCATAAAAGGGACACAGAGTGGAACGGGTACTCTGACATGGGTACGTGACTGCTATGTGAAGGAACGTTTGAAATGTTGAATTATTAGGTTAAGCTATTTGCTACATACCTACTTTATGTATGTAAAAAAGCAGTATTATGAAGTATGGTACAAGTTTCTATCTATAAAAGAAATACAGTTTTAACGATTTAGAATTATTCTGGATCCCTCTTTAGTTTCTCAAAGAGAAGAAAAGGGTCCCGCACACCTGTCCTTGTAGGAGTGCACAAGGCCTTTTCCTTACATAGTTTCACCTGTCCTTGTAGGAGTGCACAAGGCCTTTTCCTTACATAGTTTCACCTGTCCTTGTAGGAGTGCACAAGGCCTTTTCCTTACATAGTTTCACCTGTCCTTGTAGGAGTGCACAAGGCCTTTTCCTTACATAGTTTCATCTGTCCTTGTAGGAGTGCACAAGGCCTTTTCCTTACATAGTTTCACCTGTCCTTGTAGGAGTGCACAAGGCCTTTTCCTTACATAGTTTCATCTGTCCTTGTAGGAGTGCACAAGGCCTTTTCCTTACATAGTTTCACCTGTCCTTGTAGGAGTGCACAAGGCCTTTTCCTTACATAGTCTCACCTGTCCTTGTAGGAGTGCACAAGGCCTTTTCCTTACATAGTTTCACCTGTCCTTGTAGGAGTGCACAAGGCCTTTTCCTTACATAGTTTCACCTGTCCTTGTAGGAGTGCACAAGGCCTTTTCCTTACATAGTTTCTCACCTGTCCTTGTAGGAGTGCACAAGGCCTTTTCCTTACATAGTTTCTCACCTGTCCTTGTAGGAGTGCACAAGGCCTTTTCCTTACATAGTTTCACCTGTCCTTGTAGGAGTGCACAAGGCCTTTTCCTTACATAGTTTCTCACCTGTCCTTGTAGGAGTGCACAAGGCCTTTTCCTTACATAGTTTCTCACCTGTCCTTGTAGGAGTGCACAAGGCCTTTTCCTTACATAGTTTCTCACCTGTCCTTGTAGGAGTGCACAAGGCCTTTTCCTTACATAGTTTCACCTGTCCTTGTAGGAGTGCACAAGGCCTTTTCCTTACATAGTTTCTCACCTGTCCTTGTAGGAGTGCACAAGGCCTTTTCCTTACATAGTTTCTCACCTGTCCTTGTAGGAGTGCCCAAGGCCTTTTCCTTACATAGTTTCTCACCTGTCCTTGTAGGAGTGCACAAGGCCTTTTCCTTACATAGTTTCTCACCTGTCCTTGTAGGAGTGCCCAAGGCCTTTTCCTTACATAGTTTCTCACCTGTCCTTGTAGGAGTGCACAAGGCCTTTTCCTTACATAGTTTCTCACCTGTCCTTGTAGGAGTGCACAAGGCCTTTTCCTTACATAGTTTCACCTGTCCTTGTAGGAGTGCACAAGGCCTTTTCCTTACATAGTTTCACCTGTCCTTGTAGGAGTGCACAAGGCCTTTTCCTTACATAGTTTCTCACCTGTCCTTGTAGGAGTGCACAAGGCCTTTTCCTTACATAGTTTCACCTGTCCTTGTAGGAGTGCACAAGGCCTTTTCCTTACATAGTTTCTCACCTGTCCTTGTAGGAGTGCACAAGGCCTTTTCCTTACATAGTTTCACCTGTCCTTGTAGGAGTGCACAAGGCCTTTTCCTTACATAGTTTCACCTGTCCTTGTAGGAGTGCACAAGGCCTTTTCCTTACATAGTTTCTCACCTGTCCTTGTAGGAGTGCACAAGGCCTTTTCCTTACATAGTTTCACCTGTCCTTGTAGGAGTGCACAAGGCCTTTTCCTTACATAGTTTCTCACCTGTCCTTGTAGGAGTGCACAAGGCCTTTTCCTTACATAGTTTCACCTGTCCTTGTAGGAGTGCACAAGGCCTTTTCCTTACATAGTTTCACCTGTCCTTGTAGGAGTGCACAAGGCCTTTTCCTTACATAGTTTCTCACCTGTCCTTGTAGGAGTGCACAAGGCCTTTTCCTTACATAGTTTCTCACCTGTCCTTGTAGGAGTGCACAAGGCCTTTTCCTTACATAGTTTCTCACCTGTCCTTGTAGGAGTGCATAAGGCCTTTTCCTTACATAGTTTCTCACCTGTCCTTGTAGGAGTGCACAAGGCCTTTTCCTTACATAGTTTCTCACCTGTCCTTGTAGGAGTGCACAAGGCCTTTTCCTTACATAGTTTCTCACCTGTCCTTGTAGGAGTGCACAAGGCCTTTTCCTTACATAGTCTCACCTGTCCTTGTAGGAGTGCATAAGGCCTTTTCCTTACATAGTTTCACCTGTCCTTGTAGGAGTGCACAAGGCCTTTTCCTTACATAGTCTCACCTGTCCTTGTAGGAGTGCACAAGGCCTTTTCCTTACATAGTTTCACCTGTCCTTGTAGGAGTGCACAAGGCCTTTTCCTTACATAGTTTCACCTGTCCTTGTAGGAGTGCACAAGGCCTTTTCCTTACATAGTTTCACCTGTCCTTGTAGGAGTGCACAAGGCCTTTTCCTTACATAGTCTCACCTGTCCTTGTAGGAGTGCACAAGGCCTTTTCCTTACATAGTCTCACCTGTCCTTGTAGGAGTGCACAAGGCCTTTTCCTTACATAGTTTCTCACCTGTCCTTGTAGGAGTGCACAAGGCCTTTTCCTTACATAGTTTCTCACCTGTCCTTGTAGGAGTGCACAAGGCCTTTTCCTTACATAGTTTCTCACCTGTCCTTGTAGGAGTGCACAAGGCCTTTTCCTTACATAGTTTCTCACCTGTCCTTGTAGGAGTGCACAAGGCCTTTTCCTTACATAGTTTCACCTGTCCTTGTAGGAGTGCACAAGGCCTTTTCCTTACATAGTTTCACCTGTCCTTGTAGGAGTGCACAAGGCCTTTTCCTTACATAGTTTCACCTGTCCTTGTAGGAGTGCACAAGGCCTTTTCCTTACATAGTTTCACCTGTCCTTGTAGGAGTGCACAAGGCCTTTTCCTTACATAGTTTCATCTGTCCTTGTAGGAGTGCACAAGGCCTTTTCCTTACATAGTTTCACCTGTCCTTGTAGGAGTGCACAAGGCCTTTTCCTTACATAGTTTCATCTGTCCTTGTAGGAGTGCACAAGGCCTTTTCCTTACATAGTTTCACCTGTCCTTGTAGGAGTGCACAAGGCCTTTTCCTTACATAGTCTCACCTGTCCTTGTAGGAGTGCACAAGGCCTTTTCCTTACATAGTTTCACCTGTCCTTGTAGGAGTGCACAAGGCCTTTTCCTTACATAGTTTCACCTGTCCTTGTAGGAGTGCACAAGGCCTTTTCCTTACATAGTTTCTCACCTGTCCTTGTAGGAGTGCACAAGGCCTTTTCCTTACATAGTTTCTCACCTGTCCTTGTAGGAGTGCACAAGGCCTTTTCCTTACATAGTTTCACCTGTCCTTGTAGGAGTGCACAAGGCCTTTTCCTTACATAGTTTCTCACCTGTCCTTGTAGGAGTGCACAAGGCCTTTTCCTTACATAGTTTCTCACCTGTCCTTGTAGGAGTGCACAAGGCCTTTTCCTTACATAGTTTCTCACCTGTCCTTGTAGGAGTGCACAAGGCCTTTTCCTTACATAGTTTCACCTGTCCTTGTAGGAGTGCACAAGGCCTTTTCCTTACATAGTTTCTCACCTGTCCTTGTAGGAGTGCACAAGGCCTTTTCCTTACATAGTTTCTCACCTGTCCTTGTAGGAGTGCCCAAGGCCTTTTCCTTACATAGTTTCTCACCTGTCCTTGTAGGAGTGCACAAGGCCTTTTCCTTACATAGTTTCTCACCTGTCCTTGTAGGAGTGCCCAAGGCCTTTTCCTTACATAGTTTCTCACCTGTCCTTGTAGGAGTGCACAAGGCCTTTTCCTTACATAGTTTCTCACCTGTCCTTGTAGGAGTGCACAAGGCCTTTTCCTTACATAGTTTCACCTGTCCTTGTAGGAGTGCACAAGGCCTTTTCCTTACATAGTTTCACCTGTCCTTGTAGGAGTGCACAAGGCCTTTTCCTTACATAGTTTCTCACCTGTCCTTGTAGGAGTGCACAAGGCCTTTTCCTTACATAGTTTCACCTGTCCTTGTAGGAGTGCACAAGGCCTTTTCCTTACATAGTTTCTCACCTGTCCTTGTAGGAGTGCACAAGGCCTTTTCCTTACATAGTTTCACCTGTCCTTGTAGGAGTGCACAAGGCCTTTTCCTTACATAGTTTCACCTGTCCTTGTAGGAGTGCACAAGGCCTTTTCCTTACATAGTTTCTCACCTGTCCTTGTAGGAGTGCACAAGGCCTTTTCCTTACATAGTTTCACCTGTCCTTGTAGGAGTGCACAAGGCCTTTTCCTTACATAGTTTCTCACCTGTCCTTGTAGGAGTGCACAAGGCCTTTTCCTTACATAGTTTCACCTGTCCTTGTAGGAGTGCACAAGGCCTTTTCCTTACATAGTTTCACCTGTCCTTGTAGGAGTGCACAAGGCCTTTTCCTTACATAGTTTCTCACCTGTCCTTGTAGGAGTGCACAAGGCCTTTTCCTTACATAGTTTCTCACCTGTCCTTGTAGGAGTGCACAAGGCCTTTTCCTTACATAGTTTCTCACCTGTCCTTGTAGGAGTGCATAAGGCCTTTTCCTTACATAGTTTCTCACCTGTCCTTGTAGGAGTGCACAAGGCCTTTTCCTTACATAGTTTCTCACCTGTCCTTGTAGGAGTGCACAAGGCCTTTTCCTTACATAGTTTCTCACCTGTCCTTGTAGGAGTGCACAAGGCCTTTTCCTTACATAGTCTCACCTGTCCTTGTAGGAGTGCATAAGGCCTTTTCCTTACATAGTTTCACCTGTCCTTGTAGGAGTGCACAAGGCCTTTTCCTTACATAGTCTCACCTGTCCTTGTAGGAGTGCACAAGGCCTTTTCCTTACATAGTTTCACCTGTCCTTGTAGGAGTGCACAAGGCCTTTTCCTTACATAGTTTCACCTGTCCTTGTAGGAGTGCACAAGGCCTTTTCCTTACATAGTTTCTCACCTGTCCTTGTAGGAGTGCACAAGGCCTTTTCCTTACATAGTTTCACCTGTCCTTGTAGGAGTGCACAAGGCCTTTTCCTTACATAGTTTCTCACCTGTCCTTGTAGGAGTGCACAAGGCCTTTTCCTTACATAGTTTCACCTGTCCTTGTAGGAGTGCACAAGGCCTTTTCCTTACATAGTTTCACCTGTCCTTGTAGGAGTGCACAAGGCCTTTTCCTTACATAGTCTCACCTGTCCTTGTAGGAGTGCACAAGGCCTTTTCCTTACATAGTCTCACCTGTCCTTGTAGGAGTGCACAAGGCCTTTTCCTTACATAGTTTCTCACCTGTCCTTGTAGGAGTGCACAAGGCCTTTTCCTTACATAGTTTCTCACCTGTCCTTGTAGGAGTGCACAAGGCCTTTTCCTTACATAGTTTCTCACCTGTCCTTGTAGGAGTGCACAAGGCCTTTTCCTTACATAGTTTCTCACCTGTCCTTGTAGGAGTGCACAAGGCCTTTTCCTTACATAGTTTCACCTGTCCTTGTAGGAGTGCACAAGGCCTTTTCCTTACATAGTTTCTCACCTGTCCTTGTAGGAGTGCACAAGGCCTTTTCCTTACATAGTTTCTCACCTGTCCTTGTAGGAGTGCCCAAGGCCTTTTCCTTACATAGTTTCTCACCTGTCCTTGTAGGAGTGCACAAGGCCTTTTCCTTACATAGTTTCTCACCTGTCCTTGTAGGAGTGCCCAAGGCCTTTTCCTTACATAGTTTCTCACCTGTCCTTGTAGGAGTGCACAAGGCCTTTTCCTTACATAGTTTCTCACCTGTCCTTGTAGGAGTGCACAAGGCCTTTTCCTTACATAGTTTCACCTGTCCTTGTAGGAGTGCACAAGGCCTTTTCCTTACATAGTTTCACCTGTCCTTGTAGGAGTGCACAAGGCCTTTTCCTTACATAGTTTCTCACCTGTCCTTGTAGGAGTGCACAAGGCCTTTTCCTTACATAGTTTCACCTGTCCTTGTAGGAGTGCACAAGGCCTTTTCCTTACATAGTTTCTCACCTGTCCTTGTAGGAGTGCACAAGGCCTTTTCCTTACATAGTTTCACCTGTCCTTGTAGGAGTGCACAAGACCTTTTCCTTACATAGTTTCACCTGTCCTTGTAGGAGTGCACAAGGCCTTTTCCTTACATAGTTTCTCACCTGTCCTTGTAGGAGTGCACAAGGCCTTTTCCTTACATAGTTTCACCTGTCCTTGTAGGAGTGCACAAGGCCTTTTCCTTACATAGTTTCTCACCTGTCCTTGTAGGAGTGCACAAGGCCTTTTCCTTACATAGTTTCTCACCTGTCCTTGTAGGAGTGCACAAGGCCTTTTCCTTACATAGTTTCACCTGTCCTTGTAGGAGTGCCCAAGGCCTTTTCCTTACATAGTTTCACCTGTCCTTGTAGGAGTGCACAAGGCCTTTTCCTTACATAGTTTCTCACCTGTCCTTGTAGGAGTGCACAAGGCCTTTTCCTTACATAGTTTCTCACCTGTCCTTGTAGGAGTGCACAAGGCCTTTTCCTTACATAGTTTCTCAAATAAATATAAATCATCTATCTGATGGAAAAAAAAGGTATATTAAATATGTTACCACGTATACAGTATAATTATTTATTTTAAATTGTCAATTGCTTTCAATTTACTTAATCTTGGGCTATAGTGATATTAATACTAAATGCATCTGTGTATATGTATAATGTAATTTGTAAGTTGATTAGCTGTATACTGTGGTTACTTTGCACCACTTTTGATGCGTATGCACCGTCCCAGCATATTTTGATGCGTATGCACCGTCCCAGCATATTTTGATGCGTATGCACCGTCCCAGCATATTTTGATGCGTATGCACCGTCCCAGCATATTTTGATGCGTATGCACCGCCCCAGCAAATTATGTAATGACTACTTGTGCCTGATACAGCAGTGGTGCCAGATTACATACATGTATACATAGGATTTTGTTTTGTTTTGCCATGTCTTTTGTTCCTGCTATTTTGTTCCTGCTATCCTATTGTTTAAAACATGAGTAAAATGATGATTCTCATACCATGTTTGTCGTATGTTTGCCTTTTTCCTGTGACACATCTGCCAGGCTTATTGGCTGTCAACATTATGACACACTTAGGTGGTTTTCGGAGGATGCTGAAATTGCTCTAGACATTATAAGATGTCTATCAGTCTATAATTGTATATGAACTAGGCATCTGTTTATAACACTAATTACACTTATAAAGCAGTTAATGACGTAGAACATCACATGTTGCTGGAGACTATACAGGCATTGTAGTTATAAATCATAAGGGTTCATTTTTTAATGGTGCAACCACTCCCTTACGGAGATATGGGTGTCTGGCTGGTTTATGAGCACAACAACATCATGGTTGTTTTTCACCACCTGTGTGCAACCTAACACACGCACATATTAACTGTATATATATGATGATTTGGGGTGTACCAGTACAGTGACAGTACAGTACAGTAGAGGGACTGCCACACGGTAACTGTCATTTCTCAACTGTTTCGGACGCGGGGCAGCTCGCCGGAACTGGGTTGGCACCCTGGGTGTGTTCCTGTGGGCCTGGAACTCCCCCCCCCCCCCCCCCCCCCGCACTCACTTCACACGGGTGCGACTGAAGTACAGTAAATAATTTATTGCCTGACAGTTCTTGCCTGAAAACATTTTTAGTTTTGCTTATAATGCACTCAATGAGCCTTGTAGTGACTCATCACATCAATGCATTAGAGCAGTGACAACAATGAGTCCAATTACCCAATTATAATCTATCTATAAATGTGCCTTGTCTCTGTACGTGTTTATGTCTGGAATTCACAGAACTCCAACCATCCACACCGACTGCAAATTCCACACACGTTCCACACCACCACAGGGAGTGCAGTGCTTGGCCTTGAGTGAGAGAGACAGAGAGACAGAGATGCATGATTGTCCAGAACCAGCCCAAAAGCCTCTGCCCGGGCTATGTACCTGCACCCCTATATCTCCATATATGGAGCTGGCCTGTTCTGACTGTTGACATCACTTCAGTTCATATTTGGGCATGCCTTGGCACAACTCCATAGAATGAAGGGACAGAGAGAGACAGATACAGAAATCTTCATATCTGGGCATAAAAGGGACACAGTGGGTGAACGGGTACTCTGACACTGGTACCGGGTATTGCATAGCCAGGTGGGGCATGGATCTCCAACTTCCATCGTTACAGAGTAGATGCTCTACTTAAGGTCAAGTATATAAGTCATAGGCAAGTAATAAAGAATGTGTAATAAATACCTACTCATGAAGCATTATGAGTATAGTTATTGGTTATTAGTAAAACATTGCATGGATGCACCTGGGACGTATCCTCAGTGATGTATCCCAAGGTCATCTCTCGAACATCATACCCCTCACTCAGGCGACCCAGCTGGAGTGATCAAGTCCCAATTTACGTCCCAGTAGCTACCCTCAATCAGTCCCATTAGGGAAAACCCTGGGCCACACAATCCGTTGGAACTACTCCTGAACTACTCTGCCAGGGCTGGGAGGTACACTTCTGGCTGGAAGGATTAGGCTTTGTGGGTTGACTCCTCCTACGTCTCACCAGGTCCACTCCTGCTCTCACCAGGCCCAGGACCTGTGCGTTTCACCAGAGTCCCAGCATCAGACACTTCATTCAGGAGTGGTGGGCAATGGTTAGAGTGTCCGCCCTGAAACTGGGAGGTCGGGGTTCGATCCCCGGCCGGGTCATACCAAAGACTGTAAAGATGGGATCCAATGCCTCCCTGCTTGGCACTCAGCATCAAAGGGTTGGATTGGGGGGTCAAATCTACTATTCAAATGATTCCTGAGTGCGGCACGGCTGCAGCTCACTGCTCCTCACCGTTCCAAGAGATGGGTCAAATGTGGAGAACAAATTTCACTGCGGTAACGTGTGTGACAAATCAAACGACTTTGATGCAGACTCCACCCGAGCGATTAGGTGGTGCTGAGGCCTCACCGAGGGTTTGTTGGGCTTCCTCCTCACGGAGGACACAGACTGGGGCGCTAACCCATACTGCTCACCCGGGTGCCGTCTACATTCCGGCTGTCACCCGTCTCTTTGGTGGTCACCAGACTATACCTGGTTTTCACATAGTCTATTCCTATGAGTCACTATACATATACCATAGTTATAAATGCATTTTAAGTATATTCATAAAGCTTTTTAGATGGGATGCATAGCATGTGTTACCCTGGTATATCAATGTCAAAGAAGTGTCAATATAGAAATATCAAATGGGCAGCCTATTACAAGAATATTAACAGTATGTCCTAATTTCAGTAATGGAGAATATTCCTGCATTTAATAACATCAGTACCAAACCTGTCCAGTTGTACAGTAGGCCTACTGCATTTACCCATTTCTGTACTTCTCTGACGTATATATATACACTCAAATATGCGCTGGAATGGGAGTGAAACTGGTTTACCAAAAGAGTTCTTCCAGGTCATCAATATGTCCTTACACTATTACACCACTATTACACTTATTACACTATTGCACTTATTACACTTATTACACTATTACACCACTATTACACTACTATTACACGTATTACACTATTACACTTATTACACTATTACACTACTATTACACTACTATTACACTTATTACACTATTACACTTATTACACTATTACACCACTATTACACTACTATTACACTTATTACACTATTACACTTATTACACTATTACACCACTATTACACTACTATTACACTTATTACACTATTGCACTTATTACACTTATTACACTATTACACTACTATTACACTATTACACTTATTACACTATTGCACTATTACACTATTGCACTTATTACACTATTACACTATTACCCTACTATTACACTATTGCACTATTACACTTATTACACTATTGCACTATTACACTTATTACACTATTACACTATTACACTATTGCACTTATTACACTTATTACACTATTACACTTATTACACTATTACACTATTACACGTATTACACTATTACACTTATTACACTATTACACTATTACACTTATTACACTATTACACTATTACACTATTACCCTACTATTACACTATTACACTATTACACTATTACCCTACTATTACACTATTACATTATTATGGATTAGTCTTGCTCAAGGTCACTTCAACACTAACTCTCGGGGAGCCTGGATCAAACCGGGTTACCTTCCAGTTTCCAGTAATCACACCTGCACTGGATGTGACTTAATTGTCCAATTCAACTAGGTATACTCTTGATGGGGATGTACATTCTGTGCTGGCATACATAGTTATGATTATGAAGAAAATGTATGTTCATTGCAGTTATTTTTGTTTCCAACTACTTTAGAAAGTTTGCACCACAGTACAGTACACAGACAATAGCTAGAATATAGACAATAGTAGAATGATTATGGAGGCAAAACCAGGTTGATGACAACCGTCATGTTAACCAAGTGTACAGTCTAAGCTCCATGACTGCAGGAACAATAGCAAGGTCTTCACACATTCACAGGTTGAACTTGAAAATGTAACAATATGAGCAGTAGAACTGTAAAGACTTTTGAAATACTGTGTCCCATTTAGTTAATTGTATGCATGGCAGGCCCCTTGCCAACACCTAGTCCTACTGAGCAAATGATGAGGCTGTGATTTATAAACAAATACTTTATTACAAAAGTTATGAAAATAAGAAAAACAAACAAAATAAATAGCAAATTGTGCAAATTCAAGAACCAAAAACCCCCCATTCAATTGGTGTTCTCAGTGGCCGTCTCAGTGGCCTTCAGCTGGCCGAGGATTCCCTCGGTTGGCTCCCACGTGTCTGCAAACTCTTTCTGGCTGAAAAACACAAAACAGATGATAGTTGTGAATAATACCAAGAAACTGGAGTATATTAAATCCTTCCACTGGCTCCCTGTGTCAAAGAATGTATTTCAAAGTAATACTGTTGGTATATAAAGCCCTGAATGGTTAGACGCAAAAAGTGGAAGAGTCAATTGATGCCCCACATCCCTGTGATTCACAGACACTGAATTAATTTACTTTGTTTACCTGCTTTCTGACCATAAAATCAAACATTAATTTGGGGAAGCATTTTGTTTTTATGCACCACATATCTGGAACAAACTCACAGAAAACGTGTGGTTACTTTGTAACCTATGTTCTCTGAGTGAAGAGACTATCTCTCCACCCAACATATTTCATATGTATGGGGAATGTCCCCACCTCACTTGTGACGTGGATATCTCTTTAAGACACACCAGTTGTACTGGCACGCACGGGTATATAAGGCCCAGGTGTGCGTGATTACACTGGTTTACTTGATCGACACCGCTTCTGAGCGACATCGAGGTGGAGAGATAGTCTCTTCACTCAGAGAACATAGGTTACAAAGTAACCACACGTTCTCTATCGTATCAGAGACTATCTCTCCACCCAACATATTTCATATGTATGGGGAACTCTGTAAGACACCTCGTGAGGAAGCGAAGCAGTCCCAGAACCCCAAAGACAACACCAGTGGACTTCGACCCAGCACATACTGAATTTGGAATGATTTATCATGTATGTTCAATGTAATGTATTTACAACCCCTGGAACGGCCGGACAGCCAGACGCCATCCGCCGCCAAATGCTCAGGCGCTAGGCGCCACCCAGAGCCCGGCCCTGCAAGACGCTAAGGCCAGAGACCACAGGGGTGAAGGGCCGCCCAAGCCAACCCACCAGACGCAAGGTTGGCTTGACTGGTGAAGGTGACAATGACACCCACCGCTGAGTAGCATGCGAGACCAACTCCCCGAAGGGAGCGAACGCTGCATGTTCAGCCGGTATAACCGGGTGAATGTACATTAGACGGAGTAGGCTATGTCGCCGCTGTGCAGGTCTGTCAGAGACGCACCTTTCCACAGCGTCCCCAGGTGGAGTGTGCCTGCCCTCCAGGCGGCACTGGTACTCCTACCTGTTTGTGTGCTGGATAACCTCTGTGATCCATGCACTCTCACTTGAAGCACTCAAAGAGCTGGTTCATTACTCTGTGGGCCTTGTGTGGCCCTGGCATACGAATCTAATGCTCCAATAGGGCAGAGTGGGGACCGACTCCGTCTCTGTACGTCGACTGTCTGTATGACGATGGTAGGACAGAGCTCAATCACCTGATTGAGACGTGCCCTTTTGTGAACATTGGGGAGAAAGGCCGGTTTGGGGCATAAGACTATACCATCATCCGGCATAGGCCTGCAGAGGTCATTATGGAATGACAGAGCCCGCAACTCCCCCATTTATCCTTGCAGATGTGACGCCGACAAGACTGCTGTCTTGAGCATGTCACGCTCACTGACTAAAGGTCATAGAGCCTCCAGAGCTAACCCCAGATGGGCCTGATTGGGTCCCTAACCTGAGCTCCTCTGGGCCTCAGGGCACCCTTCAGGAAATGCTCTTCTTTTCTTTGTAACGAGGTTACTGCAGTCTGCAGGGCCTGCGCTCCCGCTCAAGTCAGCCTGCCGAACACTCGGTCAGCTGACTGTTGAAGCACTGTTCTCCGAACCGGAATGATCCTTATGTCACATCACAGTTTTACAAGTAAAAAGTGGATGGCCTTCGTCTTTGTGCATAGTTCCCATCGCGTTTATGCTGCGGAGCTAAGCACACACTCAGTGAGAAGTGTGCTGGCTGCCACACTGATACCACATAATGGTAGAACCTGATAAATGCTGACAGCGTCAATCAAGAGGCTGTCCCACCGATCTCAGATTTGAGGGCACCTCACCGTAAGCCCATGCAGCAGCGAGGCCCTGTGTGGAATGTGCACATGTTCCCGTTGGGGCTGGCCTGCCTGCCCACCTATATGCCTGCTGGATTGTTTCACAAGCCAATGAGTGAAGTCCAGTCTTGGAGACTATCTGCCTAAGACAGTTAGGCTCATTTACCCTGCTTCACCACCCTGCTTAGGAGGGTGGGAAGGGTGAAAGTCAATAGACTGACTGGCTCACACTCCGATCAGGCCGTAGGGCAAAATGCAGGGATTGATGGCGACAACACCTAAGCATTGCCATGTAGGAAGCGGCAGCACCCCTCACTGACAGAGACATTCTTGTGGCTGACACTGCAGTGCTAACAGCAAGAATGCTGTCCTGTGAGAAGCCATTGCAGCCCAAGTCTCCACGGGCTTAATTGGCTCATGCCGTAAGGCAGACAATACCACTCCCCGAGGAGGGACTGCTGGCCTATTGTGTGAGCGATGAACGGTATGAGGACCAACTGGGTGACTATTGTGTCGCCCTTGTGTGGGACAGCGGCCCGCCATGTTGCCAGATCCCTGGCCTAGCCACACGATTACCTCTGGATGAGGAGGGAGCTCAACCGGTCTCCAACACACAGAATTACACCCAGGTGTTTAAACGGCCATGCCGTAATACAACCTTATGGTGGTTCTGCTCACCCCTGACAGTCTCGTCACATTCTGCTGTGTGAACAGCAGTGTGAATTCGCTGGAACAACGTGGAACGTGAAAATTGATGCTGTCAACGATACGCCCACGTAGTGCATGACTGTGAATGACAGATAATGCACCGGCCGCATGTTCAGAAGAGCCGGAGGCACAAAGTGCACCATGATTGCCCTCAGCCCTAAGGGGCGGAGGCACAACCTGAGGGTGGCCGACTCACTAGAGCAAGGGACAGAGTCCCTGCTTTGCCCTCTAACACATGCCGAGGAGCGCTGCGGACTGTGAGAGTTGACGCCTGCAAGGCCTCTTGTTGAGGTGCCGGCCTAGGTACCCAAAGTGCTGCAGGTGCCTGGCCACGTTGTTGTGGCACTGCACCTCTGAGCGAGCACACACCATTCAGTTATCCAATTTAGGATGCAAAGGCCCTCCCGCCAAGGACTATGTCCAATCGGGGGGCTAGACATATGCCGAATGGGAGGACACGGGACTCGAAGGTTCTGTCATCTAAGACAAGCCGGTCAGTGCGTCAGACCCGGGATCTGAGAATAACCATCCCCGGTCGAGCATGGCAAGCCAGTCGCCTTGGAGGATGGCCTGTAAGACCCTCAGCCCTTCCTTGCCAGGAGTGCTGTAAGCAGCACCCCACCCTCCCGAAGACATAGTGGAACCCACCCAGGGGTCCACCTGAATTGTCTTGGGGTCTGGGGCCTTAACTGTCAGGACTGAGGTATGGGCTTAGCCCGCCGAGCACATTTTAGCCATACCCTGCCGGTTGGCCTGTAACCGGACCCGTAGGTCCCTGGAACTGCCAAACCTGACTGGGGTTGCACAGCCTGAGGGGTGACCGAGGCAGGCTACTCATGGCCTTGCCGGAGCATTCCTGCACCTCCTGTGCACCTCCACAGCCTCCTTGGGATGCTGTAGCAAAGCACTGGCCTTTTGGCCAAACATGGCCGACGGCTCAATAGGCAGCGTGGGGGAGCTTGTCCTCCTATCGCAGCTTGGCCTGGGGCTGCCACAGACGGCGCCTCACCAAAGGGCATCAATAGCATTGCCCGCTGCCGCTGCCTGGGGAGCCTGAAAGCCGGTCGCTGCAGCTCCTCAATAAGGTCCGGGTCCTTATGGTCACATAAGCGCCGTATATAAGCCGGTGCTGAAGCAGTGACAGAATAGCCCTGTGTTAGCTAGCTGCGCCTAGATAGCCATAGTGCATTCTCGGGATGAGAAGGAGCTTACTTTGTGGTTTCGAACCAGTAACTGGATTATACCATGCAAGTTTACACCTATAGGTGCGTGAACGGCCTTGCCGTGATACACCGTACAGAGTATTCCGCCCGACAGCCGCGGCACACTCGAGTTGCCGAAATTGGCGAAACTACATCACGGACGCGTGAGCTGACACTGTCAGCAATACACCGTATATATAGTAGTGTGCAAATGGCTGTGATTTCAGGGCTTGCTTCTGGCAGACTCAGCACGTCCTGTCTGTGTAACTGAACCAAGTTCCACAGACGGAGCTACACCACGGTCACGTCAACTGAAACAGCAACACGCCGTATAGTGCGCTACTACACCTGAACACGGAAGCTGGCTGCCACGGCAGCGATACGCTCATCCTGTCTATGACAGGATCCACGGTTCGGAGGATGAGCTTGCTCCGTCCCCCGTCGCACGGGTTCTACCACGCAGTCTACACCGGAGTGCGTGAACGGCTTTAGCTGCAATACACTCAAGTGAGCTCTCTCTCACGAGGCGAGGGAAAAACACGGCACTACAGACGCGGAAGTCGCCCCAGCAACAATGCCTGTATAGTGCGTTTTAATGCTATAGGCTGGCCGGGCTGTTGTTTTGATTGATTGATTTACTAACAGATGGCAGAATTACAGTACATTTCAAGTACAACTCAATACAATTACTGTTAACAGAGAGTGGACGATACCATCAAGCATTACACTTGTTTACAATAGGGCCCACCATCTTCAATTCATCAAAACATTTAGAGACGTACGAATATATACAACTATATTCACTGCGCACTCGCAGGTCCACTCCAGCCCACAGAATATGCAGCATGGATGCGTGAATTGACGCCATGCCAATAATACACCCGTATAGTGCGTTTTATTCCACTGCCTTTAAGGATTACCGGGCCACTGGTCCTGTCTGTGTCACTGCACTCAGATCGACAGACAGGCTACACCACAGGAGCGTAAACTGGCGCCCCGCCAGCAATATCCCTGTATAGTGTGCTATATGGCCGTCGGATTCCTTCATTCATAGCCTCCTAGCCTCAACTGGCAAGAGGAAGAAAAACATACAGGAGTCAGGATCTTCATGAGCTGCTATCAGCATGACCAGGGAACCCACAGGTCACCCACTGGTCATGGCCATCCTCTGTGGGCATATGTGCCCCACGCAGCCCCAGAGAAACCCCTGCTGTTTCCATTTAATTCAATACCTATATACACTATTATTTTAATATGTTATATTAAATATATACAAATGTAATTGCTTAAACATGCTCAGAAAACGGGGAGTATAGTAATGTGCTTGAGAAGTGAGGGCACAATTTACCCTATGTGCAATTTACACTGCTGTCTCTCAGTCACATATTGATATTCATGTGTTGTTGTTTTTTTTTTTTTTCTCTTGGCAACATGTTTCATGTGGACCCCAAAAGACTAGCTGACTGCCATGGCATCAGCTAATGGGGATCTTTCCAAATAGAAAAATAACTAAACAACAGCCAGCTGAGTTCTATAGTCTCTCTCTCTCTCTCTCTCTCTGGAGGAGGTTGCACCTGAATTTCCTAGCTGCACTGAGTCACAGAGTGTTTGAGTTGGAGACAAACACTCTGCTCCAAACGTTTTGCATTATATAGTGTATATGTATACCAATTTCCACTGTTTGGTCCACTAGAACAGGGATTTATGAGAGTCTCCGCTCGACTTTCCAGGCAACAATTTACCCTACGATATATCACCGTGCTCTGGAGACCAACTTTGTTTGTTGTGGAATTAGCTCGTCCTGTCTATGACTGACAGGACCCACGGTTCGGAGGATAAGCTTGCTCCGTGGCTTCCCCCGTCCGTACGGGTTCTACCACGCAGTCTACACCAGGGTGTGTGAACGGCTTTAGCCGCAATACACCCCAGGGAGCTCTGTCTCTCACGAGGCGAAGCAAAAAAACACAGCACCAAAGACGCGGAAGCCGCCCCAGCGACAATACGCCTGTATACTATACAGTGTATAGTGTGCTGTGTAAAATGATAAGCCTATAGCGGGGCTGATGTTTCGCTGCGCCAAACGCAGGTCCACTCCAGCCCACGGAATATGCATCACGGATGCGTTAACTGACACCAAGCCAGTGATACAAACGTATAGTGCGATTATTCCGCTGCTTTACAGGATTACGGAGCCAATGGTCCTGTCTGTGTCCCTGCCCACAGGTCGACAGACAGGCTACACCACAGGACGCGTAAACTAACACTATGTCAGCAATACGTCTGTAACGGTGTTTTGGCTGGTTACCCTGTTTTTGTTTGCTATACCTACAAACGAGCTGTGTGACAGCAATCCAGAGAGGAGCGATCCACGCCAGCTCTCTAACCTGCCTCCAGCAGTGGATTAATCCGGCTGCCAGAACTCGTGAGTAGTTGCTTTTCAAAAAGGCAAAAAAATGCAGTTATTGTTGATAACTTGCTCTGCACTTCCGTTGAGGAGACCACGTCTTGGACTGCTCGGTGGAGATCAAAAAAGCAGTGTAATCACGCACACCTGGGCCTTATATACCTGTGCGTGCCAGTACAACTGGTGTGTCTTAAAGAGATATCCACGTCACAAGTGAGGTGGGGACATTCCCCATACATATGAAATATGTTGGGTGGAGAGATAGTCTCTGATACGATAGAGAACATATAATCCACATTTCCCTTTGCTCTACTATCTCTTGTCCTGCTGTAATTCACTTGTACGAAATAATTAATAATGGTGCCTGGTGGGAAAAAACTCAAAATATATACCATCTAGATGGCAATGGAAAAACAGTGTAAAGTTAGAGCACATTAATGAATAAATTAAGTTGAGGTGACTGTTGTAAACCAGCAACGTTTATTTTGTATGCATTTTCGCTGTATTTTAATGCAATTCACTGCAGCAGTGAGAGGTATCTAAACTACAGACACTAAAACCACAAAGAAGTAGAACTATGTCCCATCGTTCTAATATGGAGTGAGAGGTATCTAAACTACAGTGACATTAAAACCACAAAGGAGTAGAACTATGTCCCATCGTTCTAATATGGAGTGAGAGGTATCTAAACTACAGTGACATTAAAACCATAAAGGAGTAGAACTATGTCCCATCGTTCTAATATGTAGAACTATGTCCCATCGTTCTAATATGTAGAACTATGTCCCATCGTTCTAATATGTAGAACTATGTCCCATCGTTCTAATATGGAGTGAGAGGTATCTAAACTACAGTGACATTAAAACCACAAAGGAGTAGAACTATGTCCCATCGTTCTAATATGGAGTGAGAGGTATCTAAACTACAGTGACATTAAAACCACAAAGGAGTAGAACTATGTCCCATCGTTCTAATATGTAGAACTATGTCCCATCGTTCTAATATGGTGACTGAGGTTGTCATGAACACAATATTTAAAGACAAATGACTAAAGGTCTCAGTAGTAGAGCAGAGAGACACAATACAACCACCACCAATTGTATTAAGTTACAGATTTATTAAAAAGGTTACATAGTGAGGCTTCAATGAAAACAGCATAACTCAAATCATACTCAAACACTTTTGTTCTAGCCATTGATTGATTGATTGAAATATTTATTAACAGTTTGTAGAATTTACAGTACATTTTAAGCACAAACTCAATACAAAGACTGTCAACTGTGAGTGGACGACCCAATTAAGCATTACACTTGTTTACAACAGGGTCCACATTGTTCAATTCATCAAAACATTTAAAGACATACAAACATTTAGAGACATACAAATAGACATTTCTATGTAGCTAAAGTACAGAACAGGAATTCATCATATGGGAAGCAAAAAAGGGAAAAGATACAATCATGCCATCATGCTGTATGACCTGCTGCTCTCCCATACATGTACATGTAAAACATAAACTACTCTTATTTCGAGTCCCAATGTGTGAATCAGTCTATCTGTTATTCAACCACAGTCATTGAGTCATTTTGATGGGCCAATTAAACCTCATTTGCAAATGATTGCTGTAAATTCCTCCAGAACAACAGACGCTAGAACCAGGCATGGTGAAGAAACAACTGCTGACTTTAGAGCGTCGCAGTCCCGCCCCCCCTCGAGAGACCCCGGAAAATAAATCGCCGTTCATTTTCCTCATAGGCATTTCTTTAAAGTATTTATTTAAAGACGGTTACGCCGCGGACAAAGCCAACCCGGATCGTGACAAATCATGACAATGAACACAATATTTTGGGCCGATCAAATCATTAGAAAGATAACACTATTTGTTTTGTTTTTCTTCTTATAAATTATTTGATCGGCCCCAAAACATTGTGTTCATTGTCACGATCCGAGTTGTCTTTGTCCGCGGCGTAACCGTCTTTAAATAAATACTTTAAGAAAAGCCTATGGAGAAAATGCATTGGGATTCATTTCCTGGGCCACTCGTTGTTCTGAAAGGGGGAGGGACTGAGACGCTCTAAAGGCCTACAGTGTTGAAAATGTGCATCACAACATCTTCATTTAAACCCAGCTGGTTCTAGGCTCTAGCTGGGTCTATTGTTCTGGAGGAATTTACAGCAGGTTTATGGCCCATCGATGACTCAATGACTGGTTGAATAACAGACAGACTGATTCACACCTTTTCGTCTCTCTGCTCTTCTACTCAAACCTTTAGGCCTAAAAAAAAAAAAACTTCCGATTGGCTGTCATTTTTGGGCTGAGTAGGTAGGGAATTTATTTTATTTTATTTTTTATTTTATTTTTTCGTGGGAAGGATGGGTAGCAAGGAATTTATTTTATTTTATTTTACTTATTTATTTTTTTGTGGGAAGGATGGGTAGCAAGGATTAAAAAAATAATAATCCTAAGGCAATGATGGATAGGCTTCTACATATTTCATATTTTGGCTATGTGAAATAACTGTGGCAGTTTTAATGGTTAATACAACTTTACATTGTTTTCATTACACAGTGACATACCTGGAGTAGAGGCAGCAGGTTTAGAAAATAGGGTTGCTGATATTTTCTGCTGCCCTGCGGTTGGCTTTTTTTTGGTGGCATTTTAATGTGCGGTGGCAGTGGCACCACAACACACACGCAACAGAAACACAACAATATCGGCGTGTGTTATTCAATGTGTGTTTCCCATTGAACCGGGTCTGCATGTCACGTTAAAACATGTTCCCCTGAATATTTCTGTTGGAGGCAGCGCGGTTCAGTTGAGAGAGTTGTTCAGTTGTCCGTTCACTGCTTATTCGTGGGGCTGCATCTATGGGCTGCATGCGTCATTGATCAGTCCATTGTCGTCACTCTCTGTCTCTAAACGGCTGTAGTCTAGAGGCTGCGCTCCGCTCCCCGGTCAGAGCTGAGCAACATGGCGGCGCACAGCGCGCTGTGTTGACAGTGTTGTTACAAACGATAGTGGTTCTACAACTATTCCTACGTGGATTTTATTTTTTATAACGTAGGATGAGGTCGCGTGTCCCGATGGTCTCATCAAAGAGAATTTGAATGATCAAAGACCTTTTTGGTCTTGACTCGGTCGTATTCTTTTTTTTTTTTCACCAAATGCCAATAAAATAATATGGGTCGCGCATATTTAATAGAGTCGGTCGGCAACCGGAAACCAACGTTTTTTTTTTTTAGGCCTTAGTCAAATGACTTTAAATATTGTGTTCATGACAACCCGCAGTCACCATATTAGAAGTATATGGGACATAGTTCTACTTATTAGAAGTATATGGGACATAGTTCTACTCCTTTGTGGTTTTAATGTCACTGTAGTTTAGATACTTCTCACTGTTGTAGTGAATTGCATTAAAATACAGTGAAAATGCATACAAACTAAACAGTCACCTCAACTTCATTTATTCATCCATGTGCTCTAACATTACACTGTTTTTCCATTGCCATCCAAATGGTATTTAATGGTCTGACATTACCATACACACAATGACAGGCCACTGTTTAATATGTGCCAATGTGTAATGCATGCTAATGTATCATGTTTTATCACTTCATTATATTTCTGAATGCCAGTCAACATGACAGACTGATTGATTGATTGATTGAAATATTTATTAACAGTTTGTAGAATTTACAGTACATTTTAAGCACAAACTCAATACAAAGACTGTCAACTGTGAGTGGACGACCCAATTAAGCATTACACTTGTTTACAACAGGGTCCACATTGTTCAATTCATCAAAACATTTAAAGACATACAGACATTTAGAGACGTACAAATAGACATTTCTATGTAGCTAAAGTACAGAACAGGAATTCATTCATATGGGAGGCAAAAAAGGGAAAAGATACAATATACAGTGAGGGAAAATGGGGGGGGGGGGGTGGGGGGGGATTCAGATTTTACAGAGGCCAGTTTCGAATTGCAGCCATCCGTAGGTGCCCTTTGAGAGCGGTTTTGAAGGAGTCAAGGGATTCATATTGACTAAATATTGGACTGTGGACACAATTCACAAGAAGCTTAATAGTTTGTGCACTAACTGTTTTTTTTTATTTATTTTGTAGCCTACAAGTAAATTACAGCAGGACACGAGATAGTAGAGAAAAGGGAAATGTGGATTATATGTTACTATTCAAAGTCATTTTCAGTTGCCCTGCATTACTTGTTATTATGTCAAAAGAACTGCTGCGAGGTACAGTCTGTGACATATTCACTACATCAATTTTTTTCAAAATGTGTAAAATTTTTGTATAACAACTCCATGGGGTGTTTGCAGTTACAGCAACTACCTGTAACTCCTACTATTATATTGTCTTTTATCTTGTATTTTTTAAATAAACATTCAAAGTCAAGAGGTGTTTATTTTTTTATTTTAGAGTAACATGTGTGGTAATTTCAGTCAAACCCATGAAATACCATTTTGAAGGCAATGACACCTTGTAATGGAGGAGCACATAACTGCAAGATACATTAACCCATTCTGACCTGAGATCAGATTCATACGAGGTTTCCACTGGACACACACTGGTCTGATTAACCCATTCTTACCTGAGATCAGATTCATACGAGGTTTCCACTGGACACACACTGGTCTGATTAACCCATTCTGACCTGAGATCAGATTCATACGAGGTTTCCACTGGACACACACTGGTCTGATCAACCCATTCTGACCTGAGATCAGATTCATACGAGGTTTCCACTGGACACACATTGGTCTGATTAAACCCATTCTGACCTGAGATCAGATTAAAAAAATGTCAGTCGTTCTTCGATTTTTCAAAAATAGCAGACCTACAAGCTCGTAGTGCGCCTCTCGGTGGCGCGATACGAGCTTGTAGATCTGTTAATTTTCAATAGATAAAGCATAACATGATGCTAACACCAAAATGGCGGTGCCCGGTCAGAATGGGTTAAGATGCATAACACCACCAAATAACACCACAACATGCAGAAGAGCAATGATAGTGGTTTATATTTAACTTTAGTCAGAGATAGCGTCTGCTAAATGCCTAAATTGTAATTGTAAATTTGTGCTAAAGAAAGTGAGCATCTTGTGCTTGCTGCTACTTGTGCCTACTGTACTTGTTCACATGTCCCTTTTAGTAACAACACTTACTGTTATTGTGACCCGAGTGTACAGCAAGAAGAGGCATATGGAGGTTTAAAGGGCATATTCATTAACCACAAAGGTGGGATGGAGAAAGGTAACAAGAAGACTCGCCCGTTTCTGTTTTCCTCCCAGAATGTTCCCCAGTGAGGGGTGGGAGAGGCTGGACAGCAGACGGCTGGACTTTGAATTTCTCTAACTATAAACTTTCATGACAGCAGACAGCCTAAAGTACAAATATAATTTATGAAAATCTACTACATTGAAGTCTGTTCACAGAAGTTGTTGTAGGATATGTGGGGATTATCTGACGAGGTACCATTTATAGGGTCAATATAAGTAAAATAATATAGCCTTTCTACAGGAGTATCTTTTTATATTTTTCCAAAAAGAATACAAACAGCCAATAGTATTACAAAGTTATCCCCCTCACTGGTGACAATTCCGGGAGGAAAAACGGGCAAGCACCGGGTCGAGTCTTCCGGTATTCATGGAGAAAGGTGAATGGTCTGTAGGTTGCTCCAAACAGCAGACGGACAGTTAGGTTTTCATTTTGCTATAGAGCACCGAAGTCTGACGTCACTTTCAGTAGAGGGCGTCAGTCCCCAGGTTCATGTATTTTTTTTAGTTGCATTGAAATCGCCATAGGAGGATTTTTAGATTGCTTCATATAAGAACTGTGTTTGAAAAATAAACATGTCATCCCGGCCGCTTCACTCATATGGATATGAAGAATCAACTGACGCTAATGTTACTGCTGCTGAATTAGTTAAATTTTCTCTAGAAGCAGACTGTATCATATATGAGTGACTGACTGTTGCAAACGATACAGAGACACCTCCCTGACAATAACGCAGAGACAGCTTGTTTATTTTTGGACCACAACGCTTATAGTAGACAATATTAAGATCACCCCACCCCGTTACGTCAGGACTTTAGAACCAGGGGAATGGAAGGGATGAGCGAGTTACGTCAGGACTTTAGAACCAGGGGAATGGAAGGGATGAGCGAGTTACGTCAGGACTTCGGTGCTCTATATAACAGTCAGGTAGTCAGATTCGGGAGGGGTTTCTGTCAGGATATTTTGATGAAGTATTTGCTGTAGGACCTGCACAGCCCTGCTCACTCTGTATTAACCCATTCTGACCGGGCACCCATTTTGGTGTCAGCATCATGTTATGCTTTAGCTATTTAAAAAAAGCAGATCTACAAGCTCGTATCGCGCCACCGAGTGGCGCGATACGAGCTTGTAGGTCTGCTATTTTTTGAAAAATCGAAGACAATATAATATAGTAGGAGTTACAGGTAGTTGCTGTAACTTCAAACACCCCATGGAGTTGTTATACAAAAATTGTACACATTTTGAAACAATGGATGTAGTGAATATATATGTCACAGACCCACTGTACCTCGCAGCAGTTCTTTTGACATAACAAGTAATGCAGGGTAACTGAAAATGACGTTGAATAGTAACATATAATCCACATTTCCCTTTTCTCTACTATCTCTTGTCCTGCTGTAATTTACTTGTATGAAATAATTAATAATGGTGCCTGGTGGGAAAAAACTCAAATTAAATACCATCTGGATGGCAATGGAAAAACAGTGTAATGTTAGAGCACATGAATGAATGCATTTTCACTGTATTTTAATTAGGGCCGGGACTAATTGCGATTAATTTAGATTAATTAACTACAGAAAAATTTATCGCGATTAACTACAGATAAATTAATCGCGATTAACTACAGATAAATTAATCGCACCTTTTTTTTCACCGCGGAACGTTTCTCACTGGGCGCTTTTCTATAGTACTGAAAACTGGAAATAATAAAAAGTCACCCCATTTTGTGTTGCCTAGAACTGGAGGTCTGACAAAAAACAGTAACAATATGAAGTAAGTACAGCTTTGTGATGTCACTGAGATGTACTTGTTACTGTTACTAATTTTTTTTCAGACCTCCAGTTCCAGGCAACACAGAATGGGGTGACTTTTTATTATTATTTCCACAACAGGTATATTAATGAGAGTAAAATGTTGAAAATGAGTGGTATCCTGTAGTCACTATTCGTTGATTCACTGGGATACCAAAAAACATTAAAAAAAAGGTTTCTCGCTGTTCTCGGGTTGATTATTGATATGCGATTAAAATGCGATTAATCTAGATTAATTAATCGCAAAGCCTCTGATTAATTAGATTCATTTTTTTAATCGAGTCCCAGCTCTAATTTTAATGCAATTCACTGCAACAGTGAGAGGTATCTAAACTACAGTGACATTAAAACCATAAAGGAGTAGAACTATGTCCCATCGTTCTAATATGGTGACTGAGATTGTCATGAACACAATATTTAAAGTCAAATGACTAAAGGTCTCAGTAGAGCAGGGAGACCAAATACAACCACCACCACTTGTATTAAGTTACAGATTTATTAAAAAGGTTACATAGGGAGGCTTCAATGAAAACAGCATAACTCAAATCATACTCAAACACTTTGTTTTTGTTCTAGCCATGACCTGCTGCTCTCCCATACATGTACATGTAAAACATAAACTACTCTTATTTTCAAGTCCCAATGTGTGAATCAGTCTATCTGTTATTCAACCACAGTCATTGAGTCATTTTGATGGGCCAATTAAACCTCATTTGCAAATGATTGCTGTAAATTCCTCCAGAACAACAGACGCTAGAACCTAGAACCAGGCATGGTGAAGAAACAACTGCTGACTTTAGAGCGTCGCAGTCCCGCCCCCTCGAGAGACCCGGAAAATAAATTTCCGTTCATTTTCCTCATAGGCATTTCTTAAAGTATTTATTTAAAGACGGTTACGCCGCGGACAAAGCCAACTCGGATCGTGACAAATCGTGACAATGAACACAATATTTTGGGGCCGATCAAATCATTAGAAAGAAGAAAATAAAGGCAGGAGACAACACTATTTGTTTTGTTTTTCTTCTTATAAATTATTTGATCGGCCCCCAAAACATTGTGTTCATTGTCATGATTTGTCACGATCCGAGTTGGCTTTGTCCGCGGCGTAACCGTCTTTAAATAAATACTTTAAGAAATGCCTATGGGAGAAAAATGCATTGGGATTTATTTCCTGGGCCACTCGTCGTTCTGAAAGGGGGAGGGACCGCGATGCTCTAAAGGCCTACAGTGTTGAAAATGTGCATCACAACATCTTCATTTAAACCCAGCTGGTTCTAGGCTCTAGCTGGGTCTATTGTTCTGGAGGAATTTACAGCAGGTTTATGGCCCATCGATGACTCAATGACTGGTTGAATAACAGATAGACTGATTCACACCTTTTCGTCTCTCTACTCTTCTACTCAAACCTTTAGTCATTTGACTTTAAATATTGTGTTCATGACAACCCACAGTCACCATATTAGAAGTATATGGGACATAGTTCTACTCCTTTGTGGTTTTAATGTCACTGTAGTTTAGATACCTCTCACTGTTGTAGTGAATTGCATTAAAATACAGTGAAAATGCATACAAAATAAACAGTCACCTCAACTTCATTTATTCATCCATGTGCTCTAACATTACACTGTTTTTTCATTGCCATCCAGATGGTATTTAATGGTCTGACATTACCATACACACTATGACAGGCCACTGTTTAATATGTGCCAATGTGTAATGCATGCTAATGTAATCATGTTTTATCACTTCATTATATTTCTGAATGCCAGTCAACATGACAGACTGTGGACACAATTCACAAGAAGCTTAATAGTTTGTGCACTAACTGTCTTTTTATTTTATTTTGTACAAGTAGATTACAGCAGGACACGAGATAGTAGAGATAAGGGAAATGTGGATTATATGTTACTATTCAAAGTCATTTTCATAAGTAATTGTGTCACCCAACTAGGGCTCAATGATCATGTACCCCTGAGACACCACAAGCAGCAGGCAGGTCGTTATAGAAAAGTAACAAAGTTTATTATATGCTCTGAGATAAAACAGGTAAGTATAAAAACATGTAACAGGAATCAATATAACACTATACAAGTGAAATACGTAAATGTATAGGTATATAGCAATGTGGCAATTTATACAGTATGACTAGTAATTATTAAAACGTAGCAATATAAATAGGCACTGTATTCTAGGCAAGCAACAATCACAAGCTCCTCTTAAATGCCCACCCCAGGAATCTGGATAAAGTACAGTGTTTGTTCCCACCCAATCTCCTAAGTCCTTAGTACATGCACGACCAACAAAAGATGCCACGGCAAATCAAGTGCACACAAACGATCACTGCAATAAGCCTATATCAAAATAGGATAACACTTCTATCGAAATCACAGCAGTAAAATACAACATGCGTGTTCACCAATAGGGGCGGTAGGAGACAGGTGAAGCCAACACTGAGAATATCCCACCCCTGTAAGCAGCCCTCTGGAAAACTGAATGACCGCTGTACCCAATGTACTGTACACTACAATAATACGTGCCACACCGTTAAGTTAGCAAATGCCCAATAATAATAGTAATAACTATAATAAACACTATCGCTTCCCAACTCACGGCCCCAGAGCCCAGATTGTCCGTCCTCCCTCGTGACGTCACTGTCTCTTATCCAACCGGGACTCCGAACGAGGCGAAGCCCCGTATGTGGCGTCGGTTGCCTGGCAACGAGAACTGTCAAGCGATGGTATGCGGAGCTGCGTTGACAGTTGGTTGTCGTTCCACGCTCCACGGCCGTGGACAGAAACTGAGGAGGAGGAAACAGACTCTGTAAGCGATGGTGGTAGGAAACAACGTAGCGTCACACTCACACAAAGTTGAGACTCGGATTGACCGTCCCTTTTAGGCCGAGTAGTCTGGCATATAGCAGTAAACCATCTGCGTCGGCGGTCCTCGAGGAGACGGCGGGCGATCAATGATATGCGGCCGGCGATCCAACGCTGTTCTGCGGCGTCCAGGCGTCCAGGACGGGGAGGCTGGGAAGGAGGATATGACTCGTCAGTGACAGTGAGCGAAGTTGAATATAGGACCACACTCACACAATGTTGCGGCTCGGATTGACCGTCCCTTTTAGGCAGAGTAGGCTGGCGTGTAACAAGGAAGCGGTCTGGTCAGGAGCTCGGCGTGTAGTCGGATGGGTGGCGTTGTTTCGTGTACGGCGTGGCATTCGGCGTGTCGGCGTGTCGGCGTCTGCGACCGTCTCTGTCTCAGCTCGGTTTTCTCTAGCGCGCTGCCGAATGCTTCCTCTCTTATACCCGGGTCCTCCAATAACGGTGCGACACCGCCTTCTCATTGTCTGTAGAAGGAAAGAGGAGAAACGCAGCACCACCCCTACAGTCCAACAGTGGCACGTACTTGCCAGCATAACATGTATTTCAGTTCAAGTTCATGTTGTCTGTGTATATCATTCATTACAGTTAGTGTCCACAGGTGACAAACGCAGCACCACCCCTACAGTCCAACAGTGGCACGTACTTGCCAGCATAACATGTATTTCAGTTCAAGTTCATATTGTCTGTGTATATCATTCATTACAGTTAGTGTCCACAGGTGACATAATTCCCCCCTACTTTGTCAGTGGTCGTCCCGACCACTAGAGTTGTCGAAACCGTAATGGAGGCATGCCAAAGTTGACTCGCCGAGAGCGGCGAAGGTCAGGTCCATTCAATTGACCCTTCCTTACATCATCCTGGCTCCTGCTTGGGTCCTCTTCAGGCTCTGGGGGGTGAGACGTCCCACCCACCAAACTACGGGCACCGCTTAACCCCTCCCTATTCAAAACAGCCCCCTCGTTAATGACCAACCTGCTAGGACCTGCTTGGGCGGGCTCAGGAGAACTTGGGGCATTTACCTGTTCATGGGCAGGGGCAAAAGGGGCCTCATCTAATGGGGGAACGGGCAGTACTGGGACCTCTGGGGTAGGGGGACCAGGAGGGCCAGGGGCGTCTGCCAGTTCAGGAGCAGGAGGCGCAAGGGGCTCTTCTAATAGTGGAATGGGCACTGTTCTGACATCAGGGCCAATGGGTCCTACCTCAAGCTCGACTTGGGTAGGTTCGGGGGGTGGAATCAGGGGTACTACTGGGCAGTTGGGAACTGTTCGGGCAGTAAGGTTGGATGCAGACCATGGGAGCAGGGGGATAGTGGGGCTGTTGGATTCCCCTGGGGGTTCTTGTGGACGGTTGTGGGGTTCGGGTTCCTCTGGCCTCTCCCCAATGTCTGCGGGGCATGGCCGCAGATTGTTGCGGTGGAGGGTACGAGTGGGGCCCCCCCTGCCTTCAGGCCGAATGACGTAAACTGGTTGTTCAGGACGTAACTGTGAGAGGATCACATAGGGATCTGGAACCCAGCGTGGGGCGAGCTTCCCTTGGGCGCGCCGCCGGAAGTTTCTCACCAGGACACGTTCACCTGGCAACAAAGGGAGTGCTCGGGCCTTCTTGTTGTAGCGGGCTTGGTCCCAGGCCTGGCGCTGGGAAGCATTGGTCTTCACCCGTGCATAAGCAGCTGTCAAGCGGTCATGGTGACTCTGCACCCATCCTTCCAGGGAGTCCCTTTGTTGCGGGGGAGATACCTCATGAAGCAGGTCAATGGGTAGTCTGGCATGTCGGCCGAACAAGACGTAGTGCGGTGTCATCCCCGTGGACGCATGTGTCGAGTTGTTGTAGGCTTGAACCAGAAAAGGTAGCTGCTGATGCCACAGGGGTTGGACTTCAGGCTCCAACGTGCTCAGCAGGCCGATTAGGGTTTTGTTGAACCGTTCACAAGTCCCATTCCCCTGGGGATGGTAAGGTGTGGTTCGACTCTTTGTGCAGCCATAGAGGTCACAGAGTTGTCGCATCAGGATGGACTCAAAGGCAGGTCCCTGGTCTGTCACAAACCTCTCGGGACAACCGAACGGTTGGATCAATGCTGCCCACAGTGCCTTCACTGTAGCTGCCGCTGTCTGGTCTTTGGTTGGCACTGCAAATGCGTAACGGGAAAACAAGTCAGTTATGACCAGTATGTATGGGTAAGTGTCATTAGGCCTGCCCAGGGACAAGTAGTCCAGACCCACCACCTCAAAGGGGTAGCTGCTCTGAACGGACATCAACGGGGCCCGAGGCTCTGTTCCTGCTTTACTCACTGCACATCTTGGACAGTCCGCAGTCCAAACTCGGACATCCTTTCCCATACCCGACCAGAAGAACCGCCGGCGCAGGATGGACACCACCTTCTCTGCACTGGAGTGGCCTGCTGCTTGATGGTACTCTTTCCAGAGTGCATGCGTTCTGGCAGCAGGGACTATCAGCTGGTATGCCAGGGTCTTGGTGTCTGGCTCCTCCCAAACGCGCACCAGTAGGTCCTCGCGTAGGTCCAGATGATCCCACTCCTGCAACAGTTTAGACAGGTAGGGAGATAAACAGCGGCGAATGTCTCGGGATGGGGGCTCACCGGTTCCCAGCCATTCGCGGATCTGGCCCAACTCTGCATCCTGCTGCTGCCATGCTCTCCAGAGCGTTGTCTCTGGGGGGTTTGTGCTGGTAGGACGATCCTGTACCGATTCCTCTGCAGGGCCAGCCGGAACCTCCACAGCCTGAGCCACTGCAGTAAGAGTCTCTGGTAGTCTGGACAACAGGTCTGCGTTTTTGTTGGCGGTGCCAGGGCGGTACTTGATGTCGAAGGAGTAGTTGGCGAGTTGAGCAGCCCACCTCTGTTCGACCGCTCCTAGCCGGGCTGTGTTCAGGTGTACTAGGGGGTTATTGTCAGTGTAGATGGTAAACTGTGCCCCCCACAGGTAGTCTTTGAACTTGTGAGTCACTGCCCAATTAAGGGCCAGTAATTCCAACTTGAAGGAGCTATAGTTCTGGTCGTTGCGTTCGGTGGGGTTAAGGCTGCGGCTGGCATAGGCGATGACCCTTTCTTGTCCTTCCTGCACCTGAGATAGCACTGCCCCCAAGCCCTCCAAGCTGGCATCGGTATAGACCTTGAAGGGTTGGGAAAAGTCTGCAAAGGCCAAGATGGGGGCACTCAGGAGGGTCTGCTTCAGCTGCTCAAAGGCCCTCTGACAGTCGGGTGTCCAATTCACGGGGACAGAAGGGCGACCGGTCACCCCTTGCAGCAGATGATTCAGCGGGGCGGCAATCCGGGAGAAAGCCTTGATAAATCTCCTGTAGTAGCCTACAAAGCCAAGGAAGGAGCGGACCTGCTTCACTGTGGTCGGGACCGGCCAGTTGTCGACAGCTTGGGTTTTCTCCGGGTCTGTAGAAACCCCCTCCGCACTGACCACATGTCCAAGGTAGGTCACCCGGCGTCTAAAGAGCTTGCATTTCCCTGGTTGGAGCTTTAGGCCGTGGTCCTGTAGGCGTTGAAATACTTGCTCTAGATGCTTAAGGTGGCTCTGGAAGTCAGGAGAATACACGATCACATCATCCAAGTAAATGAGCAGATGGTCGTGTACCTGTCCCCCCAAGCAACGCTGCATGAGCCGCTGGAAGGTGGCGGGCGCGTTGCAGAGCCCAAAAGGCATTCTCTCGAACTGGTAGAGGCCCAACGGCGTGGTGAAAGCAGTCTTTTCTTTGTCTTCCGGAGCCACCTCCACCTGCCAATATCCACTGGCCAGATCCAGGGTACTGTACCAGGCTGCCTGTGTCAAACTGGTGAGGGACTCCTCGATCCTGGGCAAGGGGAAAGCATCTTTGTGGGTGACGGAATTTAGTTTGCGGTAATCGACACAGAAGCGCCAGGAGCCGTCCTTCTTGCGCACCAATACCACCGGTGCTGCCCAGGGACTAGAGCTTTCTGTGATCACCTTGCTGTCGATCATGCTCTGCAGCAGCAGCCGCAGCTCGGCATACAGTTTAGGGGGGACAGGGCGGTACCGTTCTCGGATAGGGGGTGCCTCTGCAGTGGGGATTTGATGATGGACGGCGGCAGTGTGGCCAAAGTCCTCCTCGTGAGCGGCAAAGACATGCGTCCACTGACTTAGGAGGGTGGTGAGCTGTCCTTGTTGCTCCGTGTCCAAGCCGTCTCCCTCCAACTTCAAGGCTGGGTGGTCAGCAATAGGTGTGTGGGTCACGGATCGGACATCTACTTCCAGCACCCCAGGTTCTGTGTCTGTGATCACAAGCTCCTTTGCTCCATGGACCTCTAGGGGGTCGATTCGGGACACTACAGCCAGTGCCTGCTTCTGTGGGAGATGGACAGGAGAGGGGTTTGGGTTACAGACTCGAAGAGGCACCTTCCCTCCACGGACCCAGCTCAAAGTCCTCGCAATCCGCCAGCTGCGCTCCTCCATGCCCTGGCCATCAGGGAGGTCCTCCACCAGCACGGGACAGTCCTCCCCACCCAGGGCCTGAGGTACGTAGGCTCAGACGATCATCTCGGACTCTGGCGGGACCAAGATGGGTGCCTGTCGCTCCAGTTTGGCCACGCCTTGGGCTACCTCTTGGGTGGGGGTGACCTGTATTCTTCTGCAGATGGTGAACGCCTTTTCCCATGCTTTCCTGGCAGCTGGGGAGAAGAGGGACTTGAAAGCAGCCTGCCCCGGATGGCCTTGCTTGAACAGGGCCTCCCAGCACTCGGACATCACGTTCATGCCTAGCAGTCCATGGTCAGTGTTCATACAGTCATCTTTAACAATTACGATGCCCCGGCCCGGCACCTCTATCCCTCCGATAGTAAAGTCCATGACTGCATACCCTATATAAGGGATCTGTAGGCCGTTAGCCGCTCTCAGAGTCAACCAGGAGAGGGCGTCAGTCCCCAGGTTCATGTATTTTTTTTAGTTGCATTGAAATCGCCATAGGAGGATTTTTAGATTGCTTCATATAAGAACTGTGTTTGAAAAATAAACATGTCATCCCGGCCGCTTCACTCATATGGATATGAAGAATCAACTGACGCTAATGTTACTGCTGCTGAATTAGTTAAATTTTCTCTAGAAGCAGACTGTATCATATATGAGTGACTGACTGTTGCAAACGATACAGAGACACCTCCCTGACAATAACGCAGAGACAGCTTGTTTATTTTTGGACCACAACGCTTATAGTAGACAATATTAAGATCACCCCACCCCGTTACGTCAGGACTTTAGAACCAGGGGAATGGAAGGGATGAGCGAGTTACGTCAGGACTTTAGAACCAGGGGAATGGAAGGGATGAGCGAGTTACGTCAGGACTTCGGTGCTCTATATAACAGTCAGGTAGTCAGATTCGGGAGGGGTTTCTGTCAGGATATTTTGATGAAGTATTTGCTGTAGGACCTGCACAGCCCTGCTCACTCTGTATTAACCCATTCTGACCGGGCACCCATTTTGGTGTCAGCATCATGTTATGCTTTAGCTATTTAAAAAAAGCAGATCTACAAGCTCGTATCGCGCCACCGAGTGGCGCGATACGAGCTTGTAGGTCTGCTATTTTTTGAAAAATCGAAGACAATATAATATAGTAGGAGTTACAGGTAGTTGCTGTAACTTCAAACACCCCATGGAGTTGTTATACAAAAATTGTACACATTTTGAAACAATGGATGTAGTGAATATATATGTCACAGACCCACTGTACCTCGCAGCAGTTCTTTTGACATAACAAGTAATGCAGGGTAACTGAAAATGACGTTGAATAGTAACATATAATCCACATTTCCCTTTTCTCTACTATCTCTTGTCCTGCTGTAATTTACTTGTATGAAATAATTAATAATGGTGCCTGGTGGGAAAAAACTCAAATTAAATACCATCTGGATGGCAATGGAAAAACAGTGTAATGTTAGAGCACATGAATGAATGCATTTTCACTGTATTTTAATTAGGGCCGGGACTAATTGCGATTAATTTAGATTAATTAACTACAGAAAAATTTATCGCGATTAACTACAGATAAATTAATCGCGATTAACTACAGATAAATTAATCGCACCTTTTTTTTCACCGCGGAACGTTTCTCACTGGGCGCTTTTCTATAGTACTGAAAACTGGAAATAATAAAAAGTCACCCCATTTTGTGTTGCCTAGAACTGGAGGTCTGACAAAAAACAGTAACAATATGAAGTAAGTACAGCTTTGTGATGTCACTGAGATGTACTTGTTACTGTTACTAATTTTTTTTCAGACCTCCAGTTCCAGGCAACACAGAATGGGGTGACTTTTTATTATTATTTCCACAACAGGTATATTAATGAGAGTAAAATGTTGAAAATGAGTGGTATCCTGTAGTCACTATTCGTTGATTCACTGGGATACCAAAAAACATTAAAAAAAAGGTTTCTCGCTGTTCTCGGGTTGATTATTGATATGCGATTAAAATGCGATTAATCTAGATTAATTAATCGCAAAGCCTCTGATTAATTAGATTCATTTTTTTAATCGAGTCCCAGCTCTAATTTTAATGCAATTCACTGCAACAGTGAGAGGTATCTAAACTACAGTGACATTAAAACCATAAAGGAGTAGAACTATGTCCCATCGTTCTAATATGGTGACTGAGATTGTCATGAACACAATATTTAAAGTCAAATGACTAAAGGTCTCAGTAGAGCAGGGAGACCAAATACAACCACCACCACTTGTATTAAGTTACAGATTTATTAAAAGGGTTACATAGTGAGGGAGGCTTCAATGAAAACAGCATAACTCAAATCATACTCAAACACTTTCTGTTTCTGTTCTAGCCAGCATGCTGTCTGACCTGCTGCTCTCCCATACATGTACATGTAAAACATAAACTACTCTTATTTTCAAGTCCCAATGTGTGAATCAGTCTATCTGTTATTCAACCACAGTCATTGAGTCATTTTGATGGGCCAATTAAACCTCATTTGCAAATGATTGCTGTAAATTCCTCCAGAACAACAGACGCTAGAACCAGGCATGGTGAAGAAACAACTGCTGACTTTAGAGCGTCGCAGTCCCGCCCCCTCGAGAGACCCGGGAAATAAATTTCCGTTCATTTTCCATTTCCATTTTACTGTTTTTTTTACAGTGAGAGGTATCTAAACTACAGTGACACTAAAACCATAAAGGAGTAGATCTATGTCCCATCGTTCTAATATGGTGACTGAGATTGTCATGAACACAATATTTAAAGTCAAATGACTAAAGGTCTCAGTAGAGCAGGGAGACCAAATACAACCACCACCACTTGTATTAAGTTACAGATTTATTAAAAAGGTTACATAGGGAGGCTTCAATGAAAACAGCATAACTCAAATCATACTCAAACACTTTGTTTTTGTTCTAGCCATGACCTGCTGCTCTCCCATACATGTACATGTAAAACATAAACTACTCTTATTTCAAGTCCCAATGTGTGAATCAGTCTATCTGTTATTCAACCACAGTCATTGAGTCATTTTGATGGGCCAATTAAACCTCATTTGCAAATGATTGCTGTAAATTCCTCCAGAACAACAGACGCTAGAACCAGGCATGGTGAAGAAACAACTGCTGACTTTAGAGCGTCGCAGTCCCGCCCCCCCCTCGAGAGACCCCGGAAAATAAATCGCCGTTCATTTTCCTCATAGGCATTTCTTTAAAGTATTTATTTAAAGACGGTTACGCCGCGGACAAAGCCAACTCGGATCGTGACAAATCATGACAATGAACACAATATTTTGGGCCGATCAAATCATTAGAAAGAAGAAAATAAAGGCAGGAGACAACACTATTTGTTTTGTTTTTCTTTTGTTTTTCTTCTTATTTGATCGGCCCCAAAATATTGTGTTCATTGTCACGATTTGTCACGATCCGAGTTGGCTTTGTCCGCGGCGTAACCGTCTTTATATAAATACTTTAAGAAATGCCTATGGGAGAAAAATGCATTGGGATTTATTTCTGTTGTTGTAGAAGTGGGTCTTGAGCTGAGCTTTAAAAATGTCTACAGAGGCTGCCTGACGAAGGTACAGTGGGAGCTTGTTCCATGCCGTCGGCCCCTAGAAGCAAAAAGCTGGCGAGCAGGCCAGCAGTGGAAGACCTTAGGGGGGGGCGGTTTGGGACATATTTAGGCAGGCAGTCATGTAGGTAGGAAGGTGCGAGACCATTGAGAGCTTTATAGACAAGTAAAATAATTTTAAAATCAATCCTAAAAAATGTAGGAGCACAGCAAGATACATTAAGATGCACATGGGGTTTCCATCCCATGTAAATGACACCACAGCATGCAGAAGAGCAATGATAGTGGTTTATATTTGACTTGTCAAAGTCAGAGATAGGTTGTGCACTCCATGAAGTTAAATGTCTCTGTGCTAAAGAAATTGAGCATCTCCACTTATGTGCTATTTATTGACGGAGTCCACTCTTATTTATTTTATATGCATCCTTATCAACCCCTATTCGAACAAGCCAAAAACCTTCAGTGGAAGTTTCCCCCGGACAGAACTTGGTGAGGACTCCCTCCGAGCAGTGTTGTTTTTGGCAGCAGATTTCTATTTTAGTTTTAGCCGTTGTCTCTTGAATAGTTTTCACTTAGTTTTAGTCACATTTTAGTCACCTGGAATGTTCTAGTGTTTAGTCTAGTTGTAGTCGACTAAATGTCATACAATTTTAGTCGACTAAAATGTGTTTTGACAGGCCTTGATGTCGTTGTAATGACATGTTTTACACTTTGGTTGCATGCTGAAAATAGCAGATATACAATCTCTCAGATTGTATATCTGCTATTTTCAGCATGCAACCCAGCATAAAACTGGATCTCTCGTCCACTAGTCCCTTCCTAACATTTTAGTCTAGTTTTTATTTGTTGACGATATTGTCAGTATATTTAGTCTTAGTTTTAGTCATCATAGATTCGTTTTTATTTCGTTTTAGTCAGTGAAAAATGGTAGTCGCCGAACATTTTTCGTCTTAGTTTTAGTCGACGAAAACAACCCTGCCTCCGAGTTACATTGTGGTCATACAGAGAAGATGCTCTGGGGTGTGTCACTGTCAGTGGATGGACTACAGCTCTTAGTACCAATAGTGGTATTTCAACTAGTGGCAAAGTTCAGTCTTTCATTCACCACATCCGCAGAACCCGCTACTCAGTGGCGTGCACAGACATTTAGAGGGGCAGGTGCTCAAGTGAAAAAAAAGGGCACCTTGTGCCATTTTGGTGCTTCAGCTATTGAAAAATAGCAGATCTACAAGCTCATAGCGCGCCACCGAGTGGCGCGCTACGAGCTTGTAGGTCTGCTATTTTTTTTTTTATCGAAGAACCACTGACATAGAAACATATAGCTTTAGATTGTGGGGGGCCTAAATAATATAGTAGAAGCGTTTTTATCAAGAATTGATCAATGTCACCGCATGGTCCACACACTACAAATTAAGACAAAAAAAGGTTTCTTTTTTTTTTTTTTTTTTTTAGAGCACATTGCCAAAAGAGCATATAGTGTCTATCTGTGCACGCCACTGCCGCTACATGCCCCAGGTGTCTGTAGCTACGCTGTATGTACTCATGATGAAGGCTTATGTGAGCGATGTTTGGAACACGTAACAACTGTAAATGATGAGTTGAGCCCCCTCATCCTTTTGCCCTTTGATGAATGTCTCAAGAAGCTGTGCGCCTCACAACCACCAGCTGGTTTCTGCTTCAAGTCCACATGGAGCTGGATCTTCTCATTCTTCAATGAAGTCATGTTTACATCATATATGCCTCATTCACTTAATTTGGCCAATTTATATTCTTCAGTCAAGAGTACAGCTTCCGAATCCTACACACTAAACCCAAGCGTTTAGGTTATAAACAGTTTTAAACACATATTTGTAACACTTTTTAAACGTGTCACAGTGTTTAGATTATAAACAGAAGAACATGTTTAATCGCCTGTAACACTTTTTAAACGTGTCACAGTGTTTAGATTATAAACAGAAGAACATGTTTAATCGCCTGTAACACTTTTTAAACACATACACGTGTTTAGTTTTTACAATCAAAGTCAGTCATATTATAGGTGTTTAGAATTCAAACACTATGTGTTCTCGTGAGGTGTTTGAGTGAACTCGTGTTCTACTGTATTTTATGACCATTAATAAACATGTGGCATTTTATTATTACACACATGGTGTTTAGGTTTAAACGTGTCACATGTTCCAGGGATTTACAGTGTAGCATTTAATATAAACCACATCAATCCAACCATCTTGGAACGAGACTAATGCATGTGTAAGTTTTGCATGAGAATCTAGCTGGCTTCGTAGCTGAGAAGCTCTACCAGATGAAACTCATTGACACAGCCGGTCTGGGAAACCTGGCTGCAACTCATCCAACAAGAACCGCATGTATGACGAGTGTGTGGACTGCAAGGACAAGTGTGTGCCAATCCCCAGTACATAATATTACGACGGTACAGCAAAAGTGTCTTTCACTACAGTGGGTCACAGAAGATTTAGGAGATGGATAAGAAGAACGAGGGAGAGAACAGGTCAACTGTAAAGTTCACCATCACGAAGTCTGTGGAAAGCACTGTCACAGCTGCAGTATGGCTTCTGCCGTGCATTGAATTGATTGATTGATTGAAATATTTATTAACAGTTTGCAGAATGTACAGTACATTTCAAGCACAAACTCAATACAAAGACTGTTAACTGTGAGTGGACGACCCAATTAAGCATTACACTTGTTTACAACAGGGTCCACATTGTTCAATTCATCAAAACATTTAGAGACATACAAATAGACACTTCTATGTAGTTAAAGAACAGAACAGGAATTCATCATACTGTATAGGAAGCAAAAAGGGAAAAGATACATATACAGTGTATATGTATATATTTCTGAAAATTACAGCTGCAAATATACTGTAGCTCCCAGATTCAAGCAGTGCACTTTGGGGCTTCACACCAGCAGGCCACTCTACATACAGGGGTGTTGTATGTGGGTGGAAAACCAGAGCCTGTGTGCTTCAGCGCCATCTCCCCCTGCAGACATAAAAACCCTCCAGCAATATGGCAACGCCTCAATCCAGTGCTGGATTATCTCCAGGCCAAAACATCCACATGTTTTTTTTTTAAGTGATGGCCCCAGTGTACTCAGTACAAACAACGGGGAAACTTCGTCCTTTTCAGTACAGCATTGTACAGAAGAGGGTTCATGGATGCATGATGGCTCTAGTCACGGCAAAGGAGCACCAGATGAGCCTTAAAACGATCAGCTGACATGATGGTGGCGAAGGGCCGTGATATCCCGGATGCAGAAGAGCTGTACAATTAAGGGCCTTGACTGAGGCAAACACAGTTAAAAACAGTGAAACTGTTAGAGTAGAGTAGAGTAGAGTTTTATTTGTTTTGGTCATTATAACAAATCAAATCAATACATTTCTTTTGCAAAAGAAACATTGACCAAAAAGGTGTAGGCTGAAGCCTATAAGCTTATAGTGCCTACCCTTCTAACAGATAAATGGCTTTCATAAGTAAAATAGTACAACAAAGCAAGGGTGAAGGGTGAAGATGTTGAGAATGCAATGGAGTAAAAAAAAAGAGATAAAGGCTGCACACTCGTAGCCACGATGCTGTATCTTTATTAGTAGGATGCAATGGAGAACATACCAAAGAAAATACCAGCGGTGCCGGGAACAATGAGAATCAACCAGGTGATTACTCTGGCTCCGGGAGAACTGCTACATCGTGATTGTCGGCTGCTTTTGCACAACACAGAAGCAGTTAAAACTGGGGATCCTAACCCCCGCCCTCGGCCCTATAGACCGATTCCGTAGCGGTCTCATGGTCGCAGCCTACGTATTTCCTGTAGGCGGACTCGACGTAGCTGCGGGGGTAAAACCCTCACCAGGCGCACCTCTTCCACTACAGTGGAATACCAAATACCAATACCAAATCTTTCTGTTTTATGAACACAAGGCTGCTGTATTTTATACCTCATACTAAGCATTTAAAGTATGAGGTATAAAGTACACTGGCGTTATGTATCTTTCACTGCTTCGTCTCAACCATTACTCAATGGCTCTGGTCTCAGCCACCGCGGTGGATATTAGACATTCCGTTTTATTTTATTTTTTATGTTGCCACTACTGTTGGAGCAGCCATAAACTACACAGGTTCATCTCGATGTTCTGGGCATCTTTGTAATGTTAGTGTTAGTAAAAAAGCAGGTAAAGGAGTAAAGTTTGAGGCAAACTAACATCAGTCACTCTGCCGTTCACTGTAGTGGAAGAGGTGCGCCTGGTGAGGGTTTTACCCCCGCAGCTACGTCGAGTCCGCCTACAGGAAATACGTAGGCTGCGACCATGAGACCAGCTACGGAATCGGTCTATAACCCTCGCTCCAAAGAGAATTGAGAAAACCCTTCCTCCTCACGTGAACGCGCATCAGCAAGGGGAAGGGCTAATTAAGGGCCAGGGAGAAGGGGGAAATGAGAAAGGGCCTGTTGTATCTGATATTCTGATGTGGTTGTGTGAGTGAGGCCAAACTGTGGTAAAAGTTTCCAGATCCTTGACATGACATTTTAGTGTGATTGTCATTCAAATAATTGTGGTAAAATACTTAATTATTTTGGGAGGGGGGGGGTAACCTGACGCGGCCAGATGAGGGCGGTATTGGGTAACCATGTTTCCCAACACAGCAATCATCTGGGATCTCTCAAGCAGATGAGCTGACAAAAATCCGTTCCGTACCGGACCAATCAGCGTGAGCTAAGGGCGGGATATGTGCGAAACCGGACGTGAAGCTATATAGACACGTCAATATGATTGGTTGTGTTTGCACGCCCACACGGTGATAGACAGACGGTCCCATCCAATCATCTACCAAGTATCTTGAAAAAAAGGAACAGCCCCGTCATCGAATTTGCTTCCGCGATCCCAGATCCCAATAAGCTGTGAAACAAATGTGTGTAGCAAGCTTCTTGGATCTGGCAGCGTCAGGTTAGGGGGGGGGGGGCATTAAACAAGATTGGAAAATATAAAAACATATTTCTGTTTCCCGTCTAGGCTTTATAAGCCAGAACTTCACAGTTTTGACAAATAACTTAAACTGTATACTATTCAGAAATAGGTAAAATAGCCAATGTTTATTTTCAGTTTGGCAGGCATTTCCAAGGCCATTTCTTTTGTTCCCTGATATATTTTCCTTTTCTTTCTCATTTGTGTGGTGTCCTTTTGAGGCCTTGTGGCCTTGATGAGAGCGATTGATGAGTGACTGACTGTTGCAAACAGCTTGTTTATTTTTGGACCACAACGCTTATAGTAGACGATATTAAGATCACCCCATGTTATTCTCCATAGAGAAATTACTTCCGCGAACCAGAAGGAATCGAAGGGATGAGCGAGTTACGTCAGGACTTTAGAACCAGGGGAATGGAAGGGATGAGCGAGTTACGTCAGGACTTTAGAACCAGGGGAATGGAAGGGATGAGCGAGTTACGTCAGGACTTTAGAACCAGGGGAATGGAAGGGATGAGCGAGTTACGTCAGGACTTTAGAACCAGGGGAATGGAAGGGATGAGCGAGTTACGTCAGGACTTTAGAACCAGGGGAATAGAAGGGATGAGCGAGTTACGTCAGGACTTCGGTGCTCTATATAACAGTCAGGTAGTCAGATTCGGGAGGGGTTTCTGTCAGGATATTTCCATTAAGTATTTGCTGTAGGACCTGCGCAGCCCTGCTCACTCTGTATTAAGCCCTTTTGTAGCACTTCTTACACACATTGTTTTCACCTTGCCTTATTTAAAATAACCGTCCTAGACTCAGTGAGTCGTTACAATTACAATCACACCGTGCAATGTAATAATAATAATAATAATAATAAAGTTTATTTGTATAGCACCTTTCATACATAAATGCAGCTCAAAGTGCTTTACAGAGCAGAAAAGATAATAAAAGCAAAACAAAACAGCATTAAAACAGGCAAGCAGTTAAAACAATAGGACAATATGGTACAAAGATAAGAACAGATAAAATAAGGCAACGACATTAAAAACAAGCAGAATAAATAAAGATCACTTAAAAGCAATGTTGTAGAGGTGGGTCTTGAGCTGTGCTTTAAAAATGTCTACAGAGGCTGCCTGACGAAGGTACAGTGGGAGTTTGTTCCATGCCGACGGCCCCTAGAAGCAAAAAGCTGCTTCCCCGTATTTTTTAGTTGCCATTTTTTTAGGCAAAGCGAGCAGGCCAGCAGTGGAAGACCTTAGGGGGACGGTTTGGGACATATTTAGGCAGGCAGTCATGTAGGTAGGAAGGTGTGAGACCATTGAGAGCTTTATAGACAAGTAAAATAATTTTAAAATCAATCCTAAAAAATGTAGGAGCACAGCCAGATACATTAAGATGCACATGGGGTTTCCATCCCATGTAAATGACACCACAGCATGCAGAAGAGCAATGATAGTGGTTTATATTTGACTTGTCAAAGTGCAGAGATAGGTTGTGCACTCCATGAAGTTAAATGTCTCTGTGCTAAAGAAATTGAGCATCTCCACTTGTGCTATTTATTGACGGAGTCCACTCTTATTTATTTTATATGCATCCTTATCAACCCCTATTCGAACAAGCCAAAAACCTTCAGTGGAAGTTTCCCCCGGACAGAACTTGGTGAGGACTCCCTCCGAGCAGTGTTGTTTTTGGCAGCAGATTTCTATTTTAGTTTTAGTCACAGTCTCTTGAATAGTTTTCACTTAGTTTTAGTCTCATTTTAGTCACCTGGAATGTTCTAGTGTTTAGTCTAGTTTTAGTCGACTAAATGTCATACGGTTTTAGTCGACTAAATCTACAGTTGATTTAGTCGACTAAAATGTGTTTTGACAGGCCTTGATGTCGTTGTAATGACATATTTTACACTTTGGTTGCATGCTGAAAATAGCAGATATACATTTATGCTATGTATGATATGCTATTTTCAGCATGCAACCCAGCATAAAACTGGATCTCTTGTCCACTAGTCCCTTCCTAACATTTTAGTCTAGTTTTTATTTGTTGACGAAATGGTCAGTATATTTAGTCTTAGTTTCAGTCATCATAGATTCGTTTTTATTTCGTTTTAGTCAGTGAAAAATGGTAGTCGACGAACATTTTTCGTCTTAGTTTTAGTCGACGAAAACAACCCTGCCTCCGAGTTACATTGGGTTCATACAGAGAAGATGCTCTGGGTGTGTCACTGTCAGTGGATGGACTACAGCTCTTACCAATAGTGGTATTTCAACTAGTGGCAAAGTTCAGTCTTTCATTCACCACATCTGCAGAACCCGCTACATGCCCCAGGTGTCTGTAGCTACTCTGTATGTACTCATGATGAAGGCTTATGTGAGCGATATTTGGAGCGCCATCTCCCCCTGCAGACATAAAAGCCCTTCAGCAATATGGCAACACCTCAATCCAGTGCTGGATTATCTTCAGGCCAAACATCCACATGTGTCTGTGCTGCACTTTTTTTTTTAAAGTGATGGCCCCAGTGTACTCAGTACAAACAATGGGGAAACGTCTTCCTTTTCAGTACAGCATTGTACAGAAGAGGGTTCATGGATGCATGATGGCTCTAGTCACGGCAAAGGAGCACCAGATGAGCCTTAAAACGATCAGCTGACATGATGGTGGCGAAGGGCCGTGATATCCCGGATGCAGAAGAGCTGTACAATTAAGGGCCTTGACTGAGGCAAACACAGTTAAAAACAGTGAAACTGTTGGAGTAGAGTAGAGTAGAGTTTTATTTGTTTTGGTCATTATAACAAATCAAATCAATACATTTCTTTTGCAAAAGAAACATTGACCAAAAAGGTGTAGGCTGAAGCCTATAAGCTTATAGTGCCTACCCTTCTAACAGATAAATGGCTTTCAGTAAAATAGTACAACAAAGCAAGGGTGAAGGGTGAAGATGTTGAGAATGCAATGGAGTTAAAAAAAAGAGATAAAGGCTGCACACTCGTAGCCACGATGCTGTATCTTTATTAGTAGGATGCAATGGAGAACATACCAAAGAAAATACCAGCGGTGCCGGGAACAATGAGAATCCACCAGGTGATTACTCTGGCTCCGGGAGAACTGCTACATCGTGATTGTCGGCTGCTTTTGCACAACACAGAAGCAGTTAAAACTGGGGATCCTAACCCCCGCCCTCGGCCCTATAGACCGATTCCGTAGCGGTCTCATGGTCGCAGCCTACGTATTTCCTGTAGGCGGACTCGACGTAGCTGCGGGGGTAAAACCCTCACCAGGCGCACCTCTTCCACTACAGTGGAATACCAAATACCAATACCAAATCTTTCTGTTTTATGAACACAAGGCTGCTGTATTTTATACCTCATACTAAGCATTTAAAGTATGAGGTATAAAGTACACTGGCGTTATGTATCTTTCACTGCTTCGTCTCAACCATTACTCAATGGCTCTGGTCTCAGCCACCGCGGTGGATATTAGACATTCCGTTTTATTTTATTTTTTATGTTGCCACTACTGTTGGAGCAGCCATAAACTACACAGGTTCATCTCGATGTTCTGGGCATCTTTGTAATGTTAGTGTTAGTAAAAAAGCAGGTAAAGGAGTAAAGTTTGAGGCAAACTAACATCAGTCACTCTGCCGTTCACTGTAGTGGAAGAGGTGCGCCTGGTGAGGGTTTTACCCCAGCAGCTACGTCGAGTCCGCCTACAGGAAATACGTAGGCTGCGACCATGAGACCAGCTACGGAATCGGTCTATAACCCTCGCTCCAAAGAGAATTGAGAAAACCCTTCCTCCTCACGTGAACGCGCATCAGCAAGGGGAAGGGCTAATTAAGGGCCAGGGAGAAGGGGGAAATGAGAAAGGGCCTGTTGTATCTGATATTCTGATGTGGTTGTGTGAGTGAGGCCAAACTGTGGTAAAAGTTTCCAGATCCTTGACATGACATTTTAGTGTGATTGTCATTCAAATAATTGTGGTAAAATACTTAATTATTTTGGGAGGGGGGGGGGGGGGGGCATTAAACAAGATTGGAAAATATAAAAACATATTTCTGTTTCCCGTCTAGGCTTTATAAGCCAGAACTTCACAGTTTTGACAAATAACTTAAACTGTATACTATTCAGAAATAGGTAAAATAGCCAATATATTTATTTTCAGTTTGGCAGGCATTTCCAAGGCCATTTCTTTTGTTCCCTGATATATTTTCCTTTTCTTTCTCATTTGTGTGGCGTCCTTTTCCTCGGCCTCCTCTCCCTGAAGCCTTGATGAGAGCGATTGGCCTTGAGTGTCATCACCTGTGAGCACCAGGTGAAACAGGTTGGCTAACGATCTCCAGAGAGTATATAAACTCTGGGTTGTGTTTTGTCCTTCTTGAGTTTGAGTTGGTGTGGCAGGTTGTCAGGTCCATGAACGGTGCTTCTCAAAGGGCGTTTACTTAAAAAAGAAAAGAAAATGAATAGCAGCTATACAAGACCATAGCACGTTATGTGACGTGCTATGAGGGTGTAGATCTGCTATTTTTTTTAACTTTTTTTAACTTAAACTAAACCTTTAGTTTGTATTGGCTGCTAAAATGGACGATCTACAAGCTCACAAACAATGTGTCACATTACTTAAAACACAAAAGACAATCAACACGAGTGTTCGTTCATGGGGGTCCCTGGTACATGTTCTCAGCTACGGGCCTGTGGCCATACATCAATCTATAGACATGAAAATGTCACTTTTCTATAGTCCATTCCTCATATTGCACACAACTTGAATCCAAAGGAAAATAAATCCCCCAAATTGAATATCATGTAGAGTTGCAGGAAACTTTGAACAAATGAAAGGAGATTTGTACCCGTCGGTAAATTTGTGCAGTGAAAATCCAGTGATGAACTTACAGCACGACCACGCACTTTGGTCCTCATTCACAAAAGAGAAACACGCCACAGTGTAACTGATGCGTAAACAGATGCGTATTGATATCGTATTAATCCGTCTGATCAAGCTACGAATGTTTGCAGTGCAAGCAATTCAAAGAGTGGTGTGTACCACACTGCGTATTGCAGGTGTAGCTCTTCTCACAACATTTACGACACAGGTGGGATTCTTTGTAAACGGGCATTTATTGTCAGGCATTCTTCTCATCCCTCCATTCCATGCCATGAGAACTATGTTCACACACAAATAATAAACACATAAACAATCAGCGAAGTGCGTCACAATACAAATATTGATCAAACAAATGTAGCATGATGCGCAGGTGAACGTGTCCGTCAAAACAAACAACATCAAAGACAAATCTAACGTAAAATTGTCACGTCTGCCACACCTACCCGGTCTTCCTCCCCTTCTTTCTAAATCTATCCTCTATTATAGGAGTGGAGACAGAGGTGCAGGAGAGGAGGCGGAGGCAACCACAACCAATCAGCACTACTATAAAGCCTGGTTCAACCCTTCATGCCCTGCCAGATCATCCGTCTCTGTTGGACCTAGTCAGTCTTGTTCCACCACCCGGGCTAGCAGCATCTTTCCACCTCAGTGTGCTATTCTGTTACTTATATCTACCCTCCTGTTTTCACAGTGACCTTGTACCACTCCTGGATCCGGACGCCTGCCAAGTTGCCTGCCTCACCTGCCTCTGCTCTGCTCCTCTTGTCAGAAGGATAATTATAAATAAATCTATATTCTAAAACTGCAACTCCGTCTTGTCTGTCTCCTGTCTGTACCTGGGTTCAAGCAATCATATATATGACAGTATGATCTGGCCAAACTGAACCCTGCAGACATGGAGGCAGTTTCTCAAGCAATTGCTAACCAGGACACCGTTATTGGTCAACATGAACAGACTTTGTCACAGATAATTTTTCGTTTGGATGCACTTACTACCAGTGTTAATAATATTCAGGCACACCTCACCAACCAGGCTGCCGCTGGGAATAACAACGCAGCTGCTGCTGCTGCTGCCGCGGCTAACAATGCCCCTGGCCCTGATATGCCTCCTGTCCGAGAGATACCAGTCCCTGCTCCTGAACGTTATGCTGGTGATCTAGGAGCGTGTCAAGCCTTTCTAATGCAATGCTCTCTCGTTTTTGAACAGCAGCCACGAACCTATGCTGCTGATCGCTCTCGTATATGTTACCTGCTTGGCCTGTTGAAAGGATCCGCTCTCACCTGGGGCGCTGCTGTCTGGGAGGAGCAATCGCAGGTATGCCAGTCATATGCTGCGTTCATCGGGGAGATGAAGAAGGTGTTTGATCATCCCATACGAGGCAAGGAGGCTACTAGGCGACTCATGTTCCTCCGCCAGGGAGCCCGTAGTGTTGCCGAGTTTGCAGTGGAGTTTCGCACTCTTGCTGCGGAGAGCGGATGGAATGATGAGGCTCTTCAAGGTGCGTTCCATAAAGCGGTGAATGAAGACCTCAAAGACGAGTTGGCATTCCGTGACGAGTCTACGAATCTCGACGAGTTGATCAGCTGCTCCATTCGTCTCGACAACCGCCTCCGTGAGCGCCGAAGAGAGAAGGGTTTCCGTTCTCAGCGAGCAGGCTCCTCTTCCGCTGTTCCATCTCCAACTCCGTTCCAGGTGTCACCTCCGTCCAGCGCTCAGTCTCAGAGAGGCCCCGAGCTCCGCCGAGAGTCAACGAATGACTCTAGTCAGTCCGAGCCTATGGAGTTGGGTCGCGCTCACCTGTCTCCGGAGGAGAAGACTCGCCGTCTTCAGTCTAAATCATGCATGTATTGTGGCCAGTCGGGCCACTTTATTGCCTCCTGTCCTATCCGTCCGGTAAAAGATTTGGCTCGCCAGTAAAGGGGGAAATACTGACGAGCCGAGCAGAGTGTACAACCTCTTCCTCCTCAACTTCAATGCCTCAGGTCAATGCTGCCCTCGTGTGGCGATCCCAGTCGGTGCCCCTCTCTGCATTGATTGACTCCGGTGCTGATGAGAGCTTCATAGATCGCCAGGTAGCTATACAAATGAAGATTGATTTGGTGCCTCTTGACTGTCCTTTGCAAGCTAAAGCACTAAATGGTTTACCCTTAGCCCGGGTGGATAGTAAGACTGTACCAGTAACTGTTATTTTGTCTGGAAATCACTGTGAAGAGATTCAGTTGCATATAATTGACTGCCCTCAGACACCATTGGTTTTTGGTTTTCCTTGGCTCAAGATGCATAATCCTCAAATTGATTGGTCTACTGGGAAGATACGTTCCTGGAGTACAGCTTGCCATTTAAACTGTTTACACTCTGCTCAGACCCCCCCCTCCTCTGAACCTCAGCCCCCTGCAGATCCTCCTGATTTATCCTCTGTACCTGAGATTTATCACAGTCTTGCTCAAGTGTTTAGCAAGGATCAAGCTCTGTCGTTACCACCTCACCGGCCCTATGATTGTTCCATCAACCTCCTAGATGGCGCTCCTCTCCCAAGCAGTCGGCTGTATAACATATCTCGGCCTGAACGGGAGGCGATGGAGAGATACATCAGGGACTTGTTGGCGGCTGGAATCATCCGACCCTCTTCATCTCCGGTGGGTGCTGGGTTTTTTTTTGTGGGTAAAAAAGACGGCTCATTAAGACCTTGCATTGATTACCGGGGTCTGAACAATATCACTGTTAAAAACAAATACCCTCTACCGTTAATCAGTTCTGCTTTTTCAAACCTTGATGGAGCTACCATTTTCACCAAATTAGACCTGCGCAATGCCTACCACCTTGTGCGCATACGCGAAGGTGATGAATGGAAAACAGCATTCAATACTACTCTTGGACACTTTGAATATCTGGTCATGCCATTTGGTTTAACTAATGCACCTGCTGTTTTTCAGGCTCTGGTTAATGATGTGCTCCGGGACATGCTGAATAGATTTGTTTTTGTCTTTTTGGATGACATTTTGATTTTTTCTAAGAACCAGGTCGAGCACGACCTGCACGTTTCCCAGGTTCTCCAACGCCTCTTGGAAAACAAACTTTTTGTCAAGGCTGAAAAGTGTGAATTTCATGCCACTTCTATGTCATTCCTAGGTTATGTGATTGCTCCAGGTCAGCTGCAGATGGATGCTGCCAAGGTCTCTGCCGTTGCCGAGTGGCCAGCCCCCACTAACCTCAAACAGTTACAGCGTTTTTTGGGTTTTGCCAATTTCTATAGAGTGTTTATTAAGAACTACAGCTCTATTGCAGCTCCGCTTACAGCGCTCACGTCAACTTCCATTTCCTTCCGTTGGAGCACTGAAGCAGAAGCAGCTTTTGTTGAGCTTAAGAAGCGTTTTGTCTCTGCTCCTGTTCTTATACACCCAGACCCAGACCTGCAGTTCATCGTGGAGGTGGACGCCTCGGACACAGGGTTGGGCGCTGTTCTTTCCCAACGCTCCCCTACTGACAATAAATTGCATCCCTGTGCTTTTCTCTCACGCAAACTTGATTCAGCAGAAAGAAATTATGATGTTGGCAACAGGGAGCTTTTGGCAGTAAAAGAGGCACTGGAAGAGTGGCGTCATTGGCTGGAGGGTGCTGCCCACCCCTTCATTGTCTGGACGGACCATAAAAATTTGTCCTATATTCAGTCAGCAAAGCGGCTGAATTCACGTCAAGCAAGATGGGCCTTGTTTTTTGGCAGATTTAATTTTTCCCTCACTTTTCGTCCAGGCTCCCAGAATGCTAGAGCTGATGCTCTGTCCCGCCTACACACTGTGGAGGAGAGTGGTACGGATCCGGACCCCATCTTGCCACCTACGTGTATCCTTGCCGCCGTCACTTGGGAGGTGGAGTCGAGGGTCCTGCAGGCTCAGACACAACAGCCTGATCCTGGTACCGGTCCTCAAAATCGTCTGTTTGTCCCTGATGCTGTGCGCTCCCAGGTCCTTGAATGGGGGCATTCTACCCATCTGACCTGTCATCCAGGCATCAATCGGACGCTGTCCTTCCTTCGTCAGAGGTTTTGGTGGCCTTCTATGGTGGATGATACCCAGTCCTTCATTGCTGCCTGTTCCACTTGTGCCCGTAATAAAACGTCTACGAGACCCAGTTCCGGCCTCCTTCGACCCCTGCCTGTGCCGACTCTGTCACGCCCCACCCCTCTGCCTTTGTATTTGAGCCAAGACTCATGGCTCCAAACCCTGAACTCTTATTATGACATGACCATTTTGTGTTTAGTTCATGTTCTGTAAGACCTTGAATGTTATGCCTTGAATGTTAAAGAAAGCGCTTGTCATGTGTGTTGCTTTGAACACTTGAACCTTGAACCTAAGTAGGTTTTGGACTTATTCTGTATTTGGCCTTGTGGTGTTTGGGTTTTGTTTTCTGTTACTCTGTTGTTGTTTTGGTTGTCTTGTTTTGTAGTATTGTTCTGTGCCTTCCTGCCTCCTCTTGTTTGTGTTTCCTGTTCTGTCTTACCTACCTGATTATTGTATCCTAGTCACCTGTGTCCTCTTTGTCCTGTTAGCCTATCCTGTGTTTGATTGTATTTTGAGTTCACCTGTGTCTAGTTAGTCCTTGTCTATTTGTATACCCCAGTTTGTTCAGTCCCTTGTCAGATCGTCATTTCATGTCAGAGTGTCTACCGTGTTTTGCCTGCCCCATTTTATGGGAAGTTTAAGTTATTGTTTAATAAACATCCTGAACTGTGAATCCTGCCTTTTGGTCGTACTGCTTTTGGGTCCTCTGAACTCACCCTGACAGTACGATCTGACCAGTTATGGACCCAGCGGACGACGTTGCAGGAGCTGGATTAAAGGAGGTACTGCACTACATGATAACTTGCTTGGAGTTAAGTGCACAGCCCTCCACCAGCCTCGAGCAGAAGATTGAGGCCTTGAAGGGGGCCCTCCGGCTGGCTTATTCCAGACCCAGCCTGGCGGAGGAGCTTGCAGGGTCAGTAAAAAATGTTTGGACTGCCTTGTCTGCTTGCGTCCAGTCTTCACGCCTTCAGTCTACTTTGCCACCAGCCAGCCCGTCTAATTCTGACCACCTCCATGCCTGCCCTCAACCTGCTTTCCAGCCTGCACCCCTGCCCGCACCCCAGTCAATCAGGCTGGGGTTTGTGGGTCTCCAGGCTGTCTGTCCTGAACCTGCCCCAGGTCCGTATGTTGGGTCTCGTTTGGCCATAGTCAGGGGAAACCAGGCGAGGGGGCGTCATCGTCGTGGCTTCCGCCACCACCAACGCTCCCAACTGCCCAGCATCCAGGAGCCCCTGCTTCCCAGTGACGGTGAGCCTCCACTGTCGACGAGCGACAGCGAGGCTCTACTTCGGCCCAGCGTCGGAGGTGGCGAGCCTCCACTGCGGCCCAACACCGGAAGTGGCGAGGCCCCACTGCTGCCCAGCCACGTTGAGGCTCCCCTGCTGTCCATCTGCGGCGGCGGCGAATCTCCGCACCTGTTCAGCAACGGTGGGCCTCAACTGCAGCTCAGCGAGCAGTGTGCACAACCGTCCGTTGACCAGCGTGCACCTCTTCATCTGTCCAGCAACGGTGGCGGCGGATCTCCGCTGCTACTACCCAGCTATGCCGAGGTGCTTCTGTGTCCGACCGACATCATGCCCGTATCTGCGTCGGTGGCCCCCACCGACATCATGTCTGTTCCTGCGTCGGTGGCCTCCACCGACATGTTTCCTGCGTCGGTGGCCCCCACCGACATGTTTCCTGGGTCGGTGGCCCCCACCGACATGTTTCCTGGGTCGGTGGCCCCCACCGACATGTTTCCTGCGTCGGTGGCCCCCACCGACATGTTTCCTGGGTCGGTGGCCCCCACCGACATGTTTCCTGGGTCGGTGGCCCCCACCGACATGTTTCCTGCGTCGGTGGCCCCCACCGACATGTTTCCTGGGTCGGTGGCCCCCACCGACATGTTTCCTGGGTCGGTGGCCCCCACCGACATGTTTCCTGGGCCAGTGGCCCCCACCGACATGTTTCCTGGGTCGGTGGCCCCCACCGACATGTTTCCTGCGTCGGTGGCCCCCACCGACATGTTTCCTGCGTCGGTGGCCCCCACCGACATGTTTCCTGGGTCGGTGGCCCCCACCGACATGTTTCCTGGGTCGGTGGCCCCCACCGACATGTTTCCTGGGTCGGTGGCCCCCACCGACATGTTTCCTGGGTCGGTGGCCCCCACCGACATGTTTCCTGCGTCGGTGGCCCCCACCGACATGTTTCCTGGGTCGGTGGCCCCCACCGACATGTTTCCTGGGTCGGTGGCCCCCACCGACATGCTTCCTGCGTCGGCGGCCTCCACCGACATTTTTGTTCCTGCCTCGGCTGTCCCCGCCGACATGTTTCCTGCGTCGGTGGCCCCCACCGACATGTTTCCTGCCTCGGTGGCCCCCACCGACATGCTTCCTGCGTCGGTGGCCCCCACCGACATGCTTCCTGCGTCGGTGGCCCCCACCGACATGTTTCCTGCCTCGGTGGCCCCCACCGACATGCTTCCTGCGTCGGCGGCCTCCACCGACATTTTTGTTCCTGCCTCGGCTGTCCCCGCCGACTTCCCACCTGAACCCTTTTCTGCCATCCCCAATGTACTGCCTTTGTCACCTCTCCCTTCGGACACTCCTTGCGAACTTCAAGAACTGTCTGTTTTCACTGCCATTGTTGAGGAGGCCCTCTTGCTGCCGGACCCCGGGCCTGACCTCCAGCGGTCAGAACCTGGGCCTGCACTACAGCAGCAAGACCTCGAGCCTGCACTCCAGCCTCACTGTTCTCAGGTGCCCCAGTCCATGCGTCCTCACTGTCTGTGTCCCCTCTCCAAATCTAGCTCTGTCCCCAGCCATGTCTGCAGCCCTGTCCCCAGCACTGTCCCCAACCCTGTCTGTAGTCACAGCCCCATCCCTGTCTGTAATTCCGCCCCTTTTATAGCTAGTCCTCCATCAGTTCCCCAGTCCAACCCCACTGTTTTCCCTTTCACCAGCCCGTTAGTCCTTCTCCCTGTCTGTCTGTCCGCCTGTCTGTCTGTATGCGTGTCTGCTAGTGTGAATGCCTGTCTCTTTGTCCGTCTTTCGACCCCCCAGTCCTCCTGTCGCCCTTCTGACCCCTTTACCCGCCTATTGTGTCAAACCTCATGTCTGTCTGCCTGCCTTACTGTCTGTCAGTTGATCTGTCTGTCTCTCGGTTTGTCCCATCTTCTGTCTGTGTGCTTGTCTATGTGCTTGTCTGTGTGTTTGCCTGCCTGCCTTTCTGTGTGATTCTGGTTGTATGATTGTGCGTTCTGTTGCCTGTCTGTTAGTGTTTTCTTGTTTCTCGGTCCGGTTCTCCGCTGTACAGCTAGCTGCCTGCCGGTAATGGGTGTGTTGTCTGTCCGTATGCTTCTGTCAGTTTTTTCCTGCTTGGCCCCCGTTCTATCTGTTCTGTGTTGCCCTGGCCCTTGCCCAGTTCAGTGTTTTTTGCACGGCCCTGTCCTGGCCAGTTAGTGGCCCTTCCCTAGTAGAGTCCACACCTGCCCTGTTCTACTCAGCTGACTCTATTTTTGCTCTGCCCCTGCCTTTTTTTTCCTGCCTCTGACTCCCTCCTCTGGGCCCCCTCCGCCCGCCCTGGGTGGGTGTCCTTGTAGGACGTCAGGAGCCGTCCGTGGAGGGGGGGGTACTGTCACGCCCCACCCCTCTGCCTTTGTATTTGAGCCAAGACTCATGGCTCCAAACCCTGAACTCTTATTATGACATGACCATTTTGTGTTTAGTTCATGTTCTGTAAGACCTTGAATGTTATGCCTTGAATGTTAAAGAAAGCGCTTGTCATGTGTGTTGCTTTGAACACTTGAACCTTGAACCTAAGTAGGTTTTGGACTTATTCTGTATTTGGCCTTGTGGTGTTTGGGTTTTGTTTTCTGTTACTCTGTTGTTGTTTTGGTTGTCTTGTTTTGTAGTATTGTTCTGTGCCTTCCTGCCTCCTCTTGTTTGTGTTTCCTGTTCTGTCTTACCTACCTGATTATTGTATCCTAGTCACCTGTGTCCTCTTTGTCCTGTTAGCCTATCCTGTGTTTGATTGTATTTTGAGTTCACCTGTGTCTAGTTAGTCCTTGTCTATTTGTATACCCCAGTTTGTTCAGTCCCTTGTCAGATCGTCATTTCATGTCAGAGTGTCTACCGTGTTTTGCCTGCCCCATTTTATGGGAAGTTTAAGTTATTGTTTAATAAACATCCTGAACTGTGAATCCTGCCTTTTGGTCGTACTGCTTTTGGGTCCTCTGAACTCACCCTGACAGACTCGCCCTTGGTCACACATCGCCGTAGACTTTGTCACTGGTCTGCCACCTTCAGGAGGAAAGACGGTTATACTGACCATCATCGACCGTTTTTCCAAGGCTGTCCATCTCCTTGCCCTGCCGAAACTTCCTTCGGCTAGAGAGACTGCTGACCTCCTGGTCGACAATGTATTCCGCCTCCATGGCCTTTGTTCTGACATTGTTTCCGACAGAGGTCCCCAGTTCACCTCTCATGTCTGGAAGGCCTTCTGTACTGCGCTGGGTGCTACTGCTAGCCTCTCCTCAGGCTATCATCCTCAGACGAACGGCCAGACTGAACGAGCCAATCAGGAGGTGGAGGCTGCTTTACGCTGTATGGCGTCTGCTAACCCATCCACCTGGAGTTCTCAGCTGTCTTGGGTGGAATATGCCCATAATTCCTTGTCCAGTGCGTCCACTGGTATGTCTCCTTTCCTCTGTTCCCTTGGTTATCAGCCTCCTTTGTTCCCGGCTCAAGAGGTTGAGGTTGGAGTTCCTTCTGTCCAGGCCCTCATGCGACGCTGCCGTAAGACCTGGAAGCGTGCTCGTGCTGCTCTTCTCAAGGCTGGGGAGAGGATTCGGCACCAGGCTGATCGTCATCGGACTCCATCGCCTCAGTACATGCCTGGTCAGATGGTGTGGCTTTTTGCAAAGGACCTGCCACTCAAGGTCACATCCAAGAAGATGGCTCCTCGTTATGTGGGTCCTTTCGAAGTCGAGTCCATCATCAACCCCTGTGCTGTTCGGCTCAAGCTCCCGGCTTCTCTTCGTGTGCATCCTACATTCCATGTTTCCCAGCTTAAACCTGTTTCCACCAGCCCACTGGCCCCTCCTACGCCAGCCCCGCCTCCTCCGAGGTTGATCGATGACCACCCAGCCTATACGGTTCGAAGATTGCTGGACGTTCGCCGCCGTGGTCGAGGGCTGCAGTATCTAGTGGATTGGGAGGGTTATGGCCCTGAAGAACGTTCTTGGGTCCCTCGAAGACTAATATTGGATCCCTCCCTTATTCGGCAGTTTCATGACGACCATCCGGACCAGCCCAGACGTGCGCCAGGTGTCGCCCGTAGAAGGAGGGGTACTGTCACGTCTGCCACACCTACCCGGTCTTCCTCCCCTTCTTTCTAAATCTATCCTCTATTATAGGAGTGGAGACAGAGGTGCAGGAGAGGAGGCGGAGGCAACCACAACCAATCAGCACTACTATAAAGCCTGGTTCAACCCTTCATGCCCTGCCAGATCATCCGTCTCTGTTGGACCTAGTCAGTCTTGTTCCACCACCCGGGCTAGCAGCATCTTTCCACCTCAGTGTGCTATTCTGTTACTTATATCTACCCTCCTGTTTTCACAGTGACCTTGTACCACTCCTGGATCCGGACGCCTGCCAAGTTGCCTGCCTCACCTGCCTCTGCTCTGCTCCTCTTGTCAGAAGGATAATTATAAATAAATCTATATTCTAAAACTGCAACTCCGTCTTGTCTGTCTCCTGTCTGTACCTGGGTTCAAGCAATCATATATATGACAAAAATACCTTGTTAGCCGCTTGTTGTGAAAAGAGGTTCTTGATGCTTGCGTGAGTCCTTAGAATGTCTCTGACCATGTCTCCTTAATCTCTGTTCTTTATAACTTTAGCAGTGCTAAACTTTACTACACTGCTGCAAGTGTACTGCTTCCTTGTGTAGACCAGAGTCTGAATGAGTGACACGAGGTTTGTACCATCTGTGTGCAATGCCAGGCAATCATGCGTCAATCAGTCAATCAATCATGGTCCACATTAATTATTGCATCATGAAATTATTATGAATTATGCTTTATGCACTTATGACCATGAGTTGTTGTATTTTAGCTATTTTAGTATTTTTAAGGAAAACATTTTAATAACAGCACTTACAGCAGGTGTATGTCATAATGAATGCGAGCGGGTGCCAAGTGATCGGAAAATCACCGACAACTTAATTTGCATTGATCCGCGCCCCATGTCGCACCATAAAAAGTCTCAAGCATGACTCAGCAGTTTGTGAGATCAGCTGGCACCATGGCGGCGAGAATTAAAAAAATAAAATTACAGCACTGTCGAAATAGAGGTGATAGTTAGACGGCGTAGAACGCCACAAAAATATATTATTTTGCAGTGAGCGGTGGCTTCAGCAATTTCAACAAGGCAGATTGTTGGAAAGAAATAACTCAAGAAGTCAACTCCGTCAGTGCCGTGGAGAGGTATGAAATATGAATATAGGCCTATACAGTCTCTTCTATTAATTTGACACACGCATGGACCACAAACAAGCCCTTTTATGTATATAATTTCTGCACCATTGTATTATCGTAGTCCTACTAGGCTTATTTACAAACCGACAATGTTCATTATTCAATCTATTAAAGGACAGCGAAGGAGCTAGGTTAAGAAGAAATGGAGTGATCTAAAGCTTGATTGCAAGCGGAGGCTGACCGGGGGGGGGGGGGTCCGGGCCATGGATGAGAGAATCCGTGCCATAATTGGTACCAGTCTACTTTTTTATATCCATATACAGTTACATTTGTGTATGATTTGTTGTCTATTTTCTATAGGCCTACCATTAAACAAGACACATTTCTCTTATAGGAGAGGTGGCGTTGTACGGCATCGGAGCCGCGGGGGTGAGATGGACACTGATGCGTTGGATTTAGAACTCCAGCTGGACGAATCTGATGGTATTTAAACTATAGGTCTATACAGGCTGATGGTATTTAAACTATAGGTCTATACAGGCTGATGGTATTTAAACTATAGGTCTATACAGGCTGATGGTATTTAAACTATAGGTCTATACAGGCTGATGGTATTTAAACTATAGGTCTATACAGGCTGATGGTATTTAAACTATAGGTCTATACAGGCTGATGGTATTTAAACTATAGGCCTATACAGGCTGATGGTATTTAAACTATAGGTCTATACAGGCTGATGGTATTTAAACTATAGGCCTGTACAGGCTGATGGTATTTAAACTATAGGCCTTTGTTATTGATTGCCATTGTTATATAACAATTGCCTGTAGCTAATATTATAAGCTAACAACATTACTAAAGCCAATGTATTGCATTAAATGCGGCCTGTCCGCGGTAAATTACTTATACAAGTGAGTCGCGTTATATTTACCTAAATTACCAGCCAAAGTACATTCCAAATAAACAATTATTAGCCACGTTATGTTGTTATATCAGTTTAATTAATAAAAAAACATCGTTCATAATACGGCCGTTAGCACTGTGAATTCAACATCCGGTGAGGAGAGGATACGGTTCGTGTATGTGTTGTGTATGGAAGTCAGCGCATACAGTGGCTTACCGGATGTAAGCCTTGCACACTAATGCACACTTCATGACCATTTGCATGCTTCCCTGAGAGGGAGAGAGAGAGAAAAAGTTTACAGATAAAGAAGGACGGACAGGCTGAACTCTTTTGACTGACAAAGAGCTGGCGATATTGAGCCTATATGCCAGAACAAATTAATCCACAGCAGCATGCCTACATAAGTTCCACGTCGCTTGCAGAAAGAACTGTTCTTTTGACTGACAAAACATTTAGCGGTTCGGGAGGTCTATCTGGTTGGAATTATTCAAACACTTTTTATTTTGTATCGCGCATCGGCAAGCGTTCTCGCTTCATGGAAAGTAAATGTCGGGTCGAGTCTAACCGAGCATTCAATAATAATAATAATAATAATAACAATGGCAATTGTGGCAATTGTGGCAATAATAACAATGATAATAATCATTGTATTCATATTCCTATTATCTTATCAAAATAATAAACAAATTACAAGTTAATTAACCAGCCAAACGTATATGATTTAATTCGTTGGACATGGAATGCAGCAACAACAACAACAATGTCTTCTCCAGCTGTCCGTTTGTGTGTTCTTTTTTTTTCTCCACCCCTACCACCATAACCACCATAACTCGCTCATTTTTTGCTCATTTAAAAAAAATCTAAATACCATGTAAACTATGGAATTGGGGCTTTCATTTGGTATATAAATCGGTTGTGTAGGCGCTCTCTACGAAACTATATCAAGTGAAAAGGAAATGTCGGGGAATCACCATTAACACCATTATCAAGCAGCGCAAACAAAAGACGAGAGGGGGAGAAAGGGTGACGGCGGTCGATTGGGCCGATTATAGTCAGACTGAGTAAGAGATATATGCCTAAAATCATATTTACAAAATGTTTCAAATGGAAAAAAAAACAGAGATGATTTCAACCGAATATTTAGACAAAGTCATGCAAGGGGAACTTTCTCTGGACTCCATGGGCTAAGAAAATAAACGTTGAAATTTCAAATTCGGTCAGAACGGCTGCTCAGACTTCCTAGTGTTAAGGGAAGTGGACAGTGCATGATGTGAGGCTACCGTTCCTAAAATGGATTGTAGAGTCATTGCTGCCTTAAGCTGTGATGCTATCACAGAACATGGATTGTACACTAAGGGCTTTCACTTCCAGTGATTTATACTTGGAAATACAGTCGAGGGCAATTAGCCTCATTTACAATGTAGCCGAGGTTACTTACAACACACAAAATACACTAAAAAAAATAACCCAATAAAAAAACAATACATCAAACACATTATAAATCAGGACAAATTACAAAAGAACTTAATGCAGAACAACCAGTCAGTAAAATAAATCCATTGAAGCAGGAGAAATCACGGTGAAAAATGTTCTGGAGCGTCCCTTTGAACCGACCGAAGGATGGCTCAGTTTTAAAGAGTTGTGGAGTTCATTCCATGAAGTTGGGCCTCTGACAGAGAAAGCTGCCCAACTCTGTCTGGGCCTGAGGAACCTTAAAGGACCACTTCACCACTTTTCAACCTATCTTCATATAATAGGTCCTCACTAATAATCATGATAAAATGGCATGATTTAATTATTTTCCTACTCAGTCTGTGTCTCATAGGACGGCTGTGGGCAGTTTAGAAACAGTCTTCCAGTGACATCATCATTAGGCAGATTTTTCTTTAAACAAGATTTTTTTACAAAAATATTTAGATTTTCATTATCGTGAGAACGATGGCTTCCATTTTCGCATTGCAACTTTTCAGGACTAGAAAGCCTGCAGTTTTTATTTGCTTGTATTCCCCATCGATGATGTCACTGGAAGACGGTTTCTGAACTGCCCACAGCCCTCCTATGAGACACAGACCGAGTAGAAACAAAATTGCACCATTTTTTCATGATTATTAGTGAGGACCTATTATATGAAGATAGGTTGAAAAGTGGTGAAGTGGTCCTTTAAGAAATCACCAGAGCGGGTCTGATAGGTGCTATTTTTCAATTACAACATGGAACAAATGTAGTCAGGGGAGAATCCCAGCAATGGCTTTATATAAAAATAGGTGCCAATGCTTATCTGGCCTCTCAGTCAGAGAGGATCAACCTGAGTTACTGTAATGTATGAATACGTTGACAGGATCACCAGACTTTAGGAGAACAATGAGTCAATCATTTATGTAGTATTTCAGGTAGCATGACAAGTAACAACTGAGCGGCATCCGGTCTCACGTGACGCATGCACGCTCCCAGTACGGGGTACCCCAGTAGCCCAATGCACTACATCCCCCTTCTTAAGTTGTTTTCTTAAACAGTCGGAAAAAATATATATCAAAGTCACCATGCACAGATACAGCTGTCTTTCTTTCTTTATTTCTTTTTTTCTTTTTTTTAGTCAACACTAGTTTTATTTCAAGTGAACTTACAGGATGTAACAGGATCAATCAAATGAAATTATAAAATAAAAAAAAGGTGGGTACTCGAGGGGTTCCTTGGTCATCAACTCTATGTTCCAGTTCCTCCAACCGCTATGGACAATGGTCACATGATCTCCATCCTGGACACCTCCAGGTAATGCAGACAGGAGCATGTTGCCGACAGCTGCAGTGATGTCGTATGACACTGCAGTGATGTCGTATGACACTGCAGTGATGTCGTATGACACTGCAGTGATGTCGTATGACACTGCAGTGATGTTGTATGACACTGCAGTGATGTTGTATGACACTGCAGTGATGTTGTATGACACTGCAGTGATGTCGTATGACACTGCAGTGATGTCGTTTGACACTGCCTGCCTTTCGAATCGGTCGAGGGCTGATCCTTGTCCTGTCATCTGCACCATCCAGACCCTGTTTGATGGCAGAAATGACGGGGGAATAGATGGCAGGTGCTGCTCCAGTTCCTCTGGGAAGAGAGCAGCACCTGCCATCACCAGCATGGTGGTGGTTGCCATTCTCACCCCAGTCTGAGATGGCTTCCAGGCTGTGAAAAAAACAGATTAATTTAGTATTGTAAGTCCCATAACTGCTGCCATTAATTCTGCTTTTGGTTGTTTGTTTCAGGCACTTACGCTGCGTCCCCTTTCTTTTGTTGTGAAACACGATTGCATTGTATGTTCCCATGAACTCCTGGAGCCTCTCCAACTTCCACTTTGCCCCGGCAGTGGCGTTAGGTGGATAAAGTGCTGCATAAATCAAACACATGTCATTAGTGTCAAACAGAACGAGCAAGCACTGCCTGGGCTCAGTTGATTTCTCAAACAGGTGTTCGTCAGTGAAACGGGTAGGTATACTGTATATTTATAAATCCCCAAAGTTCAAGATAAGAAGGGGTGTGTGTGTGTGTGTGTGTGTGTGTGTGTGTGTGTGTGTGTGTGTGTGTGTGTGTGTGTGTGTGTGTGTGTGTGTGTGTGTGTGTGTGTGTGTGTGTGTGTGTGTGTGTGTGTGTGTGTGTGTGTGTGTGTGTGTGTGTGTGTGTGTGTGTGTGTGTGTGTGGACCATAAAGGGGACCTCTCGATGTCATCAGGTCGAACCAGTCATTCACCATATCGATAAACCAGGCTGTGGTCAAGGCCTCATTTGGGAGTTTATCACAGTGCACCAGCATACGGATGGCACTTGCAGTGCTGTGTGAATAGACCTTACATGCAGGTAGGACCTGAAGAGAACATAAATGTTAAGTATGGAAATTACTGCACATACCCTGTCTGTCTGTATCTAGATCTACCTGGTCATTGTATGTCAGAGAAAGAGAAGACACTTGTAGTATTTGATACACTCAAGGCCAGATTTACCTCATTTTAGATACTGTCTGCACTTAAACATGAATCATTGAATGTAAGGCCTTTGTTCATGAATATGACCGTCAGTGTTTACAGTATACCAAAGTAACCAAAGCGTAAATGTGTGTTGTTAGTGCAACATACTTTCATTTTCTCAAAGCTGTTGCCTGTCGATATGGTTCTTTGTGTCAGACCAGGCACCAGTTTCTCTGCAGTGTCAGCCTGCACAGAGATCACTTTCTCAACTGCACATATGGACACCTGGAAAACATTTCAAGCAGAAGTAGGTAGATTTAGTAAAATTACACTTTTCAATAATTCAGTAAGTATATCTCATTTTGGGTGAACATTTATGAATGATGTTGCATGTCAAAATCATCATTAATTTGCCATTTGCTTTTTGGTATTTGGTAATTGATCAGAGTAGCATCCAATCAGTGAATGTACTCACTGTATCACCAGGCAAACTATTGTTCCTGACAATGTCATCTGGTATGACAAAATCATGCTTACAGAGTGCCGTTTTCATGGCTTTTAGCAGGTGGGGGGTGTCGGGACAAAAGAAAAGGTATGCTCCCTCAAAATATGGATGGGATATATATACGTCCTGTCCATTGATTGACCAACGTGAATGCCAGCCTCCCGCCACATCGCCTGGTTGGACGAGTCCATATCAGAACACTAGAAGGCGATATAGAAGGTAAGAACGTTCATTGACATGATTGTAATAGCAAAGCTGAGAATTAATCTTTACAAAGCCATTAACCCATTCTGACCGGGCACCCATTTTGGTGTTGGCATCATGTTATGCTTTACCTATTGAAAAATAGCAGATCTACAAGCTCATATCGCGCCACCGAGTGGCGCGATACGAGCTTGTAGGTCTGCTATTTTTGAAAAAAAAAAAAAAAAAAAAAAAAGTTTTTTTTTTTTTTTAGAATCTGATCTCAGGTCAGAATGGGTTCATCAGACCAGTGTGTGTCCAGCGGAAACCTCGTTATGAATCTGATCTCAGGTCAGAATGGGTTAACCGGTTTGTTCATTATACAGTGGTGGTAAATTAAAGGCTAAAGCCTGAACGTACCACAGCAACGACCTGTATGCCCCGCTCTCCACATGCCACAATAATGGACTTCATGTCGGCCCAGAGATCCTTCCCTGACACCAAAGGCCCAGTGTAGTCGTACGCCACAACCTGTTTGAAGTCTTTTGTTAAGGAGGCCAGAATGGTGGTCAGCACCTTTGTTGCTGTCATCTCCTTTCAGAGAGGCAAGGTCACTGTACCCAAAATAGCTTTGCTCCCTGGGTCATACTGTATTTCCTTTTTGATGGCCATTTCATCAATCTATTACAAAAAAGATATTTTCCATTAAAAGATAAAAATGTGCAGATGAAACAATACGGTATAGGATATGGGAGTGAAACAAACTCTTGTCAATAAGCAACACGAGTGTAAGTTCAACAGTGTGCAGTCATGAGTCTGTATGTCTGTTCTGTAAGTGTCTTTTGGGAAATACTATACTGTATATTCTATACTGTATGCATTTGTTGTTATCACACTAATGAAACTATACAAACAAACATTTTCATTTTAAGGCACCTTAAGGACAGCAAGACGGGCACTGGGAGGAAGATCCTGCAGTTTCACTGCCATTAAATTCAAGATTTCGTGTTGGATTCCTGGTGAGAATGTTATGGCCTCCAGGCGCGCGCTGAGTGTCCGGTAGCATGGCATGGGCAAATTCATCTCTATAGAGTGTGTAAAGATATTAGTTTTGTACTTTGTAGTCTCTTACTCTCTTCGTTATTAGAAAAATGCAAATATGTTCTAACAAGTCTAGGGCTCATACCTTTTCTTAAATATTCATAGCCACTGATCCCGGTGGCAACTCGGACTTTTAAGCATTTAGCTATGGTTGCAGATGACCATTTGTTAACCCTGTCTGCAGACTCTGCTGGTTGAAATCTACAGTATAACAGAAAAAGGAATTGAGAGAGACATGAACAGGCAAGCACTGGCAGCGACTGTTTGTTGACTGTATTGGTATGGTTGTATGGTTTAAAAATTGTAATCCCATCTCCCAATCTTCCCCTATGTTCAGACCCCTGATATCTCAACTTGATCCATCCATGATCTTACGATTTCAGCATTACGATTTCAAGTATTGGAAATTCAATGTAAGTCACAGTCACACAGTACACCACATGTAGCTTGTTGCTTGGCCCAGACAGGTCGAAATGTTCAACTAGAATGCACTACTGTCCACAACCTGAGCATGATGTAAAAGTGATATTACATCATGTTTACTAGTTTTCTGAACTTTATAAGTGAACTTTATTGATGTTAGTCATACTCTGACATACACTGCATTTGACCCAAAAATGTGTTGGGTAAAACTGCTTCTGCTACCACCTTGCCCTGTAGTACTGTAAGTAGTGATGTAGTGATTATCTCACCTGTTTTCAAGGCTCTGAATTTGGTCAGCGTTGAAGACCAGGCCAAGCATCGTATTCTGAAAGAGGAATAGTGAATGGTTATGAGTGAATGGTTATGGCAAAATAGGAGAAAGCATTTTGCATTAATGAAGCTTCTGAAACATTTGGAGATAAAGTATACATACCTTCATCTCTAGCTGAGCTTCAAGTTCAGCGATCCGTATGTCTTTGCCGTATGTGTTGAATGTGTTGCTGCCACGGGAAGATTGGCCTAACCCGTGAGGAGCTTGTATGCTAAATGAGGGTGCAGAAAATCGAGTAATATATTTACTGTCGCTCTCTGTTTAGTTGTGCTGGTATCGCACTCATTTTGAAATGCCACGGTACTTTGGGTTAGTTCCCATTGTTCGTGAGTCCGAGGTGGATTCGTGTAAGATAAAAATGCAAGCGTACTCGTATAGGTCCCTGACCTTGTATGTTCAGTTTGGTTCTGTTCTGGCAGACGGCAGCGCTTGCGTGGGAACCTGCCGTGGGAACGACTGGATAGTTTCATGAGGTGGTTGTTACAGAATAGCTACTCTAGCTTGAGATCGGTTGTGAGAGTCATTATTCAATCTTCCCTCGTTGTTATTTTTCATGAAGTGATTTGTTAGTATGCACAGTTTGCAGGTTGTATTATCTCCCTATGAGATTGGTTCCGATAACTTAACCTAAATGCGGTTTGGTTATGTTTGAATGGTAAATATTATGTAGAACTTCACTATAGAGTGCAGGGGGTGTCGTGTGGTTGAGGCTACCTCAAGAAAGAAATGTAAACCAAGGTAATTCTGGTGTACTCTGTATTTTATGCGTTTGGGAGGGTTGTGCCCAGAACGAAAATGTTGTTCAAACTGTGTTTGGTTTTGGGTGTGGGGGTGTTACATAATCGGGGATTATATATATGTGTTTATGAGATGGTAACGTGATGATTGTATTTATATATATATATTATATGATAACATGGTTATGCTTATATATATATATATACTTATAATATATCGTGAATAGGTTACATTGTACAGAGTGCTGATCAACACTTTCAGTCACAGGTCTGATCTGCTGTGGTGCGAGGAGGCGGAGACCCATCAACCTGTCTGCCCACCCCCTCGTCACCAGGAGCCAATCCGTGCTCGGAGGACGGACCTGGGAAGACTACTTAGCAGCAGCTGTGACACGCAGTCATTGGCAGTGTCTCTCAGTTTCCCCATACTGAGAGCACGCTGTCCAGAGGAGCTAGGGAAAGCTCAACATCATGAAGCTGTGTGTAACCGTAGGCCAGGGGCTATATCTGTGTGGAGCCCCTGAGCTGATTCTGTGACATGGTGCTAAAGATACAACTGATTATAATTATATGTCTATATGTAGAGATATAGATTATATAATATAATATAATATAATGTACGGAGTATGGGAGCGTGTTTATTGTAAATCTTTGTTAGGCAGTAGCTAGGGTAGACAGCTTAGATAGTTTGAACTTGTGTAACCCCTCTTTTCCTTTTTATTGGTTAGAGTTAGGTCAGAGTGTTGTGTGACTTTAGCATAGGGCTAGATAGTTTTGATTGTTTTATTAGTTGCCCCATACAGCCTGTCTTTGTTTTGGAGTGAATATATCATTCCAACGTTGAATAAACAACAATTATTCGTGCCAGCAGTGTTGCATCCTCTTCTTATACCCCTAGACATACAAGGGGAATGTAACAAAAAAAATAACAAAATGTATGCTTATCAACAACAGATTAATATTGGCTACTGCCATCGGTTAATGTCAGGTTATTTGCAGATACAGATATTGACTGATAACGGCACATATCGGCCAATACCTGTTCGATACATCAGTGCATCCCTATAGTTGCAACTACTATTTTCTGAATGTAAGGGAACCAAATATTATGAAATCTCTTGTGCAGTAGTAGTACTGTAGTCTTGCCAGAGTGATAAATGACATATCAATCAGCCTATAGATAGTGGATTTCATTCGGTTTCCTTACACCTTTTTTCCAGAAACCACTGCAGTGGGTAATTTGTATTTTCTGATTTATTTTTAACAGTGACCTAGCTCAACGTATTGCTCCAGGCAAATGGACGACCATGTTTGGGACAGACATTCAGGTACATTTCTCTTGCATCTCGCATGCACGTCTTTCTTGTCCACTTTAACCCATTCTGAACGGGCACCCATTTTGGTGTCGGCATCATGTTATGCTTTAGCTATTGAAAAATAGCAGACCTACAAGCTCGTATCGCGCCACCGAGTGGCGCGATACGAGCTTGTAGGTCTGCTATTTTTTGAAAAATCGAAGAACGACTGACATTTTTAGAATCTGATCTCAGGTCAGAATGGGTTCATCAGACCAGTGTGTGTCCAGCGGAAACCTCGTTATGAATCTGATCTCAGGTCAGAATGGGTTAAATTGTCTATCTGTTTTTTAGACATAAATGTACAAACGGCAACAGGGTACAGTCAAACACTCCAAAAGGGATAGCACCAAAAAAGTCCTTGCTGTCTTGCTGTCTTACATTTAGGCCCTATGCAATCAATGTCTTGCATAGACACGACAAAATGCACAGGTAAATAAATAAAAGAATAGGGGCACGGTGGCACAGTCGGTAGTCGCCTCACAGCTAGAAGGTCCTGGGTTTGATTCCCGCTAGGGATGCTGTGGGCGTGTTCCCTCTGCGTCATCAGTGCCCATACCCGAGGAGGGGTTGGCGAAAGCGCCTTTCTGTGTGGAGTTTGCATGTTCTCCCCGTGTCCCCTAGGGTAGGTACCCTCACAAAAACATGCAGTAATCCTGGTCTCTAAACTGCCTCCAGGGCGCCTGATGGAGGGGAAAGGAATTGGTCGGAATAACGTGTTCTTTCCACGCGCTACGTCCAACCAGTATGCTTAGTAAAGGCATCTGCTGTGATATTGCTATCATTGCATTAACCCATTCTGACCGGAGATCAGATTCATACGAGGTTTCCGCCGGACACACACTGGTCTGATGAACCCATTCTGACCTGAGATCAGATTCTATTTTTTTTTTTTTTTTCAAAAATAGCAGACCTACAAGCTCGTATCGCGCCACTCGGTGGCGCGATATGAGCTTGTAGATCTGCTATTTTTCAATAGCTAAAGCATAACATGATGCCGACACCAAAATGGGTGCCCGTTCAGAATGGGTTAACCTGCTGTGCAGTCAGTTTTTGGCGTGTCAACACGAGATGTTCCCTTCTTAACGGCCGTGAGAGCAGTTCATTTCCATTGCTTTGCCACTCCCTACTCATCTCTTGTTTCCCCGCATCATTAGTGATCCTTTTGCAATGTTGCTACAGTACAGTTTAGCTCCGTTCACCACGTTTATATTGATTGCTTGTGAAAGGACACATAGTTCTTTGTATTTTTAAATTCTTTGTAAAAAAAAAAGTTTTCCGTTTTGGCATTCTGAGGTCAGTATCTTTCAAAATAAAATCCAACCGTTACAGTAGTGTTTCTTTTCTAAATTTCGGTAATTAAAATATTCATAAGAAAGTAAGAAGAATTTAGAATTTAGAAGTGTATTAAACTCTAGTGTTAACCACACACCACTATATTGTGTTTGTCTATTTAACATGGATTTATAACTCTTCTTTCTGCATTGCAGACATTGACGTGCATATAATACTGACATTTTTAAATATAGACAAAATGGTAAACTACTGATTTGTGACTTAAAATGAACTCCACTTAAATCTTCCCTTTCATTTAGGGGGACATGCCACATGTCCGGAAATGGTGGTGTGTTGGACTCATGGAACGGTTCCAGATTGATGGGTGAGACAAATGTAAATGTGCTGTACTTCCTAAACACCATTTGTTAGGGCTTTAGTTTACTTTTAATTGTGATACCAATGTCTCATTCAAAAGCCATGGACAGCGCTTCGCCATGGGCGGAGCTTGAGGGGGTTCAGGGGGTGCACTGCACCCCCTGGCAAAAAAAAAATTAAACCTAAATTCTGACTGTAGTTTGTAATCATCTCTCTTATCATGATATGATGACTCGCTATATGGCTGTAGTGCATGTGTGTATGTGTGTGAGCTGCTGTACTAACTAAATAACTCATTTTTAGGGGTTAGGGCATTGTAAAAACGCTAAAATGCGCGTGCCCGTGCGCGCGGGTGTCGTTGGCCAAGCAGTCGCACCCCCTGGCGTCAAGTTCAAGCTCCGCCTATGCGCTTCGCTCACTGGACCGACGAGGCCACAGCCTTGCTGCAGGGGTTGCTGGAGCCCATATACAGCCTCCCAAGGCCTAAAAAGAGGGTGAGCAGAAATGTAACACACACTGACCAAAAAAGTATTTAAATGTAATTTATTGGCTTGCAAGAAGTCTATGGGTTTCATTTGTGTGTGTGTGTGTGTGTGTGTGTGTGTGTGTGTGTGTGTGTGTGTGTGTGTGTGTGTGTGTGTGTGTGTGTGTGTGTGTGTGTGTGTGTGTGTGTGTGTGTGTGTGTGTGTGTGTGTGTGTGTGTGTGTGTGTGTGTGTGTGTGTGTGTGTGTGTGTGTGTGTGTGTGTGTGTAGCTGGCCACCAACATTCCTCCAGGCAGTGGCTCCAACTCGCCCTGTCCACTCGTCCACTCTCAGGCCAAGGTTAGCAAAAGATTAGCATTCTTCTGCTCTATTTTTGACTCCCTTCACCCTCCAGGCACACTTTGCTCATCATATACACCTAACTCGATAACCGTTTAACCACCGACTTCAAATTCGACACACGCGTTCCACCTCACCACAGGTGCAGTGTCCAGTCGCCGGACCAACAGTTGTCCACAACCGCCTCCATATATGGAGCTGGCCTGTTCTGACATCATTCTGACGTCTGCATAGACAAAGAATTCCATATATGGGCATGAAAGGGACACAGACATAAATATCTGGGTGGGGCATGTATTTCCAACTTGCATCATTTCAAATAGGCCAGTGCCCAAGGGACACCTCTCTAGTACTACATATTGTTGGATTCATGTATTTAAGCCCTACTTTTGGCTGGTAAGATGGCTACAAGTTTGAGTCAAAGCTTGTGTTATGGAGATCCAATATTATTCAGCTCACTTTTCAACTTGATTGCTGTAACGTTTGACTGATTTCGGATAATAAGTACTTGTAGTGCTGAGCATGTAGTCTCCAAAGTCCTTAATATTGTTGATTACGCTGTAATTGATTTAGACCTAGAGCAGAAAACTATGCTGAAGTTTTTATTCATCTTTAAATGCATACTTTGTTTACTGAAGCACAGTAGCTATGTTCCTTTTGTTCTGTTTTTGTATTGATGTTTGATACTGTTGTCCTGCAGTGTTTGAAGCTGTCCCAGCAGAGCCCACCAGGACAGAGTCCAGAAGAAATGTTGAAGGTATTGTTTGTTTTTGTGTTTTTACTTCAAACTGTAGGGTGTAACGATATAGTAACTGCATCGAAAAATCTATTCATTTCAAGAATCGAAATATATCAAAATGTAGACAGCAACATTGACTTTGTATTGTGTTGTTTTACAATGCAAATAATTGGCTGGCTATCCCACACCGGCGGCGTCCGCCGCGCGCCGACGCCTCGCCTGACGCTCCGGTAGAAACCACTTCTATTTTCCAGGCGTCGCCGCGCGTCAACGCCTGTGCCGCGTCGCTGCGCACCCGTTGTGTGTTGGGCTTCAATTGGCCTGAAATGCTGCAGACAGGTCTTGCATTTTGAGTTTTCTTAAAAACTCAAAATGTTCCCTTACAGTCGTGTCATCACTGTTTAGCATGTTTATCAAGTGAGCCAGGCTTGTGGCGTTATATATCCACTCCACGTTCAGCACGCCAAACCCACCGTCATGTTTGGACTGGAAAATAATGTCTCTGGTGGTGTGGGTGTTTTAAGCCCGAACCACTTCCTTACAAAGTGAACTACATTATCATTTAGATCACTAAGTGTTTTACATGCTAGAATAGATGAACGTTGGAGAAGAGGTGTTGTACTCTAGTCAGTGCAAAATGCCTAATAGCCTCCAACTTCATCAGCAGTGTAGCTGTAAACCGCTTCATCTAGCTGTAAACTCAGATGTTATGTACTCAACCTGTTCTTTCCATTCCCCTGCGATATTAAATCTATGCCCTATAAGTTGTATGACTCATGTAGGTCAGACACACGTATGGGCTGTGAGTTGATGGTGAACTCAGGGCTTTTGTCAGCCTTAGACTTATACCAGCGGTTGCCACCACTACGCCTCTGGTAGAGAACAGCACACTAAGGCCTCTTTTAGACGGCGACCATCTCCATATAACACGTCAAAGCCCCGTTTGCGTTCTCATTTTTTTGGACCATTTACATGAGAACGCACACTTGAATGAACACGCTACAAAGTGCATGCATATATATGCCAGGTCGCTAGGTGGCGTGTGTCCTTGTGGGGTCCGTGTGACGCAGCGCTTATATAAACCATAGACATAAGTCACGCATGCGTAGAACTACTTCCGTTCTTCTTCTACACAGAAGTAAACAAACGTCGCGTCCTCATCACATCGCGTCCTCATCACACCTCCAGCAAACCGGACTATCCAACATGGTTGTTGTTGTTCGTTTCCCCTAGCAACTGACGCATGCCTATGACACCATGTAAAAACGTAGGACACGGGGCGAGCCGACCAGAGCTGACGTAAGCCATGATGTCACAAGTTTTGCGGATCCACCGTTTTGACTGTTTACACGGAGACCATAGGAAACGGTGTTCTCAAAGATTTCCACTCTGGGAGGCGTTTCACTTCGTTGCGTTTTCACCTCCTGTGAACACGGTTCTCGTCTAAATGACAGCAGCAAACGATACTTTATTTTGCCGTTTTTTATGAACACCATCCTCGTGTAAATAGCACCTTAGTGTGTTTTTCCTCTAGATCGGACCAGTCTAGAAATCAATCTGTTCCACACACACACACACACACACACACACACACACACACACAGTCAGAACTGCAGCATCACTCCCAATCTTCCGCCGTAGTCTGAAAACCCACCTTTTCATACTCCATCATGGCCCATAGCACTTACCCTATACCCCCTTAGATAGCATTTCTGTAGACTTAGATAGCATCTGATACAGACTTATAGCATGTTACCAGCTCATTGGCCTTGTGGTTAGAGTGGACGCCCTGAGACTGGGAGGTCGGGGATCGCAGTCAAAGACTGTAAAAATGGGACCCAGGGCCTCCCTGCTTGACACTCAGCATCAAGGGTTGGATTGGGGGGGTAAGTCCCTGTGACATACTAGCGTCATGTCCAGGGGGTGTACTTGTACATCAAGCTGCGTCACGCTACAGAAACAGGAGATAGGCTCCTGCCCTATGGGACTCATGGCTCGGCAAGGATACTTACTTATAGCATGTTATGTAGACAGCACTATAATTGCATTGTATGTAGTCATAGCACATCATAGTACATATGTATAGCATAGTATAGTATATATGTACAGTTTCTTTATATAGATATTCCACTGTTACGTTCTTAGCTTACGCATGTTTCATGATAAATGCTTTTTATATATGTGATGTATTCCCATGTCTAATCTACGGCTTCAGGATCAGAGGATAACAGGTGGAAACATGATCAAAAGAAGTCCAAGACGGTTTACTGTAGTATTATAGGACATTTTGGATACAAAATGACCTTGACCTTTGACCTGCACTGCACTCAAATTGCTTCAGTCACCTCATAAATCAACTCGGCACCCCACCCCAGAAAACCTACACTTTGATGGCAGAATTATCCAAATCGGCCCATTATTTTCTTAGTTATGCCATTCACTATACAATTTTATATCAGATAAAAAAGGGACAAAAACAAGTAATCAGCTGCCATTTTGACATTGCTATCACATCATTTCATAAACTACAGACATGTACCAATACAAAAATCACTGTCCCTTTTTATGGCAACGATATCCGATAATGAGGCATTTGGCCTGTGGACTACATGTTGGTGGAGGGTGTGTAGAGCCCAGGATCACATTAGATAATTGACACAGGGGTGAAAAATGGGTTACAAGATCGTGGGATAAAAAATCATGGGGAAAAAAGATCTGCTACGTATATTGACTATATTGGAGTTTGGAGTTTTATTTTTTATATATATATTTTATATATTGTTTTTATTGTTTTGTGTTTTGAATGTTCTTTGGTTGTCTTGATTTCGAGTTTGTGTTTTAGTTTATTTTGTATTTGTCACTATTTGTATTTATTCATCAATTTACTTCTATATTTGTAAAAAACTAAAAATGAATAAACAGAACATAATTTTTTTAAATTAAATACAATGTAAAATGAACAGCTGCCATGCACAGCAGCAGGCTGTCTGACCTCAAATAAACATTATATATCACAGTTGTAATCTCAACACAGCGTCTTTACATTCTAATGTATTGAAATTGTGATTGACGTTTGATGTAAACTAACATGCATCAGGACTAAAGTGACACAAGGCTGAGCATCGCAGAGAGTTGCACTCTGTATATCATACTGTATATCATACTGTATGATATACAGTATGATATACAGTATGATATACAGTATGATATACAGAGTTGCACTCTGTATATCATACAGTATGATATAGTACTACCACCAGTGCTTTTCTTTGTTGCTTTGTGACACCTTTGCCTAAAGTTACTTGCATGTGAAATAGGCCTACAGTACAATCAGCAGTACAATCTACAATCTGCACTGTATGACATCTAATTATTAACCTTTTACCCTACATACATTGCCTATATGAAATGAGCAGATCTACAAGATCACAACATTGTGAGCTAGCAGATCTGCTGTAACAAATAGGTCTATATCTGACCAGCTTGACTGACTATCTATAGCTCAATTATGTTTAGAAAGCCACATAGTTTCTGGCAGTGTCCAGTAATAACCAATTTATGGGAAAATATATTCAATAGGTTCTCAAGACCAGTGATTCCCAAACTTTTTCATACCAAGTACCCCCACATTGATCTTATCATTCATGTGGACCCCCATTTTTAAAAGATATGCCAGGGACCCCCATAAGAGAAGATTTTTACAGTTGTAGCAGTGATTCTCAACCAGTTTAATTTCAAAGAAGCACCCCCAGTTTGACATGCAACAGGCTACGGACCCCCATTTAATGGCATTTATATCTCTGAGACCACAATTTATATTGTAAAATCGTTGTTAATTTAACTGACTAATAATACATGATATCGGAGTACCAAACGTTGCATTGTGATGTTAAATTCCTGAAACGATTATGCTAAATAGAAGATGTAGACAAGGCAGAGCTAACAGGTTTAATAGCTCTGTTTGGCTAACCAACGACATCTGTTTGGCTAGATTAGCTCCTATTTCTTTAATCAGATGAACACATAACATAGAGCCTATTAAACACACAACATTATACATCCGTTTAGTCATTATGTTGCATAAAGCATAATATAACATTGGATAAAGCATAATAATATAACATAATATTACCTCTGTGTACGGCAAGCTGTTTTGTATGTGATACGAACGTGATACGTGATGACGTCGGTCTCCTGCGCGAAGGACCCCACAGACTTCTGGCAGCCTAGGGCCCTTTCTGAAACACACACACACACACACACACACACACACACACACACACACACACACACACACACACACACACACACACACACACACACACACACACACACACACACACACACACACACAGGCCCTTTCTGAAAGCAGTCCCTTGACTTGAAGTGCTCTCGGGAGGTTCCCTCGTCAGGAAGTGCCCCTCCATCTGAATCAAGTTCCCTTGATTAGGGTGCTGGGCATAGAGTTATATATCTATAGAGAAGACACCCGAGTTCTCCTCCCATCCACTTGCATTAAGTTGCTCAAAAGCGCATGAGGCGGATTCACTCCTCCTTCCTGGTAGGAACAGAGTGCATTCTGGGATTGATTGGTTACAAACACATGAACGCGCTGCCGTTGACTATCATTGTGCCGTTTGTGCGCGTTCACGTATGAAACATTCGTTCACGTGTCATGGCCCCAATCACATGAACGTGCACAATGATAGTCAACGGAGCAGCGCTGGCTCGAGCTGCACTACCAAATCCGGCCACTATGTCCATTTCGCCTCAAGATTAATTTCCTCTGGGTGCCTTCTCTATTCATATATATACTCTAAGGTGCTGGGTAAAAAAAACTGTTTGGAAATACACTCGCCCTCCTTGTGCAGAAACAGGAAACAGACACCATTCGTTGCCATGGTTACCATCATGCAATTGTGTTACCTGTTATTTTGTTTGTACAGTTATATTGCATTGCATCGTGTATTGTGTGACATGGATTTCATTAATATGGAAAAAGGAAATACAGCGTGACTGTCAAAAATGACATGTCATAGGCCTATACATCCATGGTGTTTATAAATCATTGTTAAAAGTTGTTTTGTTTGTGTGGTTTCATTTATAGTTTTTCACTGTGGGGTAAATAAAGAGCCCTTGTGAACATCAGTTGGAGCGTTGCCTATTCTGCATCAGATGAAGATTGTTTAGGAGGAGTTTATTTATCAATTATTTGTGGTGGTACTTACATTTGTAGGTCGCAGTTTCCATGCGGACAGAGAGCAGGGCTGCACAAGGCAATCGAGTCTAGATCGGCAAAGACTCGCTCTTGAGGGCTTTATAAGCCACTTCCACTCAAGGCTGCTTGGTTTTGGACGACACTTAATATGGCGCAGCCTCGCGTGAACGCGCATATCGACGAGGGCAAGTGTGTAGGGCGAGTGGCGAGGAGCTGGTTTCAGAAAGGGGGAAAGAGATCTGGTACCCACAACGGCCCCACCCTGTGGTCCCCGGATGTTACTGCCTCTGTAGCTTTGTACCTGGCTGAGTCACATGAAGCTGTTATGTCCACCACCGGCTTTCAGAGAATAAAAGGCACTGAGCACAGCATGTCTCTCCTGACTATGGAGGCATCCACACCCCCATTTCCATCAAAGGGTCATCTGTCGACATAGTTGATAACTTTAAATTCCTGGGCATACATATCACAGACACATTCACATGGTCACTCAACAACGAGTACATCCTCAAGAAGGCGCAGCAGCGACTGTACTTTCTGAGGCGCCTTAAAAAAATTGGCTTAAGTACAAAAGGACTAGTGAACTTTTATCGCTGCATAATTGAAAGTGTCTTAACTGGCTGTATCACAGTGTGGTACGGTAACACGACCGCTCAGGACTGCAACAGGTTGCAGAGGACCATTAAAACAGCAGCTAAAACCATCGGCACTACAGAATTACCCAGTCTCCATAACATCTACACCACTCGCTGTATGAAAAAAGCCCATAACATCATGGAAGACACCAGCCACCCCGCAAATACCCTGTTCAAACTACTCCCCTCCAAAAAACGCTACCAGAGCATCAAATCTCGTACCACCCGTCTCAGTAACAGTTTTTACCCCCAGGCAGTCAGGCTGCTGAACAGCTGACCTTGAACTGTATTGCACTTCACTTCACTTGCACTTTCTTTTACTGTTTTTTTGTCTTTTCTTGCACTATAGATGTTTGTTTATGTCCTGTGTATGTAAGACGGAGAGTGCTCTGAGCAAAATACATTTCATTGTATGTATACTTTGTATCTATACAAATGACAAATAAACCTGAACCTGAACCTGAACCTATCTGTTATTATGCACATACATGACTATCTGTTATGCACATACATGCAACATTTACCTGTTGTCCATCTTGAAGAGCAAGAGCCTGTGATGCTTATGCAACCATATCGATGCCAGCCCGTCTTCAACCATATCGATGCCAGCCCGTCTTCAACCATATCGATGCCAGCCCGTCTTCAACCATATCGATGCCAGCCCGTCTTCAACCATATCGATGCCAGCCCGTCTTCAACCATATCGATGCCAGCCCGTCTTCAACCATATCGATGCCAGCCCGTCTTCAACCATATCGACGCCAGCTCAAAGTGCTTTACAGAACAATGGAGAATAAAAGAAAAGCAAGGCAACGACATTAAAAAACAAGCAGTAATGCAGTACAGTGAGGAGACATGAATAACAAAAAATAAAAATAAATAAAAGATCAATTAAAGGCAATGTTGTAGAAGTGGGTCTTGAGCTGAGCTTTAAAAATGTCTACAGAGGCTGCCTGACGAAGGTACAGTGGGAGCTTGTTCCATGCCGACGGCCCGTAGAAGCAAAAAGCTGCTTCCCCGTATTTTTTAGTTGCCATTAGCATCGTCACAATTTTGCGTTGTCAAGGTTTGCACATGCTCAGTGTAAACAGGAACTGCAATGATGGAGTGTTCCAGCAGAGGCGCTAGATAGATAAAAAGCTCATAACTTGATGTAAATAATGAGATCCAGAACAGTTGAGAACTAAACAGCAGCCGTCACCCTTCCCTTTTCAAAGGTTTATATCATCCACAGCACTTGAATGAACAGTATCCATGTTCCTTTGTCATGTGACAAAAACCTAAAACTATAACTAAACTAAAACTAAGCATTTTCACCAAAATAAAAACTAGATAAAAACTAGCAAACCCGCTCTAAATCTAATCTAGACACGTTTGGGAGATCGGTTTGTACTGAGCACATGTTAGAACTTCCACCGGGCAACCAGTAGTGCCATTAGCATAGGACTTTAGGCACTACAGCTTCTGCTAATAGGCTAGTAAAATGAGTATTAGTAGCAGTTAGTAGCTTAATTAATAGGACTTTAGGCACTACAGCTTCTGCTAATAGGCTAGTAAAATTAGTATTAGTAGCAGTTAGTAGCCTAATTAATAGGACTTTAGGCACTACAGCTTCTGCTAATAGGCTAGTACAATTAGTATTAGTAGCAGTTAATAGCCTAACCCCCATAAGAGAGGAGTTTTACGGCTCTAGCAGTGATTCAGGGACTTTTTGATTTGATTTGATTTGATTTATTTAGAAAAGCAATCATAATACAGCATTATAATCAGCGATCCAAGGATTACACAGTAAAGTCCAAAGACTTATTTCCACTGGGGTCCTCTCACACTGAACGGAACAATACTTTAAAATACATCACAAATACATTACAGTACATATACATTACATATACAACTCAACAAGTACATCCCTCTCCATCCCTCTAAGATGACCCTTTATAGGGGAACCTTTTCCAGTAGCCATTTTTTTGTCTTCTGTTTAAATGTCCTCAAATTGGAGGTCAGTTTAAGACTGGATTCCAGGCTATTCCACTGTGTGGCTCCTATATAAATGAATGAGCCTTTGCCCACTTTACTTTTAAAAGCAGGGAGCACCACATCTGCAATACTGGCTCTGGTGAAATGGTTGTGTACCTCGTTTACCTGCCTGAAACATGTTCTTAAAACTTCTGGGACCTCTCCGTATTTAATTTTATGGACCATGTTTAGTCTAGCCATTGTAACTTTTGATTCAACCGGGTGTGTGTGTGTGTGTGTGTGTGTGTGTGTGTGTGTGTGCTTGTTGGGTGGGGGCGTGTGCATACTCAGTTTCTACCATACCTGCACGCTGACACACCCACACCTGTTATGCCTGCTGCACTGACACACACACACACACACACACACACACACACACACACACACACACACACCACTTCAACCTCTGCACGGACACACACACACCACTTCAACCTCTGCACGGACACACACACACCACTTCAACCTCTGCACGGACACACACACACCACTTCAACCTGTGTGCTGACACACACACACCTCTTCAAACTGCAGCACCAGAGCACAGGTAAGAGAAAGACTTGCACTGATCACACACACACACACACACACACACACACACACACACACACACACACACACACACACACACACACACACACACACACACACACACACACACACACACAGTTGGTTTGAAAACATGAGAAAAGACAACAAACCTCCCATACTGTAGCTACTGTACTGTGTGAACTGTTGTGATAAAAGAAGGTTAGCCGATGGAATACAAAGACAGCCTTTACAAATAAATGATGTATAATAATAATGGTGTTTGGTTTTGGTCCAACTGTTTCCTATATTCTGTTTGGTTTTGGTCCAACTGTTTCCTATATTCAGTGTTTGGTTTTGGTCCAACTGTTTCCTATATTCTGTTTGGTTTGGTCCAACTGTTTCCTATATATTTGGTTTTTAACCTTTAAACACATCTTACCTACTACTTATTTAAAAAAAAATGCTATTTAAACTTGGTGTTTTAAGGATTTATTTTTAGTCCTGATCTTTTGAAGAAAATGTCACAAACATTTGATATTTTACTCGTCTTAAATATAAACATAGCCTGATGAAGGCCGTATATAGGCTGACATGTTGCTGGTTCAACTATTCAAATATTTCACTGCATTTGAAGACAGTGTTTCTTCTATTAAAGGTATATTCAGTGATTTCACTTAATTCAAATATCACCTCTTTTTTGTTTTGTTGTGATAAGCTCGTAGGCTATGAGCTTGTAGATCTGCTGTTTTTCAATAGCTAAAGCACGACATGATGCTGACACCAAAATGGGTTCCAGTTCAGAATGGGTTAAAGATGGAGTGCCGTGTTTTATTTCCCATCAGGTAGGCCTACTATGATTAAACTAGGAGGAAGATTTCTTTCAAAAAAAGTGTGCGGAAAGTGTTAAAATCATGTTTTTTTGTGGCCACACCCACCAGTTCATTAAGTATGCCTGGTTTTCACTTAGCATCACCCACCTGAACCTAAGCTCCGCCCACAGCTGTTGTTGTATGATAATGTGGGAGGGGTTAGGGTTATGATGTCACTAAAATGGTGTTATTTCAAATGGGCCTTTTGACTCAAAGGTTTTTCAGCTTTCAGGAAGAAACCAAAAATACACAGAATACATATTTACAATATTATAACCACACCTGGGGGTCTATTAGAGTAATGTTAACTCCATACTAAACACCTGGGGGTCTATTAGAGTAATGTTAACTCCATACTAAACACCTGGGGGTCTATTAGAGTAATGTTAACTCCATACAGAACACCTGGGGGTCTATTAGAGTAATGTTAACTCCATACTAAACACCTGGGGGTCTATTAGAGTAATGTTAACTCCATACTAAACACCTGGGGGTCTATTAGAGTAATGTTAACTCCATACTAAACACCTGGGGGTCTATTAGAGTAATGTTAACTCCATACTAAACACCTGGGGGTCTATTAGAGTAATGTTAACTCCATACAGAACACCTGGGGGTCTATTAGAGTAATGTTAACTCCATACTGAACACCTGGGGGTCTATTAGAGTAATGTTAACTCCATACTGAACACCTGGGGGTCTATTAGAGTAATGTTAACTCCATACTAAACACCTGGGGGTCTATTAGAGTAATGTTAACTCCATACTAAACACCTGGGGGTCTATTAGAGTGATGTTAACTCCATACAGAACACCTGGGGGTCTATTAGTAATGTTAACTCCATAATAAACACCTGGGGGTCTATTAGAGTAATGTTAACTCCATACTAAACACCTGGGGGTCTATTAGAGTAATGTTAACTCCATAGACGCATGCAAAACAGAAAGTACAAAAATCACTGAACTCCATCTTTAAACTATTTCACTGCATTTGACGACAGTGTGCAGCTGTTTCTTCTTGTTCATGACGTTGGGCACTTGGTTGTCCTTGTTGTTGTTTTTGTTTTAGTCTAGTTTTAGTCGATTAAACATCATCAGATTTCTGTCGACTAAATCTGCAGTTGATTTGGTCAAGACAAATGTTTTTTTATGGGCCTTGATTGATTGATTGAAGTATTTATCAACAGTTTGCAGAATTACAGTATACATTTCAAGCACAACTCAATACAAAAACTGTTAACTGTGGACAACACCATAAACTTTAGAATTACACTTGTTTACAATAGGGTCCACCATGTTCAATTCATCATAACATTTAGAGACGTACAACTATACACTTCTACATAGCCAAAGACAGGAAAACATCATATTATTATTATTATTATAAAAGGAGGTAAAAATAACATACAGTGAGGGGAAAAAGGGGGGGGGATTCAGATTTTACGAGGGCCAGTTTAGAATTGCAGCTGTCCGTAGGTGCCCTTTGAGAGCAAGTTTTGAAGGAGTCAAGGGATTCACATGTCTTAATGACTGTTGGTGTTGGTAGGACGTTCTACATTTTGGTGGCATAGGAGCGAAATTAATTTAGTCCCTTGTTTGTGCCGAATCTGGGTTGTACATGATTTGTTGAACTCTGGTGTTGTGGGTGTGGATTTCGTTGACATTAAGGAAGTATCTAGACAGGTACATGCAGGTATCTTGGTGCTGTATCGAATCTTGTGGACCAGACCCATTGCAAGATGCTGTACTCTGTTGACTGTCCTAAGCCATTCTAGCCTGTCAAAGTGGGCAGGGGTGAGGTGGGTTCGGGGAGTGAGGCCAAGTATAGCAGCCTGACCAGTTTGTTTTGGGAGGTCTGGAGCCTTGTTTTAAGGGCCTGTGAGGTGCTGTGGTACCAAGAGGTGCAAGCATAGTCAAAGAAACCTTGTACGAGGGCTCCTGTTAGGGTGTTCAATGTGTAGAAACCTTGTACGAGGGCTCCTGTTAGGGTCTTCAAGGTGTAGAAACCTTGTACGAGGGCTCCTGTTAGGGTCTTCAAGGTGTAGAAACCTTGTACGAGGGCTCCTGTTAGGGTCTTCAAGGTGTAGAAACCTTGTACGAGGGCTCCTGTTAGGGTCTTCAAGGCGTCTCATTTTGTATGTGGCAAACAAGATGTTGACAAAATGTCAACACTAGCATTTCAGAGATGTCTGATTATTGGAGAAGTACTGCTTAGGGAGCGGCCATACCAACACACACACACACCTGCCTGGATATGGAATGAACAAATGACATGGAAGCTCCTGTCAATTACTTCCATGAGAGGTGGTGGAGTTAGTTGCTTTTATACACATGTGGAAGTGTCCTTGAATGAATGAATGAATGAATGAATGAATGAACCATTGTATAGCACTTTGCGCACTTGGAAATGCAATTCAATTAATTAATAAAGCATAGTTAAACTCAACGGACACGTTTGGGAGATCGGTTTGTACTGAGCACATGTTAGAACTTCCACCGGGCAACCAGTAGTGCCATTAGCATAGGACTTTAGGCACTACAGCTTCTGCTAATAGGCTAGTAAAATGAGTATTAGTAGCAGTTAGTAGCTTAATTAATAGGACTTTAGGCACTACAGCTTCTGCTAATAGGCTAGTAAAATTAGTATTAGTAGCAGTTAGTAGCCTAATTAATAGGACTTTAGGCACTACAGCTTCTGCTAATAGGCTAGTACAATTAGTATTAGTAGCAGTTAATAGCCTAACCCCCATAAGAGAGGAGTTTTACGGCTCTAGCAGTGATTCAGGGACTTTTTGATTTGATTTGATTTGATTTATTTAGAAAAGCAATCATAATACAGCATTATAATCAGCGATCCAAGGATTACACAGTAAAGTCCAAAGACTTATTTCCACTGGGGTCCTCTCACACTGAACGGAACAATACTTTAAAATACATCACAAATACATTACAGTACATATACATTACATATACAACTCAACAAGTACATCCCTCTCCATCCCTCTAAGATGACCCTTTATAGGGGAACCTTTTCCAGTAGCCATTTTTTTGTCTTCTGTTTAAATGTCCTCAAATTGGAGGTCAGTTTAAGACTGGATTCCAGGCTATTCCACTGTGTGGCTCCTATATAAATGAATGAGCCTTTGCCCACTTTACTTTTAAAAGCAGGGAGCACCACATCTGCAATACTGGCTCTGGTGAAATGGTTGTGTACCTCGTTTACCTGCCTGAAACATGTTCTTAAAACTTCTGGGACCTCTCCGTATTTAATTTTATGGACCATGTTTAGTCTAGCCATTGTAACTTTTGATTCAACCGGGAGCCAGTTCAGCTCTCTGAACTGGTTCCTTCCTATATGGGTTCTGGGTTCCATCCCTAATATAACCCTGATCAGTCTATTTTGAGCTGACTGTAGCTTTGTTTTAAAAGACTTAATCAAGCCCTCGAACCACGATGTACACGCAAAATCAAAGTGGCACAGGATAAGGGAGTTTGCTACCACTAATTTTGGGGACCCCCCATAAGAGAGGAGTTTTACGGCTCTAGCAGTGATTCAGGGACCCCCCATAAGAGAGGAGTTTTATGGCTCTAGCAGTGATTCAGGGACCCCCATAAGAGAGGAGTTTTACGGCTCTAGCAGTGATTCAGGGACCCCCATAAGAGAGGAGTTTTACGGCTCTAGCAGTGATTCAGGGACCCCCCATAAGAGAGGAGTTTTATGGCTTTAGCAGTGACTCAGGGACCCCCATAAGAGAGGAGTTTTACGGCTCTAGCAGTGATTCAGGGACCCCCATAAGAGAGGAGTTTTATGGCTTTAGCAGTGACTCAGGGACCCCCATAAGAGAGGAGTTTTATGGCTCTAGCAGTGATTCAGGGACCCCCCATAAGAGAGGAGTTTTACGGCTCTAGCAGTGATTCAGGGACCCCCATAAGAGAGGAGTTTTATGGCTTTAGCAGTGACTCAGGGACCCCCATAAGAGAGTAGTTTTATGGCTCTAGCAGTGATTCAGGGACCCCCCATAAGAGAGGAGTTTTATGGCTCTAGCAGTGATTCAGGGACCCCCCATAAGAGAGGAGTTTTATGGCTCTAGCAGTGATTCAGGGACCCCCATAAGAGAGGAGTTTTATGGCTCTAGCAGTGATTCAGGGACCCCCCATAAGAGAGGAGTTTTATGGCTCTAGCAGTGATTCAGGGACCCCCATAAGAGAAGAGTTTTATGGCTCTAGCAGTGATTCAGGGACCCCCCATAAGAGAGGAGTTTTATGGCTCTAGCAGTGATTCAGGGACCCCCCATAAGAGAGGAGTTTTATGGCTCTAGCAGTGATTCAGGGACCCCCCATAAGAGAGGAGTTTTATGGCTCTAGCAGTGATACAGGGACCCCCATAAGAGAGGAGTTTTACGGCTCTAGCAGTGATTCAGGGACCCCCCATAAGAGAGGAGTTTTACGGCTCTAGCAGTGACTCAGGGACCCCCATAAGAGAGGAGTTTTACGGCTCTAGCAGTGACTCAGGGACCCCCATAAGAGAGGAGTTTTACGGCTCTAGCAGTGATTCAGGGACCCCCCATAAGAGAGGAGTTTTATGGCTCTAGCAGTGATTCAGGGACCCCCATAAGAGAGGAGTTTTACGGCTCTAGCAGTGATTCAGGGACCCCCATAAGAGAAGAGTTTTATGGCTCTAGCAGTGATTCAGGGACCCCCTATAAGAGAGGAGTTTTATGGTATAGCAGTGATTCAGGGACCCCCATAAGAGAGGAGTTTTATGGCTCTAGCAGTGATTCAGGGACCCCCCATAAGAGAGGAGTTTTATGGCTCTAGCAGTGATTCAGGGACCCCCATAAGAGAGGAGTTTTACGGCTCTAGCTGTGATTCAGGGACCCCCATAAGAGAGGAGTTTTATGGCTCTAGCAGTGATTCAGGGACCCCCATAAGAGAGGAGTTTTACGGCTCTAGCAGTGATTCAGGGACCCCCATAAGAGAGGAGTTTTATGGCTCTAGCAGTGACTCAGGGACCCCCATAAGAGAGGAGTTTTATGGCTCTAGCAGTGATTCAGGGACCCCCATAAGAGAGGAGTTTTATGGCTCTAGCAGTGATTCAGGGACCCCCCATAAGAGAGGAGTTTTATGGCTCTAGCAGTGATTCAGGGACCCCCATAAGAGAGGAGTTTTATGGCTCTAGCAGTGACTCAGGGACCCCCATAAGAGAGGAGTTTTATGGCTCTAGCAGTGATTCAGGGACCCCCCATAAGAGAGGAGTTTTACGGCTCTAGCAGTGATTCAGGGACCCCCCATAAGAGAGGAGTTTTATGGCTCTAGCAGTGATTCAGGGACCCCCATAAGAGAGGAGTTTTATGGCTCTAGCAGTGATTCAGGGACCCCCATAAGAGAGGAGTTTTATGGCTCTAGCAGTGATTCAGGGACCCCCATAAGAGAGGAGTTTTACGGCTCTAGCAGTGATTCAGGGACCCCCCATAAGAGAGGAGTTTTACGGCTCTAGCAGTGATTCAGGGACCCCCATAAGAGAGGAGTTTTACGGCTCTAGCAGTGATTCAGGGACCCCCATAAGAGAGGAGTTTTATGGCTCTAGCAGTGACTCAGGGACCCCCATAAGAGAGGAGTTTTATGGCTCTAGCAGTGACTCAGGGACCCCCATAAGAGAGGAGTTTTATGGCTCTAGCAGTGACTCAGGGACCCCCCATAAGAGAGGAGTTTTATGGCTCTAGCAGTGACTCAGGGACCCCCATAAGAGAGGAGTTTTACGGCTCTAGCAGTGATTCAGGGACCCCCATAAGAGAGGAGTTTTATGGCTCTAGCAGTGATTCAGGGACCCCCATAAGAGAGGAGTTTTATGGCTCTAGCAGTGATTCAGGGACCCCCATAAGAGAGGAGTTTTATGGCTTTAGCAGTGATTCAGGGACCCCCATAAGAGAGGAGTTTTATGGCTTTAGCAGTGATTCAGGGACCCCCATAAGAGAGGAGTTTTACAGCTCTAGCAGTGACTCAGGGACCCCCATAGGAGAGGAGTTTTATGGCTCTAGCAGTGATTCAGGGACCCCCATAAGAGAGGAGTTTTATGGCTCTAGCAGTGATTCAGGGACCCCCATAAGAGAGGAGTTTTACGGCTCTAGCAGTGACTCAGGGACCCCCATAAGAGAGGAGTTTTATGGCTCTAGCAGTGATTCAGGGACCCCCATAAGAGAGGAGTTTTATGGCTCTAGCAGTGATTCAGGGACCCCCCATAAGAGAGGAGTTTTATGGCTCTAGCAGTGATTCAGGGACCCCCATAAGAGAGGAGTTTTATGGCTCTAGCAGTGATTCATGGACCCCCATAAGAGAGGAGTTTTATGGCTCTAGCAGTGATTCAGGGACCCCCATAAGAGAGGAGTTTTACGGCTCTAGCAGTGATTCAGGGACCCCCCATAAGAGAGGAGTTTTATGGCTCTACAGTAGCAGTGATTCAGGGACCCCCATAAGAGAAGAGTTTTATGGCTCTAGCAGTGATTCAGGGACCCCCCATAAGAGAGGAGTTTTATGGCTCTACAGTAGCAGTGATTCAGGGACCCCCCATAAGAGAGGAGTTTTATGGCTCTAGCAGTGATTCAGGGACCCCCATAAGAGAAGAGTTTTATGGCTCTAGCAGTGATTCAGGGACCCCCATAAGAGAAGAGTTTTATGGCTCTAGCAGTGATTCAGGGACCCCCATAAGAGAGGAGTGTTACGGCTCTAGCAGTGATTCAGGGACCCCCATAAGAGAGGAGTGTTACGGCTCTAGCAGTGATTCAGGGACCCCCATAAGAGAGGAGTTTTACGGCTCTAGCAGTGATTCAGGGTCCCCCATAAGAGAGGAGTTTTATGGCTCTAGCAGTGATTCAGGGTCCCCCATAAGAGAGGAGTTTTATGGCTCTAGCAGTGATTCAGGGACCCCCCATAAGAGAGGAGTTTTACGGCTCTAGCAGTGACTCAGGGACCCCCATAAGAGAGGAGTTTTATGGCTCTAGCAGTGATTCAGGGACCCCCATAAGAGAGGAGTTTTATGGCTCTAGCAGTGATTCAGGGACCCCCCATAAGAGAGGAGTTTTACGGCTCTAGCAGTGATTCTCAACCTGTTTAATTTCAACGACCCCCCCCCCCCCCCCCAGTTGGACATGCATTAATCTACGGAACCCCCATTTAATGGCATTTCTTTATATCGTAAAATCAACGTTAATTTAACTCTGAGAGTGTACAAATAGAACCAAATGGACCTGTCGGGGTCCAGAAGTGGAGCATTTTCTCCATCCACCAGCTGTCTAAAAACCGGTTTTTCGGCTGCCGACAGCGCAAAACGGGTTTCTGCTCTGGTGTGACAGTACCCTGTGTGTGTGCTTGTTGGGGGAGGCGTAAAATGTGTGTGTGTCAATGTTATAATAGTTAACTAAAACTAACTAAAAAACTAGAATTAAAAAAACATTTCAGTTAACTGAAACTAATAAAAAATAAAAATAAATTAAAAAACGATAACTAAACTGAAACTGTATTGTGTGTCTTGATGAATTGAACAATGTGGACCCTGTTGTAAACAAGTGTAATGCTTAATTGGGTCGTCCACTCACAGTTAACAGTCTCTGTATTGAGTTTGTGCTTAAAATGTACTGTAAATTCTACAAACTGTTAATACATATTTCAATCAATCAATCAAATGTCCTCAAAACTAACTGAAATTATAGACAAATTACCCTTAGTTTTAGTTTTATCAATATTTATATTTATATGGATATTTATAATATAATCCTTTTAAATTCATTCCATTAATTTCCTCATTTCTCCAACAAGTTTAACGTACGAAAAAAAACCTAAAACTAAACTAAAACTAAGCATTGGTACGTTAAACCTAAACCATAACTAAACTAAAACTAAGCATTGGTACGTTAAACCTAAACCATAACTAAACTAAAACTAAGCATTGGTACGTTAAACCTAAACCATAACTAAACTAAAACTAAGCATTGGTACGATAAACCTAAACCATAACTAAACTAAAACTAACCATTGGTACGTTAAACCTAAACCATAACTACCGTAAACTAAAACTAAGCATTGGTACGTTAAACCTAAACCATAACTAAACTAAAACTAAGCATTGGTACGTTAAACCTAAACCATAACTAAACTAAAACTAAGCATTGGTACGATAAACCTAAACCATAACTAAACTAAAACTAAGCATTGGTACGATAAACCTAAACCATAACTAAACTAAAACTAAGCATTTTCACCTAAATAAAAACTAACTAAAACTAACAAACCCGCTCTAAAACTAAACTAACATAAAAATATGTCAAAACTAACTAAAACTAAACTATAATGAGAAAACCAAAACTATTATAACCTTAGTGTGTGTGTGTGTGTGTGTGTGTGTGTGTGTGTGTGTGTGTGTGTGTGTGTGTGTGTGTGTGTGTGTGTGTGTGTGTGTGTGTGTGTGCTTGTTGGGTGGGGGCGTGTGCATACTCACTTTCTACCATACCTGCACGCTGACACAACCACACCTGTTATGCCTGCTGACACACACACACACACACACACACACACACACACACACACACACACACACACACACACACACACACACACACACACACACACACACACAGTTGGTTTGAAAACATGAGAAAAGACAACAAACCTCCCATACTGTACCTACTGTACTGTGTGAACTGTTGTGATAAAAGAAGGTTAGCCGATGGAATACAAAGACAGCCTTTACAAATAAATGATGTATAATAATAATGGTGTTTGGTTTGGTCCAACTGTTTCCTATATTCAGTGTTTGGTTTTGGTCCAACTGTTTCCTATATTCAGTGTTTGGTTTGGTCCAACTGTTTCCTATATTCAGTGTTTGGTTTGGTCCAACTGTTTCCTATATTCTGTGTTTGGTTTTGGTCCAA